>NC_086320.1:383161484-383761484 GCF_036172605.1 Pelobates fuscus | reverse complement strand
AACTAAAATACTTTTTAAATTATTGGTTCCTCTGTATATTATTCTTGGTTTGGACGGAAGAATATTTTTTAAAATGGGATCATCCTTTAGGATGTGCCAATGTTTCTGTATGGCTAGTTTGATTTTCTTCGTGCTCCCATTGTATTTACTAATGAATGAAACTTCATTAAAATTTCGGGAAGTACTTTTTGATTTGTACTTAAGCAATTATTTTCTTTCTAGTAGTTTTACTTCATATCTTTCTTTAGATCTCTTCTATCATAGCCCTTATCTATGAATTGCTTCATTATATGTTCCGCTTGTTTCACATATTCTTCCTCATCTTTACAGTTCCTCCTTATTCTCCTAAACCAGTGATGGCGAACCTTTTTGAGCCCGAGTGCCCAAACCGCAATACATGCCAACTTTTTTTTCCTTAAAGTGCCAACACGGCAATTGCGTGTGTGTGTGTGTGTGTGGGGGGGGGGTGCGTGTGTGTGTGTGTGTGGGGGGGGGTGTGTGTGTGGGGTGGGGGGGGTGCGTGTGTGTGTGGGGGGTGCGTGTGTGTGTGTGGGGGGGTGCGTGTGTGTGGGTGTTGTATGTGGGGTGCTGTGTGTGTGTGTGTGAGACGGGTGCTGTGCGTGGGTACTGCTGTGGGGGGTAGGGATACTGTGTGTGGGGGTAGAGGTGCTGTGGGGGGGTAGGGGTACTGTGTGTGGGGGGTAGGGGTGCTGTGTGT
The DNA here is from genome assembly GCF_036172605.1 of Pelobates fuscus. NCBI lineage: Eukaryota > Metazoa > Chordata > Amphibia > Anura > Pelobatidae > Pelobates > Pelobates fuscus. The sequence goes on along the minus strand of NC_086320.1, from coordinate 383,760,766 downwards.
GGGGGTGGTAGGGGTACTGCTGTGGGGTGGTAGGGGTACTGCTGTGGGGTGGTAGGGGTACTGCTGTGGGGGTTAGGGGTACTGCTGTGGGGGTAGGGGTACTGATGGGGGTAGGGGTACTGTGTGGGGGGTAGGGATACTGCTGGCGGGGTATGGGTACTGCTGTGGGGGGTAGGGATACTGTGTGTGGGGGGTAGGGGTGCTGTGGGGGGTAGGGGTACTGTGTGTGGGGGGGTAGGGGTGCTGTGTGTGGGGGGGTAGGGGTGCTGTGTGTGGGGGGTAGGGGTACTGCTGGGGGTGGTAGGGGTACTGCTGGGGGGGTAGGGGTACTGCTGGGGGGGTAGGGGTGATGGGGGGATGGTAGGGGTGCTGGGGGGTAGGGGTGCTGTGGGGGGTAGGGGTACTGTGTGTGGGGGGGTAGGGGTGCTGTGTGTGGGGGGGGTAGGGGTGCTGTGTGTGGGGGGTAGGGGTACTGCTGGGGGTGGTAGGGGTACTGCTGGGGGGGTAGGGGTACTGCTGGGGGGGTAGGGGTGATGGGGGGATGGTAGGGGTGCTGGGGGGTAAGGGTGCTGCGGGGTAAGGGTGTTGGGGGGGTAGGGGTACTGCTGTGGGGGAGTAGTGCTACTGTTGTGGGGGAGTAGGGGTACTGCTGGGGGAGTAGGGGTACTGCTGGGGTGGTAGGGGTACTGCTGGGGGTAGGGGTACTGCTGGGGGGGGTAGGGGTACTGCTGGGGGGTAGGGTGCTGCTGGGGGGGTAGGGGTACTTCTGGGGGGGTAGGGTGCTGCTGGGGGGGTGGTGCTGGGGAGATAGGGGTGGTGCGTGTCAGTATCACTCCCCCCTCCCTCTTACCTTTAATGAAGTGGGGGGGGGGGACACAGCCATCCCTGGTGGTCCGGTGGTGGTACCGTCATCCCTGGTGGTCCGGTGGTGGCATGCAGTGCTTCCGTGTCGGGAGGCAGGGGGAGGGATCTGTGAAGCAGCTCCCCCTGTCCTCCCGCGCGATGCTGTGTGGAGCGTTGCCATGGTAACGCCCGGCAACGCTCCACACAGCATCGCGCGGGAGGACAGGGGATCAGCATCACAGATCCCTCCCCCTGCCTCCCGACACGGAAGCAGAGTAGGCGCCTGCCGTTTCGGGCAGGCAGGTGCCTACTCTGCAGTGATGGCGGACCTGTGGCCGCGTGCCCACAGAGAGGGCCCGGCGTGCCACCTGTGGCACGCGTGCCATAGGTTCGCCATCACTGTCCTAAACTGACCTTTCGGAGCATTAGTGAGCCAGGGAGTATGGTGACAGCTAGACCGATTGATATAGTTATTTGTGTCTACTGGCTTAAAAAAATTTCTAGTAAAAATAGTAGAGTCTTTTATATAAATATTCAAGTCCAAAAAATTTATGTTATTGTCGCTTATGTTGCTAGTCAAATTGATACCCCAATCATTAGTATTGAGGAATTGTAAAAATAGGGTAAGATCACAGATACTGCCTGTCCAAACAAAAAAAATATCATCTATATATCTGCGGTAGGACACCAAGTTTGCCGTCCAGCCATGGCCACTGGAAATAAACTGTTCTTCCCAGTAAGCCATAAATAAATTGGCATAGCTGGGGGCAAACTTGGTGCCCATCGTAATACCACAAATCTGTAAGAAAAATTGATCCTGAAACCAAAAGAAATTATTTGTTAAAATCAATGAAATGCCTTCTAAAATGAACTCTATTTGTTCCTCCTTAAAGCCTAGGACTTAGGCGAAACGCGTCTTGCTGCACCCCAAAGTGGACTTAATAGAACTTTTATCATTTTTTAGCTTAAAGTGGTTTTGCAAGCCACTGTTTTGTCTTTATTTTGTTTTGTTTTTTTTCTTTGATTTCATTTTATCTTATTTTACCTTATATGGTTTGCATTTTACTTATATTTTTCATTAAAAGGAATATAGTCCTCACTTACACCTTTTGTGTGGACATTTTCTTTGTGGGAACTCCAAAGAACCATCTACTTAACTTAAGGGAGTGGGATCCCTCCAAACTATCCCACAGGCATCCAGATTGAGCCATATATCTTTGGCTCTTCTTTTGTGAGTACTGATTACACATCTTGCACTTTATTCTATGTACCATACATTATTGCACTAGGTGCTTGCTGTATTATTTTTGTCTTCACAGTTATTCCATCTGTGTATTTAAATATCATCTGTCACCGAGAACCAAGATACTCCATCCTTTATGTATATATTTTTGTTTAACTACTGGACTGCTGTGTCTTGTGCCTATTCCAGCTTCTACCTTTGTACAAGAACCTCAAGCTCAGTATTTCACTCGCTATTTTCTGCCACAAAGAGGAATATTACAAAGAGGAATATTACAGCAATGGATAAGTTACCTATATAATTATAATACATGTCTGAATTATGCTTGGAGAAGACAGTGCTTAACGTATACATATAATGGGTGTCCTCTTTTAGCAGAGTCCCCAGATACCATATGATGGGTTCTGCTTAAGCAGACCCTGCAGGGATGACCCCATATTTTTACCTTAACTATCTAATAATTCACTGAAGACAGCTACACACTGTTTATTGCTCACCATGGGTACATCTCTGGTATATGACTGGGGTGAGTCCCCATTGTCGATACCTGCCATCATTGGCAATGATTGCAAGGGTGAGCCCATCTGCAGAATGGTACCGCCTCCCCTGGACGGGAGTTATTGGGATTCACCCCCATTTATATGAGACTTTCATGTCTCCCATATCACTCGATGGAAACCCCTTTTTGCATTTTTATAGAGTGAGCCCCTCTCACATTGGCACTTATTACACTAAGCAAGAGGCACTTAATAATATTGCTGTTCTGGATAAACCCAGTTGTACCGGAAGTCTGTCACCCTGTGTGCTTTGCCAACTGCCTATGTCCACTGACAGTATCCTGCAGTATGAGGCTTATCATGGGCGACTCCTCCATCTACTCAGGATTTCCAAGTGGTGATTAAGGCTGCTGTTGTGTCCTCGGTGGGAAAGCCTGCTACCTCAACAGCAGGTAGAAACGGGGACATTAGGTTTGGATGAACCTCAGGCTTAGGGGTCTCTAGAAAATAAGCCATACCACAACAGCACTGAAGGTCAAAGGCTAAGCCCCAGTGAAGAGATTGAGTGGAATCGATTGAGTATGATTCTTCCCCTCCTCACTCCTTAACTGTTGTCGATGAGTGGTTGGCAGTGGGCTCTGCCTCTGGGGAGGATAATTGGCAGGCCTTACCCCAATCTACCTCACAGTATGTCAAGATACCAGTGTTTGGTGAAGACTACCACCGGAAATATGCCAATACTTCACTGACCTTGGTGACTGAGGACAAGGTGTTTTTGGATGCTCAAGGAGTGGAACCTGGCTCAGTGTGTCCACTGCATGGCTTTGGTGAAAGAGAATTGTACACAATGCAAGCCGACTGCACTAGACCTCTCCTGCCTGAGGAAATCGCCAACGCACCTGAATTTGACACCACAGTAGGGTTTTTTATTAGGGCCTTGACCCTATATTGGCTTTGAGAGGGGCCTTACGGCTACGTGGGATACGCTGCTGGTTCTACTGAGTCAGCTAGCTAAAATACTATACTTCGCTCACTTGCCCTCTCCCGAGGCATGCACCTGAATCTGAGTGCCAGTCATGAATAGACCCAACCCTCGATCAGTGTGTTGGGCAAGAGTAACACTGCACTGTGTGCTGAATGGCCCAAGGCAGAGCTATGGGAGATCGACACCAAACTTGCAAACAATGGGAACACAGTCTCCTCATGTATAAAGAGACATGATCCCTGTTTGCCAAGGCACAGTTCAATATGCACTGGCCCAAAATGGATTCTTCTGCAACATCTTTTGGGTCGAGAATAAGATGGGGTTACTGACTGGTCATCAACACTTGCCAGCTGCATGGCTACATCGTATACCACCCTTTCACAACAGACGGAATTCACCATTTACAGGATCTCCTCTTGCTAACAACTAGTTCACCTGGCTGGATCTAATTGATACGTATCTGTTGGGTCCCGCCGCACTGTTTCCATTGGTTTGTTTTTGGGGGATCGGGCATGCCATATCACATGCCCTTCAGCCTCAATTCAGCTCTGTGGTGTTTCATGCAGCTGTTGAAATTGGTTATAGAGCAACGTCAGTCCAAAGACATCTTGTGCCTTCTCCACCTGGATGATTTACTGATGTTCTATGACACAGTACCCAGGCTACGATCTCAGGTGAAATTTGTTGTACATGTTCTGGAATCTGTGGGCTTCATGGTGAACAGACAGAAATCGACACTCGATAATGGGGTGCCCTCTCAGCAGAGGTATGGGCGGAACTCCACTGGTGGCTGCTTCACATGCAAGCCTGGAATGGCACGGCGATATTCGGTCTTTCACAAGAATTCATTGTGGAATTGGATGCCAGCCTCTGGGGCTGGGAAACTCACTACACAGATTCAGCCACAGGAGGCCTTTGGCTAGACTATGAGACCAAATTGTACATATATTGTCTGGAAGTGATCCTTTGCCAACCACAGTCTCGCTGAAAAGTCTATCCAACTGCTGCCTTCCACTCTGCATGGACAATTTTCCACGGTTCCATACATCTGCCGCCTAGGCAAAGTCCAATACCAGGCCTTGTCAGAGGCAACGAAATACATTTCCAGGTTCTGTGTCTCGCGCACCATCGCTCTTCAGGCAGAATATCTTCCGGGGATCCCCGACCTCACGGCAGGCTGGTTCTCTTGCCACTGATGAAAGTGCAGCGACAGGCGTCTAGACGGTTCAATTTTACCATGAATTATCATCCCTCAGGGGCCCATTGCATGGGAATCAATTTGCCTCCGTGACCAACCGACATCCTTCCGAAGTACTTCAGTTGGCTCCCGGATCCGTACTGAGAGGTGGTGGATGCTTTCCTTCACCTTTGGCTGCGCAAAAAGGGTCTTTGCCTTCCCACTGTTCTCCATGCTGACGAGAGTACTCCATTACAATTGCTTTCACAGAGAGTCTCTCCTTCTCATCGCTCCCCTCTGGCAGAGCAGACCGTGGTTTCTGGATTTGTTGGTGTAACGGATCACCTTGCACTCCGACCGAATACCTTCAGTTGATGGATGCTCCTAGTGCTTCCCGAGGACTCCAAGCACTCCGCCAGACACTATAACCACTGTATGATCATATAATGTAACTAAATCCCCATTTTTTTGCCTAGATTAGGTGTTTTTTAAAAAAAACTTTTACAAACTAATAAAATCTGTCAACATTGAAGTTGCTGTTTAGTAGATAGGAGAGTGCGCTGGATCTTGTGTATTTATTGTATAATATGGCCCCCAGCAGCACCCCATTTAAGCATGTTTAGGTGAGTGCAACCATCCCCCCATGTTTCCTATATATATTTGGGAGTCTAGCCAACTCCTTGGTTTTGCACCCCTCCCTGTTACAGGTGCCTCATCTCAGGTCCCTATTTAGCCTTGTACTGCAGAGAGCCTCAGATGGAATTTTTTCCCAAGTAAGTGGTTAATCTCATAAGAGCAGACATTAGACTGTGAGAGTAGGACCTGCCAAAGATGGGGTACATTGACGTTGTGGCAGGCTTATGCAATGTATGATCATATAATGTAACTAAATCCCCATTTTTTTGCCTAGATTAGGTGTTTTTTAAAAAAAAAAACTTTTACAAACTAATAAAATCTGTCAACATTGAAGTTGCTGTTTAGTAGATAGGAGAGTGCGCTGGATCTTGTGTATTTATTGTATAATATGGCCCCCAGCAGCACCCCATTTAAGCATGTTTAGGTGAGTGCAACCATCCCCCCATGTTTACTATAACCACTGCAGACCCCACGAACCACAGCAGCTTGGTTGGGGTCTCGCCGTCTCTACCCACTCTGGACCCAAGACCAGGGATCAGCTTCCAGTAGGTCAACCTCTCCAAATTCCAGAGAGCAGGAAAAATAACCAGCTCTTAGCAGAGCTTAGTGATTATACCCTGGGGAGTATAGTGATTATAGCAATCCCCAGAGTGTAGTTCTCCAATCCCCCAAACAGGAGCTTCATGAAGGTCCAAGATGATCTGAACTTTTAATGATCATACACTGGCTTTTATGCAAGTCCCCATGCAAGGGGACATCCCACAGGGTGGGACACAATACAGTCAATCAATTACAGGCAAACCGTAAAACACACCCAGCACACACATACAATCCCTCCCCTCTGCCTGTGATATAATTACTGCACACAATGGGTTAATGTAATTTATCACAGGCAGGAAAAATACACTTTTTATACATATACTATAACTTTAAAAATATGCATCATTATGCATCATTCACATAAAACATACATATTCAGAATCAGCATACCTTAAATATAGACATAACCAAAAATCATACAAATCCCCCCGGTAGATAAAAAAGTTAGCTGGGAGTCCTTTATGACCGACTGCCAGCACATTTTCCTGCCCAAAACAGTTCCAGAGATTTGGCCTGTGCGGTCGGTCTATTTTACACAGAAAAATGACTAAGTCCCATTCGAATGCACGAACGGGACTTACTCTCTGCAGCTGAAAAAAAGTGCAGGAGAAGGTAAGGGTCAGCGGTGTTCGGTGAAATGTGTAGCCGATTTCAGTTCCATGAATTGGCTACACATAACGCTGACCTTGTTCGAATGAACAAAGATGGCCGCCGCCACGTGTTCGTTTGCACGAACTGCGGCCACCCAGCGCTCGGCAATTAACCTGCAGTAACCTCACAGCCTGGGAGGTAAATTGCCTGCACACTTCCACTTCTTTTTTTTTGTCAATCTGATTTTTATTAAGGCATATAGTATGGGGTACAAAAGAGAAGACGGAGGAAACGTTTAAGCGAGTTACATTCTAGGGTTGGTACAACAATACACATAGTACATTTCCAGGTTTTCAATGCCTAATTTTTCTTTTTTTTGTTTATGTAACGTAGCTGGTATCGTTTATCTAAAACATAGTAGAACCAAGAACAATGCCTGTCTAGTTAGGCTGTCCAGGGAGAATCAGTGTACAATTCAATTTCGTCCTGAAGCTCTAAAGTGTTCAACAATTGGTAAATTACAGTGTTGTTATAGAGTGAGCATAAGCGAGTGGCGGCTGCATTGCCTCAGGTTATTATACATTCTAAGCGAACATGTCAGCTAGACAGGCAAATGGGTATGTCAAAATGATAGTTACAGGGTTAAACTAAAGGTTATAACATGTCATAGCTCGACAATTTAACACTACACAAGATGGGAGAACTAAAGCAAAAGGACTAACACTGTTTAAACTGCAGGATCTGACAGTAAATGAGTATACTTGTTAGCAATGGCAATAATAGTGTCTCAAGTCCTATTGTGTATCCAGGGTGGTAGGTGGGCAGCTGGTACGTGTAAGTCCTCACCCGGAGCTGCTGGTGTTCAACCTACGCCCGTGCTCTGGATCTCGTTGAGGCCGTTGTGGGGCGGTAGAAGGCAGGGGTAGAGATCAGCGTCCCTCCAGCCCCAGGCTCTGCAGAGAGCGCGCATCTTGGCTCCACGGATTCGGTAGCTCGTACTGGAGTCCGGATCCTTCCCATGTCGGGGATTGCAGGAGCTCCTGGTGTTTCTACGCCGCCTGCGGCGTCGGAACCTCCGCTTATGTGGATGATGCCGGGAATGTGCATCCCTGTGGGCTCTCAACCCAGGCGGGCCAGTGTATGCTGGTTCTTGCTTTGACGTGGTAGTTGCACCCTGAGGGGGCCTTCTCGCTCCCCGCTTCTCCCCGCTCCACTCAGTACTCCTGCCCAGGAACGGCCCAGCCAGAGTATCTCGTTGCGTTTGTGCTGTAACGGGCACCTGCCGGGCTGAGAGGTCCTCTGTACTGTTGGTAGGTGAACGGTTTTGTGTGGGCAGGGGAGAGCCTCTTAGTCTCAGCTCCAGACGGAGCCAAAAGGCTGCGAAGATGGCGTCGATACTGTCGTGTGTAGCGCGTGGCTGCGCTTCTGCAGGAGGCCCATGTGAGTGCTCCGCCATGCCAGGAGTAGTGAGTTGTGGTCGTCGCTTTAGAGCAGGCGGGCGACCTCCTGGGACCGGGATAACCCCCTCCGGTCCATAGGGGGGGGGACAAGGGCCCATAATCAGTCTTCCAGCTTTGTCGGGCAGTGGGAGAGCGGCCGCCTCTCCCGTGGCTGCCTTGCTTGTAGGCCTCATGGTGCGGTCGGGGGGTTCTCGCTGGTGGGTCAGCATGAGTGGTACCGTTAGATGCCCCTTAGTGTCACCAATTGCTTGATAGCCTTATATGTCGAGTATAGGTAATTATGGAGCAGTTATGCCGCAATATTTGCCTCCATGAGCAGGAGCTGCTCTGCTTAGCGTCTGCTCAGTTCGGCGGTCAGGCCCCCCACACTTCCACTTCTGGGTGGTCCGCCTGTGTGGTACTTGGTTCAGTAAGCCCCATTTACTGAACCAAGTGGAAAATAGCAATAAACAAAATATTTTAACTAAGTCTGGGGACACTGGGGACATTAAAGGGGCATTGTCACACAAAGTCTCAATATGTCCACAGACGTTCTTAAAGGGCCAGCATGGTCCAATACAAGTCCATAAGCCACAATGCAGTTCTTAAAGGGCCAGCAGCAGCACAATATAAATCCATTAGCCCAAATAATGTTTTTAAAGGGCCCAATCTTCCAGGGGCCATAGTCATGTGGAAGGAGGCTGGCAATCAGGCTCTTCCAACAGCCAGGGGAAAAGGGCAGCTTGTCACCTAACCATCCAGTGACAAAAGGCGTTTTGTCACAGGTGGAACTACCTTATTGATTTTGTAACTAAAATAATATATCAGTGTGGTGCAGTAGACATTGCCTACCTAGATTTCAGTAAGGTTTTTGACATTGTTCCACATAGAAGGCTCATCAATAAACTCATAGATAATTCAATCTTTACGTTTGGATTCCAATATTGTTGAATAGGTTAGGCAGTGGTTAAATCACAGGCAACAGAGGGTTGTTGTCAACGGGGTATATTCGAAGCAAGGTCTAGTTGCCTGTGGGGTACCTCAGGGATCTGTACGTGGACCCATTCTCTTTAATATTTTTATTAGTGATATTGCAGAAGGTCTTGATGATAAGGTGTCTTTTTGCTGATTATACAGGGTTCATGTAACAGGGTTCATGTTCCAGGAGGGATAAGCCAAATGGCAAATGATTTAGGTAAACTAGAAAAATGGTCAGAGTTGTGGCAACTGACAATAACGTAAAAACCCAAGGGCAGAGTATAGGACATTTGATACCCTACTAACCTCAACATCTGAGGAAAAGGGATTCAGGAGTAATTATTTCAGATGACTTAAAGGTGGGCAGACAATGTAATAGAGCAGCAGGAAATGCTAGCAGAATGCTTGGTTGTATAGGGAGAGGTTTAGCAGTAGAAAGAGGGAAGTGCTCATGCCATTGTACAGAACACTGGTGAGACCTCACTTGGAGTACTGTACACAGTACTGGAGACCCTATCTTCAGAAGGATATTGATACCTTAGAGAGAGTTCAAAGAAGGGCTACTAAGCTGGTTCATGAATTGCAGGATAAAACGTACCAGGAAAGGTTAAAGGATCTTAACATGTATAGCTTGGAGGAAAGACGAGACAGGGGGGATATGATAGAAACATTTAAATACATAAAGGGAATCAACACAGTAAAGGAGAAGACTATATTTAAAAGAAACAATAAGGATAATTCACACCCACTTAGAGAGATATACAAAGTAAAAAATGAGTATACCACCTATTGCAGATACAGGTATGGTGGTTACATCTGTAAAACAAATGGGACATACATAGTGCTTTCCATATGGGTAAAAACAGGTCATTGTAATGTATGAGGGTTGAACTTACAAAGGTGGAGCCTCATAGGCTCTGTGTACTGCGCTCTTGGGTATAAAATCTTAATATTACGGGACGGAAATAGGCAGATATATGTACAGACTATAGCGTAGTATGGTACCGCAATTGTGGCCAAAATAAAAGCAGCAGAACACCACAGCATATACACAATATAACTATACCGCCAGATAGGAGTCCCAATAAAAAGTCCAGTAAAGTGCCTTCCTCAGTGCATTTTACTTTTTATTGGGACTCCTATCTGGCGGTATACTTATATTGTGTATATGCTGTGGTGTTCTGCTGCTTTTATTTTGGCCACAATTGCGGTACCATACTACGCTATATTCTGTACATATATCTGCCTATTTCCGTCCCGTAATATTAAGATTTTATTATTTAATAAATCCTTATTTACTCCTGAATCCGTGGAGTCTGGGTTCTTTGACTGGAATTTACCGAAAGCCTGAATAGGCACCCAAGAGCGCAGTACACAGAGCCTATGAGGCTCCACCTTTGTGAGTTCAACCCTCATACATTACAATTGCCTGTTTTTACCCATATGGAAAGCACTATGTATGTCCCATTTGTTTTACAGATGTAACCACCATACCTGTATCTGCAATAGGTGGTATACTCATTTTTTACTTTGTATATCTCTTTAAGTGGGTGTGAATTATCCTTATTGTTTCACTTTATCTGTAGGTGTTAAGGGATTACACCTTTCTTTCACACTTGCTTTTATTGTCTATTTAAAGTTTGAAGCGCCTACACAACTGCATACCTAGTGTATATTTTGCTTGCTATATTTAAAAGAAGAAAAACTACCATAGTCTTAAACAAGAGGACATAGTCTTAAATTTGAGGGGCAAAGGTTTAAAAATAATATCAGGAAGTATTACTTTACTGAGAGGGTAGTGGATGCATGGAATAGCCTTCCAGCTGAAGTGGTAGAGGTTAACACAGTGAGGGAGTTTAACCCATTAAGGACACGACATGTGAGACATGTCATGATTCCCTTTTATTCCAGAAGTTTGGTCCTTAAGGGGTTAAGCATGCGTGGGATAGACATAAGGCTATCCTAGACTTAAGATAAGGGACTAATTAAAAGTATTTAGAAATATTGGGCAGACTAGATGGGCCGAATGGTTCTGATCTGCCATCTCATTCTATGTTTCTACCTTATGACCTTCCTCTCTTCTTACCATCATTCTCCCTTTTACTGCCGGGACCTCGTGGGGAACTGAACCCTCTTGTGATAGCATAGATGCTGGACCAAATGGCTCAGACGCCAGATGATGCTGCATCTCCGCTTGGAATTCTTAGAGTAATGGGTCTTTGGAGAGGGGTTAGAATCTCTGTTTCTATCATCCTTTCTGTGCCTTCCCTTCTAGCTTGGTCGTTGACATTGGTATATCAATGTGGTGCATTCCGCTATATAGATGACTCACATTCTGCTTCAAGGCGTCCCAGTGGGTCAGGACCCTTTGGTTTGTCACCTTTTAGGAGGTATTAAGTTGTCCAGACCCTTGCACCTATATATTCCCCCTTTTGGGATGTGGACTTGGTGCTGGGTTTTTTCCGGGGTTGGTCAGACAATATGGGTTTGAATCTTCGACTACTGTAACGGATCCCTTATACTCTGGCTGAGTATATCCGTATAGAATCTCCTGACATCCAAGCATAGAAGAAGTTGTAGTGATTATAGCTCCCAATCCCCCAAACATGAGCCAAGATTTCATGAAGGGGTAAAGCATTCTGTTTAATGAAAGCCACAGCTGGCCTTTTATGCAAGTCCCCAAGCAAGGTGTACGCCCACATGGACCTTGTTGGGGACAGGGACGCAAACACAACAACCAATAACAACAAGGTTACAAAGTGTGACACTCCCAATAAAGATTCCTCTGAATCTGGGAGATAACCGAGTTAAGTGACATGATGCCTACTGTAGTAAGATTGTAGATGCTAATGTAGTGTACCTTTAATCTTAATTTTAGTAATGACAGGAGGTGAATATTTTCCCACCCTTATTTTCTTCAACCCCATGCTTTCTGTTCCTTGGTTTGTAATTTTAGCTGTGAAGATTTAGGTTTGGAATGTTTTAGAGCGATAGCACATCTACTGTTATCATTACCATTAATTTTATCGTGTTTAATTATTAGAATTATTTAGCCTGGTTTAATTTAAGTTTATTACATGGTTATTGTAAGATGGACAACGTACCATTTCAGATGCCTTTCGCTTCGTTTTCTTTCCTTTCAGTGTGATTGGTTACTTCCATGGCAAGACCCGCTTCTGCAGTTTCTCTGGAGGACTCCTCATTCAGTTTATGGATTGCTTCTTTCTTTTTCACGGTTCTTTATGACTTGTTTTACTATTTCTGACTATATTGTTATTACTGTCGCTATAAAGAAAAGGGAGGAACTTAGATTGGCCACACCTTTGTGGAATGTGTAGTTGTTTTTTGATTGGTTGTTCTGAGAGTTATGCACAATATTTGCCTCCTGTCATTGCTTAAATTAAGACTATAGGCACACTACGTTAGCATAATCTACAATTCCCATTTCACTCCGCCATTTTATAACAACGCGTGCCTTCAATGCACGTTTCTTGCGTTCCATGTGCTTGTCTACCAGATACCGTATTTTCTGATTAAAATGACACCTCACATAATTGCGGTATAATAACTTTACTAGCAATACTAAAATGTCTTTATTAGTTATTTGATTTTATATTTTCCCCACTTGGAATCCGGACTGTGTGAGGAACCAGAGGGGCTTGGTGATATGCTTTAATACTTTTTAATCTTGTAAGTGTTATCAGCAAAGATCTACTTTTCTCTCTTCCTTTTATATGATTTGATACAAACTGAGAATTAAAGAGAGAGAAGATTATACCCACTGATTTTTTTTATTTTTAAAGGTCTTCTAATAACATTCCGTTTGTGAGTGCAATATTAACCTATTCCCTTTTACTTTGAGGTTTGTATTGTATTATGCTATGGTCAGTGTTTTATAGTTGTAGATACTAAAGAGAGATTACATAAAGAGGAAGTAACATGTTAGAACCAAGAACATGCACATAAAACCAATGCAGATGTGAATGTGAGCAATTTTCTACATAACCCCAATGTATTTATTATGTTTGGAAAGTGTACGTTTTAGGCAAAAAGAAAAAAAACGAATGTGAAAAATGCTCCAACGGCTATGTTTTACAGGTCATGTCCTAATTTAGTGAAAAAGTCCCACAGTATAAATGAAATGCCATTTGTAGAATAAATAAAAAACCACGCCAATGAAGAAAATAGATTAGTACAATAAAGGTTCCTGTGAATTGTTTTATGTAAGAAAAGTAAGGAAAGATTTCAAATAAAACTAAATTAAAAACACAGAAATAGAACATCTAGCAGGCTGTACAATTTACATTGTATCACTCTCATAAAGCTCTAGAAGGCATAAAATCTACAGAACAAATAAATTACAACCTTTAACATGTTTTTACGTATAATGACTCCTGTTAGACTTGGCATTGGACAAACCTATATTGTGGGAAGGCACCTGGGAATTATAGTCCCTGGGTTTAAACCGTAATAAACATAAAACCGAGATTAACAAATGATTTCTGCTGACCTGCCTTAAAGGGACGCTGCAGGCAAAACAATATAAAAAGACTGCTCACATTTTATGCAAATCCCTAGGGTGTGCAGTTATTTCAGCGTGACTGGCATCTGTCAGCTAGTCCTTCTCCTTCCCTTCCCTCTGCAGAGATTTATGGGATACATAGATTAGCATTTATCACCAGGACTGAGCATCCCATAAACATCCTTTATAGACATCAAGGGTTCATGAGAGCTGCAGTTATACGGTAACTAACTGTAACCTGACCTGCACAGTGCCCCAACGTAGGAGCCTGGGGTGTCCCTTTAGCGGAAATAATGGACTTTAATGACATAGGCCCTGCGTCATCTGAATATTTGATATTTTGGAAACAAGTAGAGCCATATTGTACATTGCACAACATCACTGGCTCTGTCTGTTATTCTAATCTACTATAAAACATTATAAAAGTGCCCTTTGAAGGCTATAATCCAGTCCACTTTTTAGGATTTCTGGAATTTACTTTGTCATTAAGTGCTTCTAATTATCCTGAAAACCAGGTTGTCGATGTGGCGCAAACCCGAATTCTGCGGATTCTGTTATAAGTAATAAATTATCAGATTTAAGATACGTTTGCACCAAGATTCTAGTCTGGCACTGGGACACGTTTCTCTTTAACCCCTTAAGGACACATGACATGTCTGACACGTCATAATTCCCTTTTATTCCAGGAGTTTGGTCCTTAAGGGGTTAAATTAAAAAGTTACACCGTTTACATTCAATCTTTTTTGGGGTCAGAGGGGTGTGTAATATTTCACCAGGCACTGATGCAGAGTCAACCACTGCAGATCAATGCCCAGTGACCTACCGTCAGGACAATGTGCTACGCCAGCTGTTCCCTCTGCTTGGGGCAGACACTCAGATATCTACTGCCATTGATACAAAATGCATTTAGGAGCCTCATCTTTTAATCTTTTTGCAGTTTTCCCTCTAAGATTAGAGGTTCGATACCCACATGTGTTCACGTTTGCTATTTAATTACCAGCACCCATTCTAAAGAGAACTCATGCCCCCAAACATGTCATGTCACCTCTTTGGTGAAGAAAAGCACAATAGATGGCCACATGTAAATTCAGGATATGTGTGGCCATGTTCTAAACAACGACAGAAAGGCATTACCGTATTCCGAACCTCCAGGCTCTAGCAGCTGTTCATTATATGGAATATACGGTACGTATCACAGGGAGGACAGGGCAGATGGAAAGCAGAGGATGAAGATCTTACTCTTACTGGCATCGACAATCTCGGCTGTATTTTCCATTTTGGGTGTAAAGGCCAGAAAAAAATAAAAAATATGCCCCAAAACATAAATTAAATAAAATAAAACCAACAACAAAAACAAAAAATGGTATCGCAATGAAAAGCAGTCTTAATGTGAAGAGACATTGCTTTGAAGGACAGGTGTTGAATGAAGTGCATGGAGATACTCAGTATCATTAGATTGCACAGTAAGGATTTGTCTTTTCAAATCCATATGAAAATAATTTACTGCTTATTATTAAAAAATAATAATTAAAACAAAGAAAAAGTGACATTTTTCTTCTCTATTTTCCCTAGAGATAGCAGTTTCTTACAAAGTAAGAGAGGTAACGTCCTGCTGAACCCCATCTATCTCTAGCCTTCCAGGACCTGTGTGGAGGCTATTGATTCATTACGAATCTTCCAGGCTTCTGCTTTTTCTGGGACAGTACAAACCTGTCAAATTTTTACAACATTATTATTAAAACAAAAAAGAAATGATAGAAACATCAAACTGCAAATCAGACTTAGAAGAGACAGGCTTGGTCTGTACCAAGAAAACCGGGAGCTGCGTATTGTATAATTCCATTGGAAGTATATTTAATAGTTTAAGTGTACATTTAAAAAGGTTGTTGCTGGCCTTTCAGTGACATACTAACACCTTAAAGGCTGGCCTTTCCAGCACTGCTGGGATTGATTAGAATTAAGCTTGACCCCAGGGTCTTGCAAGAGGCCCACCTTCCAAATCTTCAAGCATGGTAACAGGATAGACCCTGGGTCTGGCTAAAGTGCCACCTCAGTTCAGCACAGCCGAGGCCTAAACGTTGGGTCTTGCTGATGCCACCATTTCAGTCTAGCTTCTCCAGCACTGATGGGACATAGACCAGGCTGAGTTCACTGCCAAAGTCACACACAATGGCTGCATTGTCCAGGACTAAAATCTGTCGGGCCGGCTGGGCTTCCTCGCACTTTCCCAGGTAAACAGTCTGCAGGAGATCGCCATAGCCGATGTCCCAGAACGAAACACAGCCCTGTCCTCCAGTTACCAGGAGGTTGTCTGATATCAAGCCCAGACTGGAGCCACAGCCCAGGTCCTGTGGGGAAAAGGGAGAGATAGAAGTTGAAGGGGCGAATGCTTCCAATTTCATACACACAGCCATGCTGATTCTCATATGGAAGAGGGGGTACACAGGGAAAATCTGTGAATCAATTAATATTTCTGCCTAATCTGTTCTCCATACATACAGGGTTAAAAGAAAGCCCAGTCAGTACACAGTAGGCATAAAAACAAGTCACTTGTGTTATATAACATTGGGTTTATCAGTACAGAGACTATTATACTATTAAAATGTAATGATTTACCTGACATAGGCATTCACTAATGTGCTAAAGTGAATTCAAAGGAAATTTACAAAGTGAAGTCAAGGCTGACTTATTTAACTATGTGGCCTAAAAATGTTAAATGTATCTTCGATTCCTGACAATTCACACTTTAGTGAAAGAGGTGTGATTTGCCATCTGAGGCATCTTCTCTAAAGGCTAGTCACTAGCCTCACAGACACCATCTCCCATCATCCGCAGGAACCAGCTACAAGCTGAAAACTTGAGATACTGACTATTCAGGTCTTGGCTCTGAGATAAGCGTAGGACACAGAACTTTGACATTTATAGTGTTTTACCAATAATGGCATAATAATAATAGCATTGTATACATTTGCCAGACCTTACCTGCTGGATTGAGTATAGCTTGATGCCCGTGCAGCGGTCCCATATGCTTATGACATCATCCAGGCCGCTGCTGATTACATAGGATGCTGTGCAAATCAAGGAGGTGACGTCCCCTCTGTGGCCATACATGTGGCTCACTCTGCTACCGGTCAAAACATCCCAAAGGCAGATGGCTCCATCCTGAC
Source organism: Pelobates fuscus (assembly GCF_036172605.1). Lineage (NCBI taxonomy): Eukaryota > Metazoa > Chordata > Amphibia > Anura > Pelobatidae > Pelobates > Pelobates fuscus. Next base: position 383,744,088 of record NC_086320.1, on the reverse strand, counting down.
CCCCACTGGCCAGAACCATGGTCTGCACAAACAAGTTAAAGGTGCACATGTGAATGATATTAGTGTCTCCTGCTTATCTTGCATACTGCTATGTTAGAATGGCAGGCGATAATGATGTTTGATACATTGCTCTACTCACACTCTATATAATGGGTGTCCAACCTTTTGGTTTCCTTGGGCTGCATTAAGCGCAGAGGAATTGTCTTTGGCCACACATTAAATATATAATAGTTAATGTATATAAGCAAAAAGAAATGGGCTTTTAGAGTTTTCATTTTGATATTTAGTTATCCTTATGTGGGATTGCCAAGTTAAAGGAGCCATCTACTAGACACATACACATGTATATACATATGCACACATAACAGATACTCCCACACATACAATCACAGACCTATACACACAATCACATACATGCACATAAACACACACACACATAATTATTGACATACACAAAAATCACATTCAAACACATTTAGTAATCCTATATCTAGGAGTGGATCCAGCCCTCCTAGATCAGACAGCAATAGGGCCACATTACAAGCAGTTTGGGTTGCGGGTTGGACATGCTTGTGCTATAAGGACAGGGGATAACAGTGTTTGATACGTTGCTGTATATCCTCACTCTATAAGGACAGGGGATAACAGTGTTTGGTACGTTGCTGTATCCTCATTCTATAAGGACAGGGGATAACAGTGTTTGATACGTTGCTGTATATCCTCACTCTATAAGGACAGGGGATAACAGTGTTTGGTACGTTGCTGTATCCTCACTCTATAAGGACAGGGGATAACAGTTTTTGATACGTTGCTGTATCCTCACTCTATAAGGACAGGCGATAACAGTGTTTGATCCATTGCTGTATCCTCACTCTATAAGGACAGGGGATAACAGTGTTTGATACGTTGCTGTACCCTCACTCTATAAGGACAGGAGATAACAGTGTTTGATATGTTGCTGTATCCTCACTCTATAAGGACGGGATAACAGTGTTTGATACGTTGCTGTGTCCTCACTCTATAAGGACAGGCGATAACAGTGTTTGATACGTTGCTGTGTCCTCACTCTATAAGGACAGGCGATAACAGTGTTTGATCCATTGCTGTATCCTCACTCTATAAGGACAGGGGATAACAGTGTTTGATACGTTGCTGTACCCTCACTCTATAAGGACAGGAGATAACAGTGTTTGATATGTTGCTGTATCCTCACTCTATAAGGACGGGATAACAGTGTTTGATACGTTGCTGTATCCTCACTCTATAAGGACAGGGGATAACAGTGTTTGATACGTTGCTGTAGCCTCACTCTATAAGGACAGGGGATAACAGTGTTTGATACGTTGCTGTATCCTCACTCTATAAGGACAGGGGATAACAGTTTGATACGTTGTTGTATCCTCACTCTATAAGGACAGGGGATAACAGTGTTTGGTACGTTGCTGTATCCTCACTCTATAAGGACAGGGGATAACAGTTTGATACGTTGTTGTATCCTCACTCTATAAGGACAGGGGATAACAGTGTTTGATACGTTGCTGTGTCCTCACTCTATAAGGACAGGCGATAACAGTGTTTGGTACGTTGCTGTATCCTCACTCTATAAGGACAGGGGATAACAGTGTTTGATCCGTTGCTGTATCCTCACTCTATAAGGACAGGGGATAACAGTGTTTGATACGTTGCTGTATCCTCACTCTATAAGGACAGGGGATAACAGTGTTTGATACGTTGCTGTAGCCTCACTCTATAAGGACAGGGGATAACAGTGTTTGATACGTTGCTGTATCCTCACTCTATAAGGACAGGGGATAACAGTTTGATACGTTGTTGTATCCTCACTCTATAAGGACAGGGGATAACAGTGTTTGATACGTTGCTGTATCCTCACTCTATAAGGACAGGGGATAACAGTGTTTGATACGTTGCTGTAGCCTCACTCTATAAGGACAGGGGATAACAGTTTGATACGTTGTTGTATCCTCACTCTATAAGGACAGGGGATAACAGTGTTTGGTACGTTGCTGTATCCTCACTCTATAAGGACAGGGGATAACAGTGTTTGATACGTTGCTGTAGCCTCACTCTATAAGGACAGGGGATAACAGTGTTTGATACGTTGCTGTATCCTCACTCTATAAGGACAGGGGATAACAGTGTTTGATACGTTGCTGTAGCCTCACTCTATAAGGACAGGGGATAACAGTGTTTGGTACGTTGCTGTATCCTCACTCTATAAGGACAGGGGATAACAGTGTTTGATACGTTGCTGTATCCTCACTCTATAAGGACAGGGGATAACAGTGTTTGATCCGTTGCTGTATCCTCACTCTATAAGGACAGGGGATAACAGTGTTTGATACGTTGCTGTATCCTCACTCTATAAGGACAGGGGATAACAGTGTTTGATACGTTGCTGTAGCCTCACTCTATAAGGACAGGGGATAACAGTGTTTGATACGTTGCTGTATCCTCACTCTATAAGGACAGGGGATAACAGTTTGATACGTTGTTGTATCCTCACTCTATAAGGACAGGGGATAACAGTGTTTGATACGTTGCTGTATCCTCACTCTATAAGGACAGGGGATAACAGTGTTTGATACGTTGCTGTAGCCTCACTCTATAAGGACAGGGGATAACAGTTTGATACGTTGTTGTATCCTCACTCTATAAGGACAGGGGATAACAGTGTTTGGTACGTTGCTGTATCCTCACTCTATAAGGACAGGGGATAACAGTGTTTGATACGTTGCTGTAGCCTCACTCTATAAGGACAGGGGATAACAGTGTTTGGTACGTTGCTGTATCCTCACTCTATAAGGACAGGGGATAACAGTGTTTGATACGTTGCTGTATCCTCACTCTATAAGGACAGGGGATAACAGTGTTTGATCCGTTGCTGTATCCTCACTCTATAAGGACAGGGGATAACAGTGTTTGATACGTTGTTGTATCCTCACTCTATAAGGACAGAGGATAACAGTGTTTGATACATTGCTGTTGACATTACATGGTATCCCACCTATCAGTGTAAGATACCTTACAACATGTGAACCACACAGGTTTCCTCGAAAGACGTCCTCCAGCAACCATGGGTATGTTGAGCTGAATGTAGCTTACTTTTTCTAAGTTTATAAGTTTTTATACGCAGTAATGATTTCTGCAATTAAATGTTGTGATTCCATTACTGGGAATATAAAGGAAGCTAATATTGTCAGCGCACTTACCTCATCAATATAAATAGCAGTGATGCCCCCAGAGTGACCTTGCAGTGTGAACAGACAGCACCCATCTTCCAAGCGATAGACCTGCAAAAAACATCTCCATGTTACAGGGAGTAACAGCACCCGGAGCCATGCTTCCTGCCTACTTATCCTACAACGCCTCATCTCCACAAAATATCTCCATGTTACAGGGTGAGTAACAGCACGCGGAGCCATGCTTCCTGTCTACCTACTGTCCTACAACGCCTCATTTCCACAAAATATCTCCATGTTACAGGGTGAGTTACAGCACCGGAGCCATGCTTCCTGTCTACCTACTGTCCTACAACGCCTCATTTCCACAAAATATCTCCATGTTACAGGGCGAGTTACAGCACCGGAGCCATGCTTCCTGTCTCTCTACTGTCCTACAACGCCTCATCTCCATAAAATATCTCCATGTTACAGGGTGAGTAACAGCACGCGGAGCCATGCTTCCTGTCTACCTACTGTCCTACAACGCCTCATTTCCACAAAATATCTCCATGTTACAGGGCGAGTTACAGCACCGGAGCCATGCTTCCTGTCTCTCTACTGTCCTACAACGCCTCATCTCCATAAATTATCTCCATGTTACAGGGTGAGTAACAGCACGCGGAGCCATGCTTCCTGTCTACCTACTGTCCTACAACGCCTCATTTCCACAAAATATCTCCATGTTACAGGGCGAGTTACAACACCGGAGCCATGCTTCCTGTCTCCCTACTGTCCAACAACGCCTCATCTCCATAAAATATCTCCATGTTACAGGGTGAGTAACAGCATGCGGAGCCATGCTTCCTGTCTACCTACTGTCCTACAACGCCTCATTTCCACAAAATATCTCCATGTTACAGGGCGAGTTACAGCACCGGAGCCATGCTTCCTGTCTACCTACTGTCCTACAACGCCTCATTTCCACAAAATATCTCCATGTTACAGGGCGAGTTACAGCACCGGAGCCATGCTTCCTGTCTCTCTACTGTCCTACAACGCCTCATCTCCATAAAATAGCTCCATGTTACAGGGTGAGTTACAGCACCGGAGCCATGCTTCCTGTCTCTCTACTGTCCTACAACACCTCATCTCCATAAATTATCTCCATGTTACAGGGTGAGTAACAGCACGCGGAGCCATGCTTCCTGTCTACCTACTGTCCTACAACGCCTCATTTCCACAAAATATCTCCATGTTACAGGGCGAGTTACAACACCGGAGCCATGCTTCCTGTCTCCCTACTGTCCAACAACGCCTCATCTCCATAAAATATCTCCATGTTACAGGGTGAGTAACAGCATGCGGAGCCATGCTTCCTGTCTACCTACTGTCCTACAACGCCTCATTTCCACAAAATATCTCCATGTTACAGGGCGAGTTACAGCACCGGAGCCATGCTTCCTGTCTACCTACTGTCCTACAACGCCTCATCTCCATAAAATATCTCCATGTTACAGGGCGAGTTACAGCACCGGAGCCATGCTTCCTGTCTACCTACTGTCCTACAACACCTCATCTGCATGGCACCACCTCAATCTGCACACTGCATCCGTGTTTATATAAATAAATATGTTGATATATTGCATTTGTTTAAGGAAGCAGCTCTTTTTTATTTTTACTTTTTTTTTATTTTATTTTTTAGCTCTTTTGATTATCACTGCGTGATCCTGGCTCCTATCATTACTACCCTTTCTGTAGGGATCCCCAATTCTGGAATTACATGTGATTTCCACAGCCCTTACTGCACTGACTCTCACTGTGTGATCCTGGCTCCTATCATTACTACCCTTTCTGTAGGGATCCCGATAGTGGAATTACATGTGATGTCCCCAGCCCTTACTGCACTTACTCTCACTGTGTGATCCTGGCTCCTATCATTACTACCCTTTCTGTAGGAATCCCGATAGTGGAATTACATGTGATTTCCCCAGCCCTTACTGCACTTACTCTCACGGTGTGATCCTGGATCCTATCATTACTACCCTTTCTGTAGGGATCCCCAATTCTGGAATTACATGTGATTTCCCCAGCCCTTACTGCACTGACTCTCACTGTGTAATCCTGGATCCTATCATTACTACCCTTTCTGTAGGGATCCCGATAGTGGAATTACATGTGATTTCCACAGCCCTTACTGCACTTACTCTCACAATGTGATCCTGGCTCCTATCATTACTACCCTTTCTGTAGGGATCCTGATAGTGGAATTACATGTGATTTCCCCAGCCCTTACTGCACTTACTCTCACAATGTGATCCTGGATCCTATCATTACTACCCTTTCTGTAGGGATCCCGATAGTGGAATTACATGTGATGTCCCCAGCCCTTACTGCACTTACTCTCACGGTGTGATCCTGGCTCCTATCATTACTACCCTTTCTGTAGGGATCCCGATAGTGGAATTACATGTGATTTCCCCAGCCCTTACTGCACTTACTCTCACTGTGTGATCCTGGCTCCTATCATTACTACCCTTTCTGTAGGGATCCCGATAGTGGAATTACATGTGATTTCCCCAGCCCTTACTGCACTTACTCTCACTGTGTGATCCTGGATCCTATCATTACTACCCTTTCTGTAGGGATCCTGATAGTGGAATTACATGTGATGTCCCCAGCCCTTACTCTCACAATGTGATCCTGGCTCCTATCATTACTACCCTTTCTGTAAGGATCCCCAATTCTGGAATTACATGTGATTTCCCCAGCCCTTACTGCACTGACTCTCACTGTGTGATCCTGGATCCTATCCTTACTACCCTTTCTGTAGGGATCCCCAATTCTGGAATTACATGTGATTTCCCCAGCCCTTACTGCACTGACTCTCACTGTGTGATCCTGGCTCCTATCATTACTACCCTTTCTGTAGGGATCCCGATAGTGGAATTACATGTGATTTCCCCAGCCCTTACTGCACTGACTCTCACTGCGTGATCCTGGATCCTATCATTACTACCCTTTCTGTAGGGATCCCGATAGTGGAATTACATGTGATTTCCCCAGCCCTTACTGCACTTACTCTCACTGTGTGATCCTGGCTCCTATCATTACTACCCTTTCTGTAGGAATCCCGATAGTGGAATTACATGTGATATCCCCAGCCCTTACTGCACTTACTCTCACGGTGTGATCCTGGATCCTATCATTACTACCCTTTCTGTAGGGATCCCCAATTCTGGAATTACATGTGATTTCCCCAGCCCTTACTGCACTGACTCTCACTGTGTGATCCTGGCTCCTATCATTACTACCCTTTCTGTAGGGATCCCGATAGTGGAATTACATGTGATGTCCCCAGCCCTTACTGCACTTACTCTCAGAGTGTAATCCTGGCTCCCTGTTACCAGACGCCCAGCTGCCGCCTTTAACGCTGTGATTGGTTTCTGATGGGCACATGACACTGTGTGGGTCAACTGACACTTGATAATGTCATCGCTGCTATATAAAGGAGAATTTGGGACACTGTTTCTGTTCGAGGTTCCTGAGGATAGAAAGAAACAGCCATCATTATAAACTTCCATTCTCAGGAAAGAAAACCAAATCCTGAGGCCAGATGTAGTGCAATCATAAATTCTATTATTAAGTTATTGAGAGATTTGGGATTCAACCTAGAATGGATAAAGACTCCATTTGTCCTCAAGTCACTGGGATACAGGCAAGGTGGATAATTTCACAATTCTGGATAATGTGTAATCATGTGTAAAATTTAACCTATTTTAAACTCTAAGTGGTTTGACCATATTTCCTCACCCTACGCCAGCATTATCTAATAAATAATGCAAAGAGTGTTGGGACACATTTTTACAAAGTATGACGATAGGTATTTCACACCCTGGACCCCATGGTTTTGGTGTGAGAGAACATTTTAGGCTGATAATCCTCTTAAATCTTACTATGTGGCTAGTCAGGATAATCAGGGGTATAGGAAACCATGGCACATCATTGTATATTACCCTCTTGCCCTACTGCCCAACAGATGAGAGGAAGGTACAATTACCAGTCTGTGTTACAGGTTATGGGTGGTCTTGTTACATCAGAGATAATTAACTCTTTCAGGGGACTCAAGCTGTGCACATAGCCTGGTCCAATAAACACAATAGTTTAAATGTGTAACTGAATGAAAATTCCCAGAATCCTTTGCTGCTGAGTGGATGGAAAGACGTTTTTACTAGTAATTGTGGGTTCTAAAAAAGCCCACTCTCACCTCTGAACTGTAGCTGACTGGTGGATTTATGGGAATCCAGACAGAAGAAATCCAGAGAGCCATTGAGTCGTGCTGCCACTATCCTGAGGATAACAAATGAAGAGCTCAGAGGATAAAGCAATATTTAACAATAAAACACAGAAACCATCAGTTTTTACATTCAGCCGCCAGACATGTCTGTTGCTGGGAATAGATTAGGGATATTCACCAACAGCAGCAAATATAATGACTTTGCTGCTGTTTTTTGCAAAACTAAAAACAAGATTTGATCAGTTAACCTAGATAGGATCTAGCTGTCTGCAGTAAAAGTAGTTGTTTATGCCTACAGTATGATCTAGAACAGTGGTTACCATACCATTCCTTACGCCCCACTACCCTAAAATAATCAGCTACAATATAATTTACACTGCTCACCCACATGAAGAATGACTTGCTACAGTATAACCTAAATGATCAGCCACAGTGTGATCTAGAATTAGATGTGCTTATCTCGAATGTTCTGCTTACCTGCGATTCTGGAAAACAAGTGCTGTAATCCCACTCTGCCCTTCACAATTACTACAGCGAAGATTGCCAGCTATGGCATCCCAAACCTGTGGAAAGATCAAAAGAAAAGATGCCAGATGTGCCCCCATTGATCGAGTACTAGTCCTGCAAACAAGCATTAAAAAAGAGTCACCTGTAAACACTCAGTACAATTCTTACCTCCAGGTTACCGTTACTCCTGCCAGCTACTATCAGGTTGCCCTGCAAACCCAGACTCCACACAGAACTTTCCAAATCCTCTGCCCAGCCTGGAATGGGCGAGATTGTTCCGTTACAATAGACAGAATCCTCTACAGAGCTTTTCCTCCTGGAGGATCCTGGATCCATGCATATAGAGGGTGATCGTTTCTCTCCCCCTTTAGAGAGTGGACACTGTCCATATGGAGGGGGAGAAAATACTGGTGGAAAACTGCACAGGTGAGAAACGCCATGCTCCTCGTAGACTCTTTGTACCAGACTGCTAAAATCATAGCCATTTGCATCTGTCTCGTGTCTGACAGGAACCAGTCTTTGTCGTGTCTCGGACTCTTCTGGTTTAATCTGCTCTGAGAAATTGGTGTCTATTAAGCTGGTTAAGTCTGGCTGGTCGTAGAAGAGAGGAGGCTGGGAGGGAGTCAATCTCCTCTTTAGGAAGGAACCGTTTTCCACCGAGTCCTCAGGGTTGTATTTGCAATCTGATGGTGACTCCCAGCAGTCCTGATACTCGAAGATCCCACTGCTCTCCCTGCGAAGACTGAGATGGAAAGCATTGCTAAACAGGACAAACTAATCACAATACTTCACTAATCTCCTGGTACAGGCAGCAAAACTACAACCAGGCAATGTATATTCAAACGCTGTCTACTAATTTAATGCTAAATATATAGGTAGGACATTAAATCTAGGTCAATTTACTGAATGCTTACTGCCTGCTTCACTCACCAGGTCCAGAATGCCTAATGTCTTATTCACGTATGTAAAGCCTTGACAATCTAAGAAACTTATTGCCCATTTAATGAGAGCATCAGCATTCTAAAGGGTGCTCAGAGAGCTAGTAAAACCAGCTGATATATATGTCCAGGTGCATTCTGTCTGTGAGTGCCATGTGCTGTTATTTTAGAGACTGGTTCCTTTGACACATTGTGATGTATTCTAATTTCAAATAAAAATATTCACAAGTGAAATCAGTAATAAAGAGGCCTTGGTGGGCCAAGGGGGGCTCCAGGGATATTTAATTCCAGTGTCAGCAGGGACCATGTAGATACTGAAATATAATAAACAGTGTGTAGAATCAGTATTGGAAGATCTGGCTGAGCACCTTAGTCACAAGCTATCTGACCATAGAACCAAGTATCCATAGTATTACAGCCCATTTCTCCTTAAATTAATGAAGTCCAGCCAGCACTCCGTTTATCTCACCTCTGCTTGGGAATAACCGTCAAACAATCTCCGGTCTGTGCATCCCACACACGGATCTGACCGGCCAAACAGCAGCTCACTAACAGCATCCCATCACTGGCCAAACACTCAATATCCTGGGAGGGAAAAAGAAACATTAACAGGACACCTGGCAGGCTTCTTCCTTAATCAATGCAACAATCACAGCGATATGTCCAGTAAATAAGCTCAGGAGGAGGACAGAAGTATGTGCATTTATTACTATTACTATGGTTATTTCAGCATTGTGGATAATTCTGAACAAGCTCTGCAAGTATTTGTATGGGAGAGGGAGAGGGAGAGTGTGTGTGTGTGTGTATATATAGATATCTCTACAAACTTTCAGGTCGTTTATGTTCTTAAACTGAAAATTGACCGACAGTGCAATAAATGCTACGATTTAACAGAAAGTAAGACCTCTGAGTGCTAACCATCCTTGGATGTTTGTATGGGATTACTGCAGGTTACAGCACCAGGCATAAGATATCTGGATTTCCATGAGTGCAGGCCTTCTTTGGAGATATATATATATATATATATATATAAAATGTAGCATTAATCAAGACATCATTTTAATTTGCGTCCATAAAACTCAGAGTACCGCTGCATTTTTAAATTGTGTCACATTATTCTTTTGGTGATATAATAGTTTCACCATAAAGGGATACCAGACCAAAGTGGCTGTCTGCGAAACAGCCACTGGAGGCAGACTTAGTGCTGCAATGTAAACATTGCTGTTTCTCTGGAACTGACATTTTTAACATTGCAGCACTAAGTGTAAAAGGGACACTGCACCCAGACCACTTCAATGAGCTGAAATGATGCATATAGTGTCCTTCCAATGTAGTTTTAGCGCTGACCCACAATTAATAGGCAGCACAGGCAGGGGCACATACATATATTCAGGCTCCCCATGAATGCACACTGCTGCACACATTGTGGCAGTGATAAATAATAACTATAAAAAAATATATATTATTGTAAAGAAATATGTAGCATCAGGTTTTCCCAACGCCTCATTAGTTTTGATATTACAGATTAAAGGAACAGTATAGGTAAAAAAAATATAAACGCATATCCTTGTTTTCTCCCCAACAGTAAAACTTCTGTCACTAAATGTTTTTTCCCCTAAATAGTATAAAAAATAGCTTTAGAAGTACCGGTTTTAAAACCTTTCAGGTTTTCTGCTCCTCTGATTTCATGTAAATTCCCCCTGCTTCCTGTATTCCAGATGGCCATGCACCGATGATTCTCTATGAGACTCAGTAATGACACGCCCACAATACCTGTCCACCAATGGCCATTCTCCAGTGATTCTCTATAAGAATCAGTAATGACACGCCCACAATACCTGTCCACCAATGGCCATGCACCGATGATTCTCTATGAGACTCAGTAATGACACGCCCCAAAAACCTGTCCACCAATGGCCATGCTCCAGTGATTCTCTATGAGACTCAGTAATGACACGCCCCAAATACCTGTCCACCAATGGCCATGCTCCAGTGATTATTTATGAGAATCAGTAATGACACACCCACAATGACTGTCCACCAATGGCCATTCTCCAGTGATTCTCTATAAGAATCAGTAATGACACGCCCACAATACCTGTCCACCAATTGCCATGCTCCGATAATTCTCTATGAGAATCCGTAATGACACGCCCACAATAACTGTCCACGCTACAGTGATTTTATTAAGACACGGAGGCTCCTATTATGCTGCATTCTTTCTTTATTTACCTCAGCAGCAAAGAAAAATAACATTAAATCAGTATAAAAGAAACCAGTAAATAACATGAGGTATATCTTCCTAGCAACAGGAACAGCCAATCAGCATCCTCATTATAGCATAATAGGCAGTGTCCAGTATACTACTTCCTCTTTCTTTGCTGCTCCCTCAGTTAAGTGACACTGCGTCCCATGGTTCTTAACTGTGGGATCTTTCACTTTATTCATATCATTACTGTGGTTAATATAGTTATAGTTATTACATTTTAATTATAATATTTTCATGTTTATAAATACATTTAGTTACTTCATTTTAACTTAATTTTATTTACTTAATTTGGTTCAGTTATATGCTTTATTGTATATCCTTTGATAATTTCTTTCCCCTCTGACCTCCCTCGCCCCAAGATTACCATCAATTGGGGCTCAGGGACGTCTTTGAGGATCTTTATCCCCTGTAAAGTGCTATGGTGCTGTTTTTTTCCTTCATCTATCTGTCTGGCCGCTGCTCTGCCACCAACTGCCAGAAATCCAAGTTGGGGTTTAGTGGTAGTGGCAGCCGGGCAGCTCCTGTGTTTTTATATTACAATTGCTATGTTTTCACTATTGTGAGTACTTTCATTTCTTTATCCTGTTATATTTATTTATTTTTTACTTGAGGGTTACTCAACCCTTTCCTTTTGGTATTATTTTTCTTTATTCACCCCCTTAGGTTTGTCTGTAAATTTATGATGCAGTCTGACAGGATCTTTCTGTGCCTTCTGGGTCTACAGCAAACATGCAGATTAATGTAGAAGCCTCTCCAGGTATCTCTGGAGATGAGGCTGATTTTCTGCTTTACTGATCCTGCTGACATGCAGGCTTTAATTGACACTTCCATGGCAAAAGCAATGACTAGGCCCTGGTGTCAGGACGCAATGCCTCATATAAGGCTAAATTCTGACCTACATGCCTCGTGATTTCTGGCAATTTTGCCTGATACACGGCATTTCAGTCACGGCAGAATATATTCAAGGTCTCTCCAACACTACGGCGGACTGGTATTCACGCAAACTCAGAGATTCCAGCGACTGGCACTTGGATTCCATGGTCTTCCAAGACATCTGGAACCTATGGGGTCTATTGGAAATAGATCTTTTCGCTTCTCGTTTAAATGCTCAACTTCCCCGTTTTTTCAGTTGGAGACCAGATCCGATAGCACTGGCTATGAATGTTTTCTCCAAGGAATTACGATTTTCTGCCCTTTGCGCTGAGTCCCTGTTGCCTTTCCATCTACATCGCCAGTCCGGCACATGGTGATCGTGGCTCCTCTATCGCCGTCCCAACCATACTTCTCTCCTCTTCAGGAGATGGTTATCGACCTTCCATCTCTCGAGTGCCTTCTTCAGGATCCAGACGGTGTACCTCAACCCTTGTTCTCCAAGGTCTCTTGCATCTCATAGTGTAGTCAATTTCAGGGAACCTTGGTCGGTCAAGGGAGTTTCGCAATCAACTTCCCAACTTATCAAGGGTGCACCCAACACGAGACAGGCTTATAAATCTGCTTTGGGCAGATGGCATAGTTGGTGCATATATCGGTTCCTTTTATGTATGTCCTCCATTTTTCTGACTTCTATGATGAAGGTAAAGCCTATCGCACTGTGGACCTTACCGATCGTCCATTTCTACTGGCCATAAAAGTTTTGATTGGACGCCTGTCGGTTGACATCCTGTCATATATTGACTTCTCTGAGGAATATGGTTTGCTCATCCACCCTTACCACGATACTCTGTCTTGTGGGACGTCTCTATTGTCTTGAATTTTTTTTTCTTGCAAGACGTACAAGCTCGAGGTGGTGGCTCGTTCCTTTACTCCAGAAGGTGTCCTCTTTGACATTTCACGGAGGGGAAAAAAAAAAAAAAAAAAAACCTTCTCTAAAATCAATTTTACCCAGTTTTCCCTGATAGATCTCTCCTTTGCCCTGTTGCACACTAATGGGTGTGTGAACATCATTCCACTACGTTACGGAATCCTTTGAAACAGGAACTCTTCATCTCCTTCCAAAAGTCGCGTCTTCTGGTGTCTACTCTAGCCTGGTGGGTCAAATACGTTATGTCTCTAGCAGGTATTGATATCCATGTGTTTGTGCCTCATTCGGTTCGTGGGGCAATGGCTTCTAAGGCTTCCTCGATTGGTTGTCGCTTGGAGGATATTATGAGAGCGGCTGGTCTTTAGAGTCTACATTCCATGATTTCTACTTTAGACCTATTCAACACCTCACAGGAGACATAATTTCACAGCTTTGAACTAGCATAATAGGAGCCTCCGTGTCTTAATAAAATTTACAGATTTTACTATTAACATGACGTAAAGTCATGATTTTATTAATGACACGGAGGCGAGTATTATCCCTACCTCCCATCCCTGGAGGTTTGGTCTTCTCTGGGTAAGTTGACTTCATGGTAAGTCTTTTTTGATTACTGGGTTAATGACTGTCAAGAGCTTAAGGTTTGACTAAACTGAATTTCATGTTTTTCATGGTAGGGAGGTTGGCTGACTGGGACTGGCACGGGTGGGGTTAACACTGGGTAAGGAGGTTGGCTGACTGGGACTGGCAGGGGAGGGGTTAACACTGGGTAGGGAGGTTGGCTGACTGGGACTGGCACGGGAGGGGTTAACGCTGGGTAGGGAGGTTGGCTGACTGGGACTGGCACGGGAGGGGTTAACACTGGGTAGGGAGGTTGGCTGACTGGGACTGAAGGAGAATGTATTACTTGCATTGCAGAGAGGGAAGGAGAAGAGCACATATGGGACTGTAGCTGCAGTGCACTCTGTGCTGTGAGCATTCCTTACACTAGATAAGACACGCCTCTATTCTCATTGGATGAAATAGGTAGTTATTTCAGAGACTGAGTACCAGGAACATGTTGAAATGTGAGAGAGGGATGGCTAAGGAGGCGGGGTTACAGTGCTGGAAACCGCAAAACGTTTTACAGCACTGCAAGAAAACTACACCAAACTGAAAGAAAAGAAACTGGCATTTCATCTTATTAGCTATAATTTAAGCTTAACTTGTTTAGCTGCCTGGAGTGTAAATAGCACGCAAAGCCAGTTGGGTAACAGAAATCTAGTGGAAAGGAATGGGAATTAATCCTCCTGACACAAAAGAAAGGAATACAGCCAGCTTGTACACAGTGTGTTCTTCATGGCATTTAATATAAAACTATTCATCTTGAAATAAAAAAAATAAAAGAAATTCACAGGACAGTGTGAATTAACACTCAGGACAGTGTGATTCAACACCCAGGACAGTGTGATTCAACACCCAGGACAGTGTGATTCAACACTCAGGACAGTGCGATTTAACACCCAGGACAGTTCGATTTAACACTCAGGACAGTGTGATTCAACACCCAGGACAGTGTGATTTAACACTCAGGACAGTGTGATTTAACACTCAGGACAATGTGATTTAACACTCAGGACAGTGTGATTTAACACCCAGGACAGTGTGATTTAACACTCAGGACAGTGTGATTTAACACCCAGGACAATGTGATTTAACACCCAGGACAGTGCGATTTAACACCCAGGACAGTGCGATTTAACACCCAGGACAGTGCGATTTAACACCCAGGACAGTGTGATTTGACACCCAGGACAGTGTGATTTAAAACTCAGGACAGTATGATTTAACACTCAGGACAGTATGATTTAACACTCAGGACAGTATGATTTAACACTCAGGACAGTATGATTTAACACTCAGGACAGTATGATTTAACACTCAGGACAGTGTGATTTGACACCCAGGACAGTATGATTTAACACTCAGGACAGTATGATTTAACACTCAGGACAGTGTGATTTAACACTCAGGACAATGTGATTTAACACTCAGGACAGTGTGATTTGACACCCAGGACAGTATGATTTAACACTCAGGACAGTATGATTTAACACTCAGGACAGTGTGATTTAACACCCAGGACAGGGTGATTTAACACTCAGGACAGTATGATTTAACACTCAGGACAGTGTGATTTAACACTCAGGACAGTGTGATTTAACACCCAGGACAGTGTGATTTAACACCCAGGACAATGTGATTTAACACTCAGGACAGTGTGATTTAACACCCAGGACAGTGTGATTTAACACCCAGGACAGTGTGATTTAACACCCAGGACAGTGCGATTTAACACCCAGGACAGTGCGATTTGACACCCAGGACAGTGTGATTTAAAACTCAGGACAGTGCGATTTAACACTCAGGACAGTGCGATTTAACACTCAGGACAGTGCGATTTAAGACTCAGGACAGTGTGATTTAACACACAGGACAGTGTGATTTAACACACAGGACAGTGTGATTTAACACCCAGGACAGTGTGATTTGACACCCAGGACAGTGTGATTTGACACCCAGGACAGTGTGATTTGACACCCAGGACAGTGTGATTTGACACCCAGGACAGTGTGATTTGACACCCAGGACAGTGAGATTTAACAGCCAGGACAGTGTGATTTAACACTTAGTACAGTGTGATTTAACACCCAGTACAGTGTGATTTAACACCCAGTACAGTGTGATTTAACACCCAGGACAGTGTGATTTAACACCCAGTACAGTGTGATTTAACACCCAGGACAGTGTGCTTTAACACCCAGGACAGTGTGATTTAACACCCAGTACAGTGTGATTTAAAACTCAGGACAGTGTGATTTAACACCCAGTACAGTGTGATTTAACACCCAGGACAGTGTGATTTAACACCAAGTACAGTGTGATTTAACACCCAGTACAGTGTGATTTAACACCCAGTACAGTGCGATTTAACACTTAGTACAGTGTGATTTAACACTTAGTACAGTGCGATTTAACACTTAGTACAGTGCGATTTAACACCCAGTACAGTGTGATTTAACACTTAGTACAGTAGGCAGGAGTGTAACTTGAGTTTATTATTTTCAAGGTTAAACATAATTTTTTAAATATCTTTTAATTTTGAAATTAAATCGTGGAGAGACTGACTACATTCCTCTCCTGTAATGCCTGCAAGGCCGAAGGCACTGTATGCAAATGTAAAATCAGTGGTGTAGACTTGCGTAGTTCTTAATAAAACAAACTGTATTATTTACATGGAATCGGATGACCATGTCTAGTTACCAGAAAAGCTTATTTACAACATTCCCTATAGCAAGGACACCAATATCATTTCGTAAACGGGGAAGTGTCTATACATCTTTTCAAATCATGGATATTACTAGACAGTCGAGTTACACCTCAAAAAATACCGGATGTAGCAATTAATGGAACAAACTGGGGCATTTAGCAAGGTGGTATGAACTGAAAAGGAATGCAAAGTGCAAACAGTGGAGCAGTCACCATGGAAACCATTAAAATCAACAAAAACATTCCAATGGGGATTGCTCCACTTTTGCATCAATTTTAAGATCACATAGTGATCAGTAAGTTGATAAATCTCCCCCAATGCAGTGATAAGGTAAACGCTAAATAAAGAAACATGGTAAAGGGGATCAGGAAACCATTAGATGAGAATGCAGGAGCCCCCCATGACCTACCATAAGGTGACCTCTAAGAACCAGGGGTACTATTTCAGTCTCAGGAGGTGAGTAACCGTAATCATCACACGGAAGATCCCCTTTCCTCCTGCGGCTGTGGGACAGTCCATTCTGTCCATAGTTTTTAGGGCAAAGCAGTCGGTAGAGACAGAAGAAAAGCAGGACAAGAAATATCCCTGAGGCCAGGCCCAACGCGGCAACTCTGCAGAAAACAGAATGGTCAGTGAGTCAGAGACATCATTAGGGTAAGGCTTTTACATCTTAGCTCTAACAATGATACTGTACATTTATAATATTTCAGATATCAGTCTAATGTATCGGCAATAAACTAAAAAAGACTCCACCAAGAAATGGTTCACCCGCTCAATGAGTTATGCTTAATGTTTTATTCGCCTATTAATAAGCTCATGTGTCCTGAAGGATTTGCGTTGCCAACCTTTAACGTTTTTGTCAAGGAGTCCCTATAGTGCGGTTTATCTGCTTAATGTTGCACCAGACCCTAAGTGGATAAGAAGTCCTTGAATTCAAGATTTGTTTGTGTTTATATATATATATATATATATATATATATATATATATATATATATATATATATATATATATATATATATATAAAATAAATATTAAAAAGAGAGGAGTCATTTTTCCCATTTAAAATGACGGAAGTAATAATGCACTAAAAACGAAGAGTACTGGGAGTATTAAACGTTGTAACTGGAATGAGGTTTTTGGGGTAGGGATTGATCAGAATGCATTACAGGATGTAGTGGAGAATCTATAAAAGATAATATCTGCTTCTCCAAACATGACCGATTATTTAATCTATCAAGCACTGAAATTAGAGAAATGACAGGAGAGGAAGGGGAAATGACTGACTGTAACATATCATTAATAATTAATATGTATACGTTTCCCCTTCTCAATGACAAAACAAATACAAACAATACGATAAAGGGTAAGAACCATTTTTTCAGGAAATATTTTGAATTTATATTTACTGCAGAGGAGGAGGCGACATAGGTACTATGAGTAAACACTGAACCGAGTGGGTAAGCTCTCACATCCACAGTGACTGATGGGAGTATGAGAAACAGGATTATAAGGGCACTAGAAGAACCTCACTGCTCTGTATGCAGTGTCCTGGTTTAGGGCACAAGTCAATCCTGGGAGTAAAGTGTGTAACAGGGTTGATGTTCCAGAAGGGATAAGCTAAATGGCTAATGATTTAGGTAAACTGGAAAAATGGAGTTGTGGCAACTGACATTTAATGTGGATAAGTGAAAGATACTGCATCTTGGATGCATTCCTAACATCTGAGGAAAGGGATTTAGGGGGGATTATTTCTGAGGACTTAAAGGTAGGCAGGCAATGTAATAGAGCAGCAGGAAATGCTAGCAGAATGCTTGGTTGTATAGGGAGAGGTATTAGCAGTAGAAAGAGGGAAGTGCTCATGCCATTGTACAGAACACTGGTGAGACCTCACTTGGAGTACTGTACACAGTACTGGAGACCGTATCTTCAGAAGGATATTGATACCTTAGAGAGAGTTCAGAGAAGGGCTACTAAACTGGTTCATGAATTGCAGGATAAAACGTACCAGGAAAGGTTAAAGGAACTTAACATGTATAGCTTGGAGGAAAGACGAGACAGGGGGGATATGATAGAAACATTTAAATACATAAAGGGAATCAACACAGTAAAGGAGGAGACTATATTTAATGGAAGAAAAACTACCACAACAAGAGGACATGGTCTTAAATTAGAGGGGCAAAGGTTAAAAAAATAATATCACTTTATTGAAAGGGTAGTGGATGCATGGAATAGCCTTCCAGCTGAAGTGGTAGAGGTTAACACAGTGAGGGAGTTTAAGCATGTGTGGGAAAAGGCATAAGGCTATCCTAAACTTAACATAATGCCAGGGACCAATAAGTGTATTAGACTAGATGGGCCGAATGGTTATTTGCCGTCACTTTCTATGTGTCTATGTTTTAAAGTGATTAACCCCTCAGGGGTAACCTCTTACTTGTACAATGTGATATCCACAGGTCCTGGAGGTTTAGATGATGGACCAGCTGCTTTGTCCTCTGTACGTCCTTCTCGTGGATGAAGGAAAAGTTCTGAGTGCTGGGCATCGTTGGGGTGCCGTGCGTCTGATGCCTCCTGTGGTGTCAGGTACAGGGTGATAGGGATAATAGGCAGTATGCTGATGTACCTGAACAAAAAAACAAAAACTCCATCCTAAAGGAAAACTTATAACGGAACAAGCAAAGCACCAGAAGTACTACAAAGGGCTGTATTTGTTATGGTGCCAGGAGCTTAAGAAGCTGATTATCCTTGAACAGTCTGACAACTTACTTGGGGTCTACTGAGTGCTGGTCTCAGCCTTTAGGAGAGCTGGAGACTGCCACACAATGTAGAGCTAGCTCAGCCGATGCTGCCCCGCTGGAGATTGTCAAACTTCTCACAAATGTTTGACTACCTACCTTGGGCACTCTTTACACCATAACCACTACAGTGTGCAGATTAAAAGGCAATAGATTTCAAAGCAATAAACTGCTTCCCATGACAAATAGGTAAACACTGGTTGGTACAAAGTGTCAGAAAAGGAGCAGTTACCATAGAAACAATGGGATGTTTCTGCTGGTTGCTCTACTTTTTGCATTTTACCCAATAAATCTTCTTTAGCGTATTTTAGTTTTGGATTGGAGTCTATAACATGTCAGAGTTTCATAACCAATGAAAACCTTACAGGAGAAAAATAATATTTGACATTTTCCAACAAATTACAGAACAGATCTTCCCCATATCTCACATAACAATGCAGCTGTAAACCAGTCAATCGGTTATTTTTCTACAAGAAAAAAAAATCTCAATTTCCCTTTAAAGTAGAAATCAAAGAAAGGGGCAATAATGGGTGCGGACAGGGGACAGTGAGATAGGATGGAAACAAGTTTCAGACACAGGGAGGGAGAGTTTGGGAATGGAGGGGAGATTTATAGAAAACAGTGACAGGGAAAGATAAGTTACACAGAAAAATGCGAGAAGAAACAGACAGAACGAAATGAGAAAGAAAGAGATGAAGAGGACAGAGAGTGACGGAGCAGAGACATGAGAGAAGACAGCGACATGCTTTACATTGCTCCTGATACAAATGACTTTCTAAATGATTTATCTATCTTCTATTAGACGTTTAGCACAGTCTGAGAGGGTTTGTTCATTCATCTTAGACCCTTACTTTTTGGCCAGGGTGATGTTATAGTAACTGAAGAGTGTGGGCCAGTGTCTGAATGACAGTTTTCTCCAGGTCTCCTCATCTTCTGGTCCCCAGGTGACCTCGGTGTGTCCTCTGTCTTCCTTAATCTCTGCTCTCACTTCCCTCTGATCCCTGGATGAGCTCTCTACCCACTCAGCAGGGCTCCCTTCCAGATGGTCCATTAGCACCTCCAGCATCTCCTTGCGGTCCCTCTGTTGTGACTGGTTCTCCAGCAGCTGGGAGGAGCTGGTGGGGAAGACTGAGAGGGGATTCTGGGGGTCGGAAGCAGGAAGGACTGGCACTGGGAGAGGAGGAATGACCTCTCCGCTGAGTGGGCTCTGCTCGGTGACCTGAACCGTCAAGTAAGTGCGTAACCCGGCAGGGTCAGTGTACAAAAGGATGCCAATCCAGACTACCGTTCCTGCCTAAATAAAGAAAAAAAGATAAAATATGGAACACATCTTATTATACAATGGAATGTTCAATTCCTCTCAGCTATTATTAAACTGAAACACCACTTCTAGTTCATCAGGTGCTATTTTGTGCCCTATACACATTTTACAGATTGACTCCGAAGTTATTTTAAGCCTCTAAATAAGGTGATTTACACCTGCTGATAAACTACAGTCATGGATAATAGAGTTAAGACAATACTAGCTGATATAGTACGATTTGATATTCAGTAATTCATCACCATTTTGTATAAACGGAATCCATTTTCAAGATGGCGCTCTCTGACTTCAAACTACTGACCTGAACTCTGGGTAGGTCAAAGTCTTTATGAACAGAAACGTTAATTCTAACCAGTCAGAATGATACACCAATTACATCACAAATGTATTACTTTATTAATATGTTCTATAATATGTCTAGGTAATGAATAAATGAATTACCCTTGGCTAACTGTTTTAGTGTCAATATGTGGGGCTGTCCGTTCTAACAAAGCCTCCATGTGACAAGCTAGAAGCTTAAGCCATGCTGTTGCTGCTGCCCAAACTATATCATGCCACCTAATGTCAGACCTTGATCGTACCATGATAATTCTCTGGGCTAGACGGGTTCTGGCGAAGAAGTAGATGAGGCGTAGTCGCTTGGGCAGCCGCAGATTCCGGAAGGATGAAGGTTGCAAAGTGATGGTGTGTGGTGTCGTACGTCGCAGTGCTTGCTGGCGCTCGTAGCTCTGAGTTCGTGACACCACTTTCCCAGAGGGCATGCATGCCTCAGCTGGCATCCGCTTGTTCAAGTCAGCCAGCTACAGAGAAGACATTAGTATTTATCACAACTAAGCAGTATGCTACATTCATTGCATCTCTACACTAACCCGGCAGTATGCTGAACTCCCCCATTTATAAACACATATATACACACGAAACACACACACGCACAGTCTCTATTTCACTGTTTGTTAAAGGACCAAATCACAATATTAACTCCATCATTCAGGTGGAGGGGACCTTAGTTGGTACTAACCTCCATCCTCCGAATGTCAATAGAAAGAACCGTAGTGAAGAACAGCATCTGCAGAAAGAAGTCCGACACCAGCCCAACAACGGCAAACAGACAGAACTCCTATAGTAAAGACAGAGATTGGCAGTATGTGACATGGCGTATGGCAAACAGAGAACGAATACAGAGCTCCCGCTGCAGTCTGGGTAATGTTGGAAATAAATGCAATTTTTCAAAATCAATAAATTCCACCTTAACTTATATTCACAGAATATTACCAAACCATGTTTACTGATAGTGAACATATCTCACAATATATACGTTTGTAGAGAGAGGATAGTTTAAAACTGGAACAATCCATGGCACCTGCCTTTGTCCCAGAAGATAAACCCACCTGGATGGCTGGCACCAGGGTGAAATATCCAATGAGAATGATTCCAAGCTCAGTGGCCATGTTCTTCATTATAGACCAGCTCTCGTTGCTTAGCCCTACAGACAAACACAGCGACATTAGCAGCCAATCCTGGAAGCTCCTGGAAAGAAAGCCAACTGGCAAGCTCACTCACCCTGAGCGATGCGGAGTTTGACCTCAAGATCCACAGGAGTCGATACCACAGATTTGGTCAAAACCAACACATTTTCAAGACCAATGACCACTACGAGGTATGGGAAGATCTCTCTGGGTAGACAGGGGCAAAGCGGGTAAAATGACATCAACTCACAAAAAAAAAAATACAGAAATCAATAGAAATACAGTAACTCTAGGAGGCAGCTACCTATGTCTATTACAAACTCTGTACTGTACTATGTTTATACCAGACTCTCCAAGTTTATATGTTCAGCAATGCAAGATTAAATGCTTTATACAAACTTCAAGTAAAGAACTTTATTATTCGCAAGTAGCGTAACCTGGCTTTAAAGGGTCCTGGTGTTAAACATTTTAAAAGGCCCTACTGGGTAGCATCCTTGGAAGTCTAGTGAGAGCAGAGAGATGTCTCCATCATTGTGTACCTCTGTAGGGGAGATGTTGGAGTGCAGTATTCACGTGATGTTATTTTCCAAACTGTTTAGCCATTGTCTTTAATATAAGCAGGACATTACGTCTTTCATATTGAAGGAAGAGATAGGTTGTTGTTTCCCAATCTCCCTAAGAAAGTGGTTTAAGTTCCCAGGCTCTTTGAGACCCTATGCTCAATCAGTCCCAATCATGCTTTGTCCTCAGATAGCAATGGGGAGCAATGCTCTACAAGTTCTCATTAAAAGATGGCACAGGCCGTTCTTTGTAAAGTTACTTTGCTTCTGTAAGTGTAAAGTTCAATACAATGAATTATTCCATAACATTGTTTGACAAACTTCACACGATATCAAATAAAATAATAAGAAGAAAAAAAGACAATAACAAATAGCATAACCGCTGCTTTATCTGAATAATGCCTTATAACTAGCACAATTCTCCAGTTTAGGAGATCCCATTAACATGCAGCTGACCAGCTATTACTTTGCAAATATTTTCCTTCATGTTTTTTTTTTATTATATGAAAGTTTTTTGCACTCCATATTTCATTGACCCTGTGGAAGCAGAGTTTATAGGATACGCAATTCCCAGTGGAAACTAATAACAGGAGAACCAGAATTGGCCATACCCTGGACTCTGCAGGTCCTTGAGATTGGCAGAAAACACTGGATCCATTTTGTTTTTGATTTTTTTTTTTTAAATGTAACATTTTCATAATGTATTAAGAAAAATTAAACACCAGTCTGAAGTTTTCCTCACTTTGTATCATTAGGCTACCTACCCGCCATTGAGAGTTGGTGTCAGTCCAAAGAGGGTGCACAGGCCAACAGACATCAGCAAGGAGCTTAGAACTGTCACCACGGCAGCCAGTGCCAGACCCCACTTAGATTTCACAAGGTCGATCTTTCCTGAAGGAATCCATAGTAAGCAGACAATTAGTTCACGTACAAAGTATGTGTAAAGATTAATAGCGTGATATACATTGCAAGTGCTCTACATCTTACTTAACACATCCTCTGAAAAGGGCACAGACTGCCCTTTCCAAAATCGAGACCGCTCCACTCTGCAATAAAACAGTGTGCAATCACAACCATAACATAAAAAACAACTGAAATAAAAAGTGCACCAAACTAGAGTATCTCTAAATTATAAACACAAATACAAGGAACAAATGTAACCATAATTTATAATGTCACAGTTACAAATCTGGGAGTCCTTCTGATAACTGATTTCTGTATGATGCTCTTGGGTGGGCCTTCACCAAATCAGTGCAAAATGTCGCTCAACTGTATCACAGACGACACTAAAGTCCAATTTTCAACTTACATTAGGTGGAGCTAAAACCGGCTCTAGGTAAAACAGCATATAGTGGTATTTAAAAACCCCATTCATAGGATATCCCTCTGGCAAGAGTTCACAACACGGTAACTGTGAGTGGGACCATATAAGATAAAACAAAAGAAATAATAGTGCTCTCCATACGGGTAAGTATAAATAAAAGATGAAAATGATTTCCCCAAATATTAGTTTTACATCTTATATAGTTACATAGCTGAAAAGAAACTTGCGTCCATCAAGTTCAGCCTTCCTCACATATGTTTTTGCTGTTGATACAAAAAAAAAGGCAAAAAACCCAGTCTGAAGCGCTTCCAATTTTGCAACAAACTAGGAAAAAATTCCTTCTTGTCCCCAAAATAGCAGTCAGATGTCTCCTTGGATCAAGCAGCTATTACCCCATTAATTAGAAATTATATCCCTGTATGTTACATTTTTGGAAGTATTTATCCAATTTCTGTTTAAACATCTGTATGGACTCTGATAAAACCACCTCTTCAGGCAGATAATTCCATATCCTTATTGCTCTTACTGTAAAAAAAAAACAAAACTTTTCTTTGCCTTAGATGAAATCTCCTTTTCCCAGCCTAAATGTGTGACCTTGTGTCCTATGTATAATCCTGTTTATGAATAGATTTCCAGATAATGGTTTGTACTGGCACAGAATATATTTGTATAATGTTATCATATCCCCTCTGAGGTGTTGTTTTTCCAAACTAGAGAGATTTACATTTTTTAACCTTTCTTCATAACTAAAATGCTCCATTCCTTTTATCAATTTTGAAGCTCGTCTCTGCACTTTTTCTAGTGCTATGATATCTTTCTTTAGAACAGGTGCCCAAAATTGCACAGCATATCCAAGGTGTGGTCTTACCAGCGATTTATAAAGAGGCAAAATTATATTTTCATCCCGATAATTTATGCCCCTAGTTATACATGGCAAAAGCTTCTGGCCTTAGCAACTGCAGATTGACATTGCATATTGCTGCCTAATTTGTTGTCTATAACAATTCCCAAATCCTTCTCCTGTGTTGTTATCCCTAATTCACTACCATTTAGGATGTAAGGTTCTTGTGAATTCGTTACCCCTAAGTGCATAACTTTGCATTTCTCTTTACATTAAATTTCATCTGCCATTTTAGTGCCCACTGTTACCCTGCTGTGAACAGTTGCCAGAGAGATATCCTACAAGTGAGGATTTTAAATACCACTTTATGCTGTTTTACCTAGAGCTCGTTTTAGCTCCACCTAATGCGAGTTGAAAATTGGACTTTAGGGTCATCTGTGATACAGTTGAGCAACCTATTGCACTTTTGGTTCTTTTTGTTTTCGGATCTCTTTCATACGCTGTCACAAAGTCAAGGGCAAACTAAAAAGAGCGTCATATAGAAATCAGTTACCAGAAGGACGACCGTTTTTTAAACTGTGCCTTAAACTGTATCTGGATACCTGGTATGCCATCATACGTCTATTTATGAATTGTGGTTACATGTGTTCTGTGTATTTGTGTTTATAATTTGCAGATACTCTATTTTGGCGCACCCTACAACCTTCTGTTAGTTTTTAACTTCTGATTGTTTTAACCCCTTATGGACCAAACTTCTGGAATAAAAAGGAATAATGACGTGTCACACACGTCATGTGTCCTTAAGGGGTTAAAGGGTTTTTTCGAAAGATCCCTTTTTTGGGAGTGCTAACCTTACCATTTTAGATCAGGTATCTAGCACTGTCTCACATATGTTGTTGTTATACCTGTCCTAGATTGCCATGAACAGTCCTTTTTTCCTGATCTACTATTCTGCTACCACAAACCCTGAGCTTGTCTGCAAATTATTTATCTGCTGTGCTACTGCACCAACGGCCATCAGTTGTTTCAGTTTGCAGTTATCCACACAATGCCCAATGAAATCTACAGTGTTCGGTAAATCTGTGATGGAACATGGCCTGCCTGGCTCTGAAAGGGTTAAAAGTGGTAAACTTCCTATGAACTGCAATCTCTTTTATAAAAACAAACAGCCTCATTGTGTTTTGTGTTACTGGTTGGAAATGGGGGGGGGGAGTCAGAAAGTCATAACTGCTATTTCCCTGGTATTCAACTTATGTTCTCAAGTTGATTTTACTTAATAATTGAATGCAGTATTCTTGTCATTAAATAAAAGCAGGGCCTGGAAATATGGAGAATTAGTTCACTATTAAAAGGAACAGTTTGGTCAATGTCTTCTACAAGATTGACATTTGGTGTTTAAATAGGAAATCATCAGAATAAAATACTACCTAAGCTTTAGTTAAAAAAAACAAAAACTAATTTAAAGAAAAGCATTATATATATTTATATTACTGTGTTATGAATTCTACAAATGTGTATAGCACATCACATCTAGGTGAAGAGGATTGAATATCTAGTCTCTCTCTTATTGCATTTTGGAGGAGTTGTTTAGCATGTTGCTTGGCAGCTATGCCATATCTTAGAGAAACAATGATGTCACTGGTATTCTGAATGTCTCACTTGTAACATCTGACCAAATCATAACTCTTACATGGAAAACAATCTCAGATGAGAGACTGGAAAAAAAATAAAACTAGCATGTTAAATAGGAAATCACGTGGGATCGTCATGTTGTGGAAGAGAGGAGATGGCATGGGCTGTTTATTGAAGGAGGACATAATAAAAAGGGAACCAACATAAAGCTAGTTAACAGAAACCCACCCCCCCTCTCTGTATGTACACAGAAACCCACTCCCCCTCTCTGTATGTACACAGACATCCACTCCGCCTCTCTGTATGTACACAGACATCCACTCCGCCTCTCTGTATGTACACAGACATCCACTCCCCCTCTCTGTATGTACACAGAAACCCACTCCCCCTCTCTGTATGTACACAGACATCCACTCCCCCTCTCTGTATGTACACAGACATCCACTCCCCCTCTCTGTATGTACACAGACATCCACTCCCCCTCTCTGTATGTACACAGACATCCACTCCGCCTCTCTGTATGTACACAGACATCCACTCCCCCTCTCTGTATGTACACAGACATCCACTCCCCCTCTCTGTATGTACACAGACATCCACTCCCCCTCTCTGTATGTACACAGAAACCCACTCCCCCTCTCTGTATGTACACAGACATCCACTCCCCCTCTCTGTATGTACACAGACATCCACTCCCCCTCTCTGTATGTACACAGACATCCACTCCCCCTCTCTGTATGTACACAGACATCCACTCCCCCTCTCTGTATGTACACAGACATCCACTCCCCCTCTCTGTATGTACACAGACATCCACTCCGCCTCTCTGTATGTACACAGACATCCACTCCCCCTCTCTGTATGTACACAGACATCCACTCCGCCTCTCTGTATGTACACAGACATCCACTCCCCCTCTCTGTATGTACACAGACATCCACTCCGCCTCTCTGTATGTACACAGACATCCACTCCCCCTCTCTGTATGTACACAGAAACCCACTCCCCCTACCTGTATGTACACAGACATCCACTCCCCCTCTCTGTATGTACACAGACATCCACTCCCCCTCTCTGTATGTACACAGACATCCACTCCCCCTCTCTGTATGTACACAGACATCCACTCCCCCTCTCTGTATGTACACAGACATCCACTCCCCCTCTCTGTATGTACACAGACATCCACTCCCCCTCTCTGTATGTACACAGACATCCACTCCCCCTCTCTGTATGTACACAGACATCCACTCCCCCTCTCTGTATGTACACAGACATCCACTCCCCCTCTCTGTATGTACACAGACATCCACTCCCCCTCTCTGTATGTACACAGACATCCACTCCCCCTCTCTGTATGTACACAGACATCCACTCCCCCTCTCTGTATGTACACAGACATCCACTCCCCCTCTCTGTATGTACACAGACATCCACTCCCCCTCTCTGTATGTACACAGACATCCACTCCCCCTCTCTGTATGTACACAGACATCCACTCCCCCTCTCTGTATGTACACAGACATCCACTCCGCCTCTCTGTATGTACACAGACATCCACTCCGCCTCTCTGTATGTACAGAGACATCCACTCCGCCTCTCTGTATGTACAGAGACATCCACTCCCCCTCTCTGTATGTACACAGACATCCACTCCCCCTCTCTGTATGTACACAGACATCCACTCCCCCTCTCTGTATGTACACAGACATCCACTCCGCCTCTCTGTATGTACAGAGAAACCCACTCCCCCTCTCTGTATGTACACAGAAACCCACTCCCCCTCTCTGTATGTACACAGACATCCACTCCGCCTCTCTGTATGTACACAGAAACCCACTCCCCCTCTCTGTATGTACACAGACATCCACTCCGCCTCTCTGTATGTACAGAGAAACCCACTCCCCCTCTCTGTATGTACACAGAAACCCACTCCGCCTCTCTGTATGTACACAGACATCCACTCCCCCTCTCTGTATGTACACAGACATCCACTCCGCCTCTCTGTATGTACAGAGAAACCCACTCCCACTCTCTGTATGTACAGAGAAACCCACTCCCTCTCTGTATGTACACAGAAACCCACTCCGCCTCTCTGTATGTACACAGACATCCACTCCGCCTCTCTGTATGTACACAGACATCCACTCCGCCTCTCTGTATGTACACAGACATCCACTCCCCCTCTCTGTATGTACACAGAAACCCACTCCCCCTCTCTGTATGTACACAGAAACCCACTCCCCCTCTCTGTATGTACACAGACATCCACTCCGCCTCTCTGTATGTACACAGAAATTCTACCCCCCCATGCTCTGTATGTACACAAACATCCACTGCCCCTCTCTGTATGTGCACAGACATCCACTCCCCCACTCTGTATGTACACAGACATCCACTCCCCCTCTCTGTATGTACACAGACATCCACTCCCCCTCTCTGTATGTACACAAACATCCACTCCCCCTCTCTGTATGTACACAAACATCCACTCCCCCTCTCTGTATGTACACAGACATCCACTCCGCCTCTCTGTATGTACACAGACATCCACTCCGCCTCTCTGTATGTACACAGACATCCACTCCGCCTCTCTGTATGTACACAGACATCCACTCCGCCTCTCTGTATGTACACAGACATCCACTCCCCCTCTCTTTATGTACACAGACATCCACTCCGCCTCTCTGTATGTACACAGACATCCACTCCGCCTCTCTGTATGTACACAGACATCCACTCCGCCTCTCTGTATGTACACAGACATCCACTCCCCCTCTCTGTATGTACACAGACATCCACTCCCCCACTCTGTATGTACACAGACATCCACTCCCCCACTCTGTATGTACACAGACATCCACTCCCCCACTCTGTATGTACACAGACATCCACTCCCCCTCTCTGTATGTACACAGACATCCACCCCCCCTCTCTGTATGTACACAGACATCCACTCCCCCTCTCTGTATGTACACAGACATCCACTCCCCCTCTCTGTATGTACACAGACATCCACTCCCCCTCTCTGTATGTACAGACATCCACTCCCCCTCTCTGTATGTACAGACATCCACTCCCCCTCTCTGTATGTACACAAACATCCACTCCCCCTCTCTGTATGTACACAAACATCCACTCCCCCTCTCTGTATGTACACAGACATCCACTCCCCCTCTCTGTATGTACACAGACATCCACTCCCCCTCTCTGTATGTACACAGACATCCACTCCCCCTCTCTGTATGTACACAGACATCCACTCCCCCTCTCTGTATGTACACAGACATCCACTCCCCCTCTCTGTATGTACACAGACATCCACTCCCCCTCTCTGTATGTACACAGACATCCACTCCCCCTCTCTGTATGTACACAGACATCCACTCCCCCTCTCTGTATGTACACAGACATCCACTCCCCCTCTCTGTATGTACACAGACATCCACTCCCCCTCTCTGTATGTACACAGACATCCACTCCACCGCTCTGTATGTACACAGACATCCACTCCGCCTCTCTGTATGTACACAGACATCCACTCCCCCTCTCTGTATACGCCCCCTGTATGAAAATGCATACCAGATGTTAGGGAAACCATACTCATAATGTGTTTTATTTGGCAGTGGGGGGCTGCAGGCAGGGGCTGGGATACCCCCAATTACTCACTGGTAGAGAAGTAGATATAGGCAAACAGGATGAAGTACGTGGTGACCAGTGGTATGAGCTCAGCAATCCCAATCTCTTCCTTAAAATGAACATGGACGATGTTCTCTCCTTTCAGGGTGCAGTTGGTGTTGGGGTGAAGTTGCTTTAGACGGACTCTCAGACTGTTCAGGAATCTAGGAGAGAAACACACAAACCTGAGGTTAATGAAACAGCCGACTATTATAGAACTATTCAGTATATTACTGCACCATGCATGGTGGTGACTGTCAGAGACCACTCCTGTCGTACAACCAATCTAACTGGGCAGAGTTACAGTGAATTCAAACACTGCAGCCGTACTACCCATTGTATGTAATAGGAATCTATGTTACACAATTTCACATGCTGCGGAATACTCTCTAATCTGGGCCTTTATTAGTGTCAGAGTCTCCTATTGGACACACAGAGACATAACTGTACAACCACAAATCTATCCACTTTACATAGAATGGGGGAGATGTAGAAAAGTGCCTTGATGGGAGCTAAAACTAGAGCCGTTACAAACCTCTCATGTAGACTGTGACACCTGAATCCTTATCACAAAATCTATAACCTATTCATGATGGACAGCTGCTGCTAGATAATATCTTGATTACTAGTGCCTGCCTCCTCTGATGGAGGCCTGTTCCATGTATGTGTAACTCTTTTAGAAGGGGGGGAAGAAGATTTACCAGAAGTTCTCCACTCTCTGTCATCCGTTTATGTCCACTCGCTATAAAAATATATGTATTTTGTTTAAAATCAACTTAAACTTTTGTTTCTGTTTATGCAGCCCTAGCCACACCTCCCATGGCTGTGACTCATACAGCCTGCAGGAAAAAAAATGATTTCATATTTAATTTTTATCTCCAGCTCTGTAATTTGAGTGTTAATCACACACAGGAAGCTTCAGCAGAATTTAGCAAGCTATTAAAGCAGGAGATAAAAAATTCTAAATTAAACAGACTGTGCAATAAAGGAAGTGTAAACATTAGATGACTCTTTACCAGGAAGTATTTAGGAAGGCTGTACAAGACACATGCAGGGAGGTGGGACAAGGGCTGTATCAACAAAATGCTTTAACTCCTAAATGGCAGAGAATTGAGCCAAATCTATTTCATTAAGCTAATGTTGTTTTGGTGACTATAGTGTCCTTTTATTGGAAGAGAACAGTAGATTTACTGCTTGGCATGGATGGAATAATAGTTAAACTCTCACACAGCATATAAATGTGACTAACCTCAGTGAATCCCACTTACCTGGCGTCATATTTTTGAAATGCAATGGTGACAGTATAAGACACAATCCTCTTACGGTTGTACAAACTGACTCCACTCTGCTTCCCTGGCACCCCAAATAGCAAATCTGGGGGGGGAAAATGAAAATATGTGACATAAAAATCCAGGGTCAAAGAGTTAAACACAGCAACCTTGGTATGGTCCACTACAAACACTTGGTTCCTACTAGAGAATGCACTAGTGACATGTCCCCCCCATTCTCGGATAGCTTTCTGTTTCCTGCAAGGACACATGGCGGGCCATTCCTACCTTTCAATGTGGCAGAGGTCTGCAGAGTTTTAGGCTCATGTTGTTGGACAGTTTTAATGATGTCTGGGTCATTGCTGAAGTGCTCTTGGCTGTTCTGCCAGAAGTTGCCTGGGGACAGCAAGAGGCAGCCATGCTCAGGCAGCTTCTCCCTGAGCTTCTTTAAACCCGGCAAGAGGTCGGTCACCTGAAGACACACATGCTCCAAGCTCTTCTCACTCGATCTAAGGCAAAAAGAAAAGCAGGTATAGGTGGTTGTCCATGAAAAGACGGTCACAAGAGGTTAGGTATATTGTGTTAAAGTAACACTATAGTCACCAAACAACTACAGCATAATGCAGTGGTTCTGGTATCTATAGTCCCTGCAATTTCAGCACTGTAAACACTGCCTTTTCAGAGAAGGTGAGTAAAATCACGTTTTTACTGGAACAGAGAGAGGCCGGTCACCTAAACAGCCACTTCATGACTCTAGTGTCAGGAATACAGGTTTGTATAGTGTTCCTTTATTAAAAAAATGCTATTAATATGCCAATAACTATTTTTTAAAATTAAATGTCTCAAATTTTTCAGTAATATCAGTGAAAACCGGAATAGATCTGCCCAGATAAAAGCCAGCATTACATTGTTCAAGACTGAGTATTGATGATTTACATTATGCTGTTTTTCATATCACTTACACAAGGAACCAATAGGGAAATAAATTAAATGTTACTGCCAATTTTCAGTTGAAAAAGTATATTAATACCTCTCTTTTAGCATGTGGTTCCTTATCTCCTCCACCAATGGAAAGACTCGTGAAAGCGGAGATCGAAATACATCCACGGCAAGAAAATTCTTATCCCACGGAGAAACCACCGCCTTTACCAACACCTGCTGTATATATGCCACGGGCAGCCCGACGTACTGCGGGAGGAGACCAGACAGGTTATTACACACGGCACAAGTATATCGCTAAATTACAGGATAGGTTAACTGATAAATTAATCAAACTAATATTAAATGCGGCTACATGTGAGAAATATCTACATATCAAAATTCCCCAATATTCTTTCACGTTAATAAACATTTTCTTATGCAAAGAGAACTACACCGATACATTTTTTATTGTATATGAGCTGAGCTGTTTCCAGACATCAAATTTAATCAGGAAATAAACAAAAACTGGAATAAACCATAGAGTTAACTCTGCAGGATTCAATGTTATGTTTACTTTTTATCCCTTATGTATGTTTGAGGTGTGAAATATAAAATGAAATGTAGAAATCTGCATCTCTTTATCCAGTAACTTGACAAACAAAAATATGTTAACTGAAACAAGATGTGAAGAAGGCCCTGTTCAAAGGAGCTTACAGTCTAATTTAGCTGTTTTATATATATATATAATCTTTATTCATTTCCTTTACAGGAAAAAAAATCATTTTTGACAAAATTACAAAACATTAAACACATAAAACAATCTCTGTAGCATAAAATACATGCTCTAAAACGAATTGGCTGCAAGCCAGGTACAAGGATTAATTCAAGTTCATTATATTTTTATAAAAAAAAGGGACTACTGTAGTTTTTGTGCTAATTCCAAAGCTTTGTTTGATATGCTGTTGTTTTTTTCCACCACCCCATAAACCAAATTCTACCATTTTCCATCTTCTATCTTAATCTGCATTAAATATAACTCCACAATGACACTTCTCCAGATTTCATAGAATCACAATGACCTCAGCACGATCAGCAGTCACTTGTTGATGGTTAGAAAGACTTCACTGACAAAAAGATAAATTACAAATACCGCACCTAGAGCTCAGCTAATCTGTCGACACTGCCTTTAAAGAAAAAGCATTTCTAATCATTCCAGAATTTCTACTTTTTCTACTTGCATCCTGTGAAAGAGCAGGCATAACAGGGAGTGCTATGTGGCCATTGCACGGGCTTTTTTCGCTGCCAATATGTCTTCATTTGGACCTTTAGTGTGGGGAAACTTCACTTTTCATCCACAGATCCTCAGTACAGTGTAACCTGTGATTGTTCCCATTCTATTACTATAAAATCCCTTACACGTTACCGTGATTGTTCCTATTCTATTACTATAAAATCCCTTACACGTTACCGTGATTGTTCCCATTCTATTACTATAAAATCCCTTACACGTTACTGTGATTGTTCCCATTCTATTACTATAAAATCCCTTACACGTTACCGTGATTGTTCCCATTCTATTACTATGAGATCCCTTACACGTTACCGTGATTGTTCACATTCTATTACTATAAAATCCCTTACACGTTACCGTGATTGTTCCCATTCTATTACTATAAAATCCCTTACACGTTACCG
Organism: Pelobates fuscus; assembly: GCF_036172605.1. Classification (NCBI taxonomy): domain Eukaryota; kingdom Metazoa; phylum Chordata; class Amphibia; order Anura; family Pelobatidae; genus Pelobates; species Pelobates fuscus. The sequence continues at coordinate 383,710,291 of NC_086320.1, read as the reverse complement.
TGATTGTTCCCATTCTATTACTATAAAATCCCTTACACGTTACCGTGATTGTTCCCATTCTATTACTATAAAATCCCTTACACGTTACCGTGATTGTTCCCATTCTATTACTATAAAATCCCTTACACGTTACCGTGATTGTTCCCATTCTATTACTATATAATCCCTTACACGTTACCGTGATTGTTCCCATTCTATTACTATATAATCCCTTACACGTTACCGTGATTGTTCCCATTCTATTACTATAAAATCCCTTACACGTTACTGTGATTGTTCCCATTCTATTACTATAAAATCCCTTACACGTTACTGTGATTGTTCCCATTCTATTACTATAAAATCCCTTACACGTTACTGTGATTGTTCCCATTCTATTACTATAAAATCCCTTACACGTTACTGTGATTGTTCCTATTCTATTACTATAAAATCCCTTACACGTTACCGTGATTGTTCCCATTCTATTACTATAAAATCCCTTACACGTTACCGTGATTGTTCCCATTCTATTACTATGAAATCCCTTACACGTTACCGTGATTGTTCCCATTCTATTACTATATAATCCCTTACACGTTACTGTGATTGTTCCCATTCTATTACTATAAAATCCATTACACGTTACCGTGATTGTTCCCATTCTATTACTATAAAATCCCTTACACGTTACCGTGATTGTTCACATTCTATTACTATAAAATCCCTTACACGTTACCGTGATTGTTCCCATTCTATTACTATAAAATCCCTTACACGTTACCGTGATTGTTCCTATTCTATTACTATAAAATCCCTTACACGTTACCGTGATTGTTCCCATTCTATCACTATAAAATCCCTTACACGTTACCGTGATTGTTCCCATTCTATCACTATAAAATCCCTTACACGTTACCGTGATTGTTCCCATTCTATTACTATAAAATCCCTTACACGTTACCGTGATTGTTCCCATTCTATTACTATAAAATCCCTTACACGTTACCGTGATTGTTCCTATTCTATTACTATAAAATCCCTTACATGTTACTGTGATTGTTCCCATTCTATTACTATAAAATCCCTTACACGTTACCGTGATTGTTCCCATTCTATTACTATATAATCCCTTACACGTTACCGTGATTGTTCCCATTCTATTACTATAAAATGCTTTACACGTTACCGTGATTGTTCCCATTCTATTACTATAAAATGCTTTACACGTTACCGTGATTGTTCCCATTCTATTACTATATAATCCCTTACACGTTACCGTGATTGTTCCCATTCTATTACTATAAGATCCCTTCCACGTTACCGTGATTGTTCCCATTCTATTACTATATAATCCCTTACACGTTACCGTGATTGTTCCCACTCTATTACTATAAAATCCCTTACACGTTACCGTGATTGTTCCCATTCTATTACTATAAAATCCCTTACACGTTACCGTGATTGTTCCTATTCTATTACTATAAAATCCCTTACACGTTACCGTGATTGTTCCCATTCTATTACTATAAAATCCCTTACACGTTACTGTGATTGTTCCTATTCTATTACTATAAAATCCCTTACACGATACCGTGATTGTTCCCATTCTATTACTATAAAATCCCTTACACGTTACTGTGATTGTTCCCATTCTATTACTATATAACCCCTTACACGTTACCGTGATTGTTCCCATTCAATTACTATAAAATCCCTTACACGTTACCGTGATTGTTCCCATTCTATTACTATAAAATCCCTTACACGTTACTGTGATTGTTCCCATTCTATTACTATAAAATCCCTTACACGTTACCGTGATTGTTCCCATTCTATTACTATAAAATCCCTTACACGTTACCGTGATTGTTCCCATTCTATTACTATAAAATCCCTTACACGTTACCGTGATTGTTCCTATTCTATTACTATAAAATCCCTTACACGTTACCGTGATTGTTCCCACTCTATTACTATAAAATCCCTTACACGTTACCGTGATTGTTCCCATTCTATTACTATAAAATCCCTTACACGTTACCGTGATTGTTCCCATTCTATTACTATAAAATCCCTTACACGTTACCGTGATTGTTCCTATTCTATTACTATAAAATCCCTTACACATTACTGTGATTGTTCCCACTCTATTACTATAAAATCCCTTACACGTTACCGTGATTGTTCCCATTCTATTACTATAAAATCCCTTACATGTTACCGTGATTGTTCCTATTCTATTACTATAAAATCCCTTACACGTTACCGTGATTGTTCCCATTCTATTACTATAAAATCCCTTACACGTTACCGTGATTGTTCCTATTCTATTACTATAAAATCCCTTACACGTTACCGTGATTGTTCCCATTCTATTACTATAAAATCCCTTACACATTACTGTGATTGTTCCCATTCTATTACTATAAAATCCCTTACACGTTACCGTGATTGTTCCCATTCTATTACTATAAAATCCCTTACACGTTACTGTGATTGTTCCCATTCTATTACTATAAAATCCCTTACACGTTACCGTGATTGTTCCCATTCTATTACTATATAATCCCTTACACGTTACCGTGATTGTTCCCATTCTATTACTATAAAATCCCTTACACGTTACCGTGATTGTTCCCATTCTATTACTATATAATCCCTTACACGTTACCGTGATTGTTCCCATTCTATTACTATAAAATCCCTTACACGTTACCGTGATTGTTCCCATTCTATTACTATATAATCCCTTACACGTTACCGTGATTGTTCCCACTCTATTACTATAAAATCCCTTACACGTTACCGTGATTGTTCCCATTCTATTACTATAAAATCCCATACACGTTACTGTGATTGTTCCTATTCTATTACTATAAAATCCCTTACACGTTACCGTGATTGTTCCCATTCTATTACTATAAAATCCCTTACACGTTACTGTGATTGTTCCTATTCTATTACTATAAAATCCCTTACACGTTACCGTGATTGTTCCTATTCTATCACTATAAAATCCCTTACACGTTACCGTGATTGTTCCCATTCTATTACTATAAAATCCCTTACACATTACTGTGATTGTTCCCATTCTATTACTATAAAATCCCTTACACGTTACCGTGATTGTTCCCATTCTATTACTATAAAATCCCTTACACGTTACTGTGATTGTTCCCATTCTATTACTATAAAATCCCTTACACGTTACCGTGATTGTTCCCATTCTATTACTATATAATCCCTTACACGTTACCGTGGTTGTTCCCATTCTATTACTATAAAATCCCTTACACGTTACCGTGATTGTTCCCATTCTATTACTATATAATCCCTTACACGTTACCGTGATTGTTCCCATTCTATTACTATAAAATCCCTTACACGTTACCGTGATTGTTCCCATTCTATTACTATATAATCCCTTACACGTTACCGTGATTGTTCCCACTCTATTACTATAAAATCCCTTACACGTTACCGTGATTGTTCCCATTCTATTACTATAAAATCCCATACACGTTACTGTGATTGTTCCTATTCTATTACTATAAAATCCCTTACACGTTACCGTGATTGTTCCCATTCTATTACTATAAAATCCCTTACACGTTACTGTGATTGTTCCTATTCTATTACTATAAAATCCCTTACACGATACCGTGATTGTTCCCATTCTATTACTATAAAATCCCTTACACGTTACCGTGATTGTTCCCATTCTATTACTATAAAATCCCTTACACGTTACCGTGATTGTTCCCATTCTATTACTATAAAATCCATTACACGTTACCGTGATTGTTCCCATTCTATTACTATAAAGTCCCTTACACGTTACCGTGATTGTTCCCATTCTATTACTATATAATCCCTTACACGTTACCGTGATTGTTCCCATTCTATTACTATAAAATCCCTTACACGTTACCGTGATTGTTCCTATTCTATTACTATAAAATCCCTTACACGTTACCGTGATTGTTCCCATTCTATTACTATAAAATCCCTTACACGTTACCGTGATTGTTCCCATTCTATTACTATAAAATCCCTTACACGTTACCGTGATTGTTCCTATTCTATTACTATAAAATCCCTTACACGTTACTGTGATTGTTCCCATTCTATTACTATAAAATCCCTTACACGTTACCGTGATTGTTCCCATTCTAGTACTATAAAATCCCTTACACGTTACCGTGATTGTTCCCATTCTATTACTATAAAATCCCTTACACGTTACCGTGATTGTTCCCATTCTATTACTATAAAATCCCTTACACGTTACCGTGATTGTTCCCATTCTATTACTATGAGATCCCTTACACGTTACCGTGATTGTTCCCATTCTATTACTATATAATCCCTTACACGTTACTGTGATTGTTCCCATTCTATTACTATAAAATCCCTTACATGTTACCGTGATTGTTCCCATTCTATTACTATAAAATCCCTTACACGTTACTGTGATTGTTCCTATTCTATTACTATAAAATCCCTTACACGTTACCGTGATTGTTCCCATTCTATTACTATAAAATCCCTTACACGTTACCGTGATTGTTCCCATTCTATTACTATAAAATCCCTTACACGTTACTGTGATTGTTCCCATTCTATCACTATAAAATCCCTTACACGTTACTGTGATTGTTCCTATTCTATTACTATAAAATCCCTTACACGTTACCGTGATTGTTCCCATTCTATTACTATAAAATTCCTTACACGTTACCGTGATTGTTCCCATTCTATTACTATAAAATCCCTTACACGTTACTGTGATTGTTCCTATTCTATTACTATAAAATCCCTTACACGTTACTGTGATTGTTCCCATTCTATTACTATAAAATCCCTTACACGTTACCGTGATTGTTCCCATTCTATTACTATAAAATCCCTTACACGTTACCGTGATTGTTCCCATTCTATTACTATAAAATCCCTTACACATTACCGTGATTGTTTCCATTCTATTACTATAAAATCCCTTACACGTTACTGTGATTGTTCCCATTCTATTACTATAAAATCCCTTACACGTTACCGTGATTGTTCCTATTCTATTACTATAAAATCCCTTACACGTTACCGTGATTGTTCCCATTCTATTACTATAAAATCCCTTACACGTTACCGTGATTGTTCCTATTCTATTACAATAAAATCCCTTACACGTTACCGTGATTGTTCCCATTCTATTACTATAAAATCCCTTACACGTTACCGTGATTGTTCCCATTCTATCACTATAAAATCCCTTACACGTTACCGTGATTGTTCCTATTCTATTACTATAAAATCCCTTACACGTTACTGTGATTGTTCCCACTCTATTACTATAAAATCCCTTACACGTTACCGTGATTGTTCCCATTCTATTACTATAAAATCCCTTACACGTTACCGTGATTGTTCCTATTCTATTACTATAAAATCCCTTACACGTTACCGTGATTGTTCCCATTCTATTACTATATAATCCCTTACACGTTACCGTGATTGTTCCCATTCTATTACTATAGAATCCCTTACACGTTACCGTGATTGTTCCTATTCTATTACTATAAAATCCCTTACACGTTACCGTGATTGTTCCCATTCTATTACTATAAAATCCCTTACACATTACTGTGATTGTTCCCATTCTATTACTATAAAATCCCTTACACGTTACCGTGATTGTTCCCATTCTATTACTATAAAATCCCTTACACGTTACTGTGATTGTTCCCATTCTATTACTATAAAATCCCTTACACGTTACCGTGATTGTTCCCATTCTATTACTATATAATCCCTTACACGTTACCGTGATTGTTCCCATTCTATTACTATAAAATCCCTTACACGTTACCGTGATTGTTCCCATTCTATTACTATATAATCCCTTACACGTTACCGTGATTGTTCCCATTCTATTACTATAAAATCCCTTACACGTTACCGTGATTGTTCCCATTCTATTACTATATAATCCCTTACCGTGATTGTTCCCACTCTATTACTATAAAATCCCTTACACGTTACCGTGATTGTTCCCATTCTATTACTATAAAATCCCATACACGTTACTGTGATTGTTCCTATTCTATTACTATAAAATCCCTTACACGTTACCGTGATTGTTCCCATTCTATTACTATAAAATCCCTTACACGTTACTGTGATTGTTCCTATTCTATTACTATAAAATCCCTTACACGATACCGTGATTGTTCCCATTCTATTACTATAAAATCCCTTACACGTTACCGTGATTGTTCCCATTCTATTACTATAAAATCCCTTACACGTTACCGTGATTGTTCCCATTCTATTACTATAAAATCCATTACACGTTACCGTGATTGTTCCCATTCTATTACTATAAAGTCCCTTACACGTTACCGTGATTGTTCCCATTCTATTACTATATAATCCCTTACACGTTACCGTGATTGTTCCCATTCTATTACTATAAAATCCCTTACACGTTACCGTGATTGTTCCTATTCTATTACTATAAAATCCCTTACACGTTACCGTGATTGTTCCCATTCTATTACTATAAAATCCCTTACACGTTACCGTGATTGTTCCCATTCTATTACTATAAAATCCATTACACGTTACCGTGATTGTTCCCATTCTATTACTATAAAATCCCTTACACGTTACCGTGATTGTTCCCATTCTATTACTATAAAATCCATTACACGTTACCGTGATTGTTCCCATTCTATTACTATATAATCCCTTACACGTTACCGTGATTGTTCCCATTCTATTACTATAAAATCCCTTACACGTTACCGTGATTGTTCCTATTCTATTACTATAAAATCCCTTACACGTTACCGTGATTGTTCCCATTCTATTACTATAAAATCCCTTACACGTTACCGTGATTGTTCCCATTCTATTACTATAAAATCCATTACACGTTACCGTGATTGTTCCCATTCTATTACTATAAAATCCCTTACACGTTACCGTGATTGTTCCCATTCTATTACTATAAAATCCATTACACGTTACCGTGATTGTTCCCATTCTATTACTATAAAGTCCCTTACACGTTACCGTGATTGTTCCCATTCTATTACTATAAAATCCCTTACACGTTACCGTGATTGTTCCCATTCTATTACTATAAAATCCCTTACACGTTACCGTGATTGTTCCCATTCTATTACTATAAAATCCCTTACACGTTACCGTGATTGTTCCCATTCTATTACTATATAATCCCTTACACGTTACCGTGATTGTTCCCATTCTATTACTATAAAATCCCTTACACGTTACCGTGATTGTTCCCATTCTATTACTATAAAATCCCTTACACGTTACCGTGATTGTTCCCATTCTATTACTATATAATCCCTTACACGTTACTGTGATTGTTCCCATTCTATTACTATAAAATCCCTTACATGTTACCGTGATTGTTCCCATTCTATTACTATAAAATCCCTTACACGTTACCGTGATTGTTCCCATTCTATTACTATAAAATCCCTTACACGTTACTGTGATTGTTCCTATTCTATTACTATAAAATCCCTTACACGTTACTGTGATTGTTCCCATTCTATTACTATAAAATCCCTTACACGTTACCGTGATTGTTCCCATTCTATTACTATAAAATCCCTTACACATTACCGTGATTGTTCCCATTCTATTACTATAAAATCCCTTACACGTTACTGTGATTGTTCCCATTCTATTACTATAAAATCCCTTACACGTTACCGTGATTGTTCCTATTCTATTACTATAAAATCCCTTACACGTTACCGTGATTGTTCCCATTCTATTACTATAAAATCCCTACACGTTACCGTGATTGTTCCCATTCTATTACTATAAAATCCCTTACACATTACCGTGATTGTTCCCATTCTATTACTATATAATCCCTTACACGTTACCGTGATTGTTCCCATTCTATCACTATAAAATCCCTTACACGTTACCGTGATTGTTCCCATTCTCTTACTATAAAATCCCTTACACGTTACCGTGATTGTTCCCATTCTATTACTATAAAATCCCTTACACGTTACCGTGATTGTTCCCACTCTATTACTATAAAATCCCTTACACGTTACCGTGATTGTTCCCATTCTATTACTATAAAATCCCTTACACATTACCGTGATTGTTCCCATTCTATTACTATAAAATCCCTTACACGTTACCGTGATTGTTCCCATTCTATTACTATGAAATCCCTTACACGTTACCGTAATTGTTCCCATTCTATTACTATAAAATCCATTACACGTTACCGTAATTGTTCCCATTCTATTACTATAAAATCCCTTACACGTTACCGTGATTGTTCCCATTCTATTACTATAAAATCCATTACACGTTACCGTGATTGTTCCCATTCTATTACTATAAAATCCCTTACACGTTACCGTGATTGTTCCCATTCTATTACTATAAAATCCATTACACGTTACCGTGATTGTTCCCATTCTATTACTATATAATCCCTTACACGTTACCGTGATTGTTCCCATTCTATTACTATAAAATCCCTTACACGTTACCGTGATTGTTCCTATTCTATTACTATAAAATCCCTTACACGTTACCGTGATTGTTCCCATTCTATTACTATAAAATCCCTTACACGTTACCGTGATTGTTCCCATTCTATTACTATAAAATCCCTTACACGTTACCGTGATTGTTCCTATTCTATTACTATAAAATCCCTTACACGTTACCGTGATTGTTCCCATTCTATTACTATAAAATCCCTTACACGTTACCGTGATTGTTCCCATTCTATTACTATAAAATCCATTACACGTTACCGTGATTGTTCCCATTCTATTACTATATAATCCCTTACACGTTACCGTGATTGTTCCCATTCTATTACTATAAAATCCCTTACACGTTACCGTGATTGTTCCTATTCTATTACTATAAAATCTCTTACACGTTACCGTGATTGTTCCCATTCTATTACTATAAAATCCCTTACACGTTACCGTGATTGTTCCCATTCTATTACTATAAAATCCATTACACGTTACCGTGATTGTTCCCATTCTATTACTATAAAATCCCTTACACGTTACCGTGATTGTTCCCATTCTATTACTATAAAATCCATTACACGTTACCGTGATTGTTCCCATTCTATTACTATATAATCCCTTACACGTTACCGTGATTGTTCCCATTCTATTACTATAAAATCCCTTACACGTTACCGTGATTGTTCCTATTCTATTACTATAAAATCCCTTACACGTTACCGTGATTGTTCCCATTCTATTACTATAAAATCCCTTACACGTTACCGTGATTGTTCCCATTCTATTACTATAAAATCCATTACACGTTACCGTGATTGTTCCCATTCTATTACTATAAAATCCCTTACACGTTACCGTGATTGTTCCCATTCTATTACTATAAAATCCATTACACGTTACCGTGATTGTTCCCATTCTATTACTATAAAGTCCCTTACACGTTACCGTGATTGTTCCCATTCTATTACTATAAAATCCCTTACACGTTACCGTGATTGTTCCCATTCTATTACTATAAAATCCCTTACACGTTACCGTGATTGTTCCCATTCTATTACTATAAAATCCCTTACACGTTACCGTGATTGTTCCCATTCTATTACTATATAATCCCTTACACGTTACCGTGATTGTTCCCATTCTATTACTATAAAATCCCTTACACGTTACCGTGATTGTTCCCATTCTATTACTATAAAATCCCTTACACGTTACCGTGATTGTTCCCATTCTATTACTATATAATCCCTTACACGTTACTGTGATTGTTCCCATTCTATTACTATAAAATCCCTTACATGTTACCGTGATTGTTCCCATTCTATTACTATAAAATCCCTTACACGTTACCGTGATTGTTCCCATTCTATTACTATAAAATCCCTTACACGTTACTGTGATTGTTCCTATTCTATTACTATAAAATCCCTTACACGTTACTGTGATTGTTCCCATTCTATTACTATAAAATCCCTTACACGTTACCGTGATTGTTCCCATTCTATTACTATAAAATCCCTTACACATTACCGTGATTGTTCCCATTCTATTACTATAAAATCCCTTACACGTTACTGTGATTGTTCCCATTCTATTACTATAAAATCCCTTACACGTTACCGTGATTGTTCCTATTCTATTACTATAAAATCCCTTACACGTTACCGTGATTGTTCCCATTCTATTACTATAAAATCCCTACACGTTACCGTGATTGTTCCCATTCTATTACTATAAAATCCCTTACACATTACCGTGATTGTTCCCATTCTATTACTATATAATCCCTTACACGTTACCGTGATTGTTCCCATTCTATCACTATAAAATCCCTTACACGTTACCGTGATTGTTCCCATTCTCTTACTATAAAATCCCTTACACGTTACCGTGATTGTTCCCATTCTATTACTATAAAATCCCTTACACGTTACCGTGATTGTTCCCACTCTATTACTATAAAATCCCTTACACGTTACCGTGATTGTTCCCATTCTATTACTATAAAATCCCTTACACATTACCGTGATTGTTCCCATTCTATTACTATAAAATCCCTTACACGTTACCGTGATTGTTCCCATTCTATTACTATGAAATCCCTTACACGTTACCGTAATTGTTCCCATTCTATTACTATAAAATCCATTACACGTTACCGTAATTGTTCCCATTCTATTACTATAAAATCCCTTACACGTTACCGTGATTGTTCCCATTCTATTACTATAAAATCCATTACACGTTACCGTGATTGTTCCCATTCTATTACTATAAAATCCCTTACACGTTACCGTGATTGTTCCCATTCTATTACTATAAAATCCATTACACGTTACCGTGATTGTTCCCATTCTATTACTATATAATCCCTTACACGTTACCGTGATTGTTCCCATTCTATTACTATAAAATCCCTTACACGTTACCGTGATTGTTCCTATTCTATTACTATAAAATCCCTTACACGTTACCGTGATTGTTCCCATTCTATTACTATAAAATCCCTTACACGTTACCGTGATTGTTCCCATTCTATTACTATAAAATCCATTACACGTTACCGTGATTGTTCCCATTCTATTACTATAAAATCCCTTACACGTTACCGTGATTGTTCCCATTCTATTACTATAAAATCCATTACACGTTACCGTGATTGTTCCCATTCTATTACTATAAAGTCCCTTACACGTTACCGTGATTGTTCCCATTCTATTACTATAAAATCCCTTACACGTTACCGTGATTGTTCCCATTCTATTACTATAAAATCCCTTACACGTTACCGTGATTGTTCCCATTCTATTACTATAAAATCCCTTACACGTTACCGTGATTGTTCCCATTCTATTACTATATAATCCCTTACACGTTACTGTGATTGTTCCCATTCTATTACTATAAAATCCCTTACACGTTACCGTGATTGTTCCCATTCTATTACTATAAAATCCCTTACACGTTACCGTGATTGTTCCCATTCTATTACTATATAATCCCTTACACGTTACTGTGATTGTTCCCATTCTATTACTATAAAATCCCTTACATGTTACCGTGATTGTTCCCATTCTATTACTATAAAATCCCTTACACGTTACCGTGATTGTTCCCATTCTATTACTATAAAATCCCTTACACGTTACTGTGATTGTTCCTATTCTATTACTATAAAATCCCTTACACGTTACTGTGATTGTTCCCATTCTATTACTATAAAATCCCTTACACGTTACCGTGATTGTTCCCATTCTATTACTATAAAATCCCTTACACATTACCGTGATTGTTCCCATTCTATTACTATAAAATCCCTTACACGTTACTGTGATTGTTCCCATTCTATTACTATAAAATCCCTTACACGTTACCGTGATTGTTCCTATTCTATTACTATAAAATCCCTTACACGTTACCGTGATTGTTCCCATTCTATTACTATAAAATCCCTACACGTTACCGTGATTGTTCCCATTCTATTACTATAAAATCCCTTACACATTACCGTGATTGTTCCCATTCTATTACTATATAATCCCTTACACGTTACCGTGATTGTTCCCATTCTATCACTATAAAATCCCTTACACGTTACCGTGATTGTTCCCATTCTATTACTATAAAATCCCTTACACGTTACCGTGATTGTTCCCATTCTATTACTATAAAATCCCTTACACGTTACCGTGATTGTTCCCACTCTATTACTATAAAATCCCTTACACGTTACCGTGATTGTTCCCATTCTATTACTATAAAATCCCTTACACATTACCGTGATTGTTCCCATTCTATTACTATAAAATCCCTTACACGTTACCGTGATTGTTCCTATTCTATTACTATAAAATCCCTTACACGTTACCGTGATTGTTCCCATTCTATTACTATAAAATCCCTTACACGTTACCGTGATTGTTCCCATTCTATTACTATAAAATCCCTTACACGTTACCGTGATTGTTCCCATTCTATTACTATATAATCCATTACACGTTACCGTGATTGTTCCCATTCTATTACTATAAAGTCACTTACACGTTACCGTGATTGTTCCCATTCTATTACTATATAATCCCTTACACGTTACCGTGATTGTTCCCATTCTATTACTATAAAATCCCTTACACGTTACCGTGATTGTTCCTATTCTATTACTATAAAATCCCTTACACGTTACCGTGATTGTTCCCATTCTATTACTATGAAATCCCTTACACGTTACCGTAATTGTTCCCATTCTATTACTATAAAATCCATTACACGTTACCGTAATTGTTCCCATTCTATTACTATAAAATCCCTTACACGTTACCGTGATTGTTCCCATTCTATTACTATAAAATCCCTTACACGTTACCGTGATTGTTCCCATTCTATTACTATAAAGTCCCTTACACGTTACCGTGATTGTTCCCATTCTATTACTATAAAATCCCTTACACGTTACCGTGATTGTTCCCATTCTATTACTATAAAATCCCTTACACGTTACCGTGATTGTTCCCATTCTATTACTATAAAATCCCTTACACGTTACCGTGATTGTTCCCATTCTATTACTAGAAAATCCCTTACACGTTACCGTGATTGTTCCCATTCTATCACTATAAAATCCCTTACACGTTACCGTGATTGTTCCCATTCTATCACTATAAAATCCCTTACACGTTACTGTGATTGTTCCCATTCTATTACTATAAAATCCCTTACACGTTACTGTGATTGTTCCCATTCTATTACTATAAAATCCCTTACACATTACCGTGATTGTTCCCATTCTATTACTATAAAATCCCTTGCACATTACTGTGATTGTTCCCATTCTATTACTATAAAATCCCTTACACGTTACTGTGATTGTTCCCATTCTATTACTATAAAATCCCTTACACGTTACCGTGATTGTTCCTATTCTATTACTATAAAATCCCTTACACGTTACCGTGATTGTTCCTATTCTATTACTATAAAATCCCTTACACGTTACCGTGATTGTTCCCATTCTATTACTATATAATCCCTTACACGTTACCGTGATTGTTCCCATTCTATTACTATATAATCCCTTACACGTTACCGTGATTGTTCCCATTCTATCACTATAAAATCCCTTACACGTTACCGTGATTGTTCCCATTCTATTACTATAAAATCCCTTACACGTTACCGTGATTGTTCCCATTCTATTACTATAAAATCCCTTACACGTTACCGTGATTGTTCCCACTCTATTACTATAATATCCCTTACACGTTACCGTGATTGTTCCCATTCTATTACTATAAAATCCCTTACACGTTACCGTGATTGTTCCCATTCTATTACTATAAAATCCATTACACGTTACTGTGATTGTTCCCATTCTATTACTATAAAGTCCCTTACACGTTACCGTGATTGTTCCCATTCTATTACTATATAATCCCTTACACGTTACCGTGATTGTTCCCATTCTATTACTATAAAATCCCTTACACGTTACCGTGATTGTTCCCATTCTATTACTATAAAATCCCTTACACGTTACCGTGATTGTTCCCATTCTATTACTATAAAATCCCTTACACGTTACTGTGATTGTTCCCATTCTATTACTATAAAATCCCTTACACGTTACCGTGATTGTTCCCATTCTATTACTATAAAATCCCTTACACGTTACCGTGATTGTTCCCACTCTATTACTATAAAATCCCTTACACGTTACCGTGATTGTTCCCATTCTATTACTATAAAATCCCTTACACGTTACTGTGATTGTTCCCATTCTATTACTATAAAATCCCTTACACGTTACCGTGATTGTTCCCATTCTATTACTATAAAATCCCTTACACGTTACCGTGATTGTTCCCATTCTATTACTATAAAATCCCTTACACGTTACTGTGATTGTTCCTATTCTATTACTATAAAATCCCTTACACGTTACTGTGATTGTTCCCATTCTATTACTATAAAATCCCTTACACGTTACCGTGATTGTTCCCATTCTATTACTATAAAATCCCTTACACGTTACCGTGATTGTTCCCATTCTATTACTATAAAATCCCTTACACGTTACCGTGATTGTTCCCATTCTATTACTATATAATCCATTACACGTTACCGTGATTGTTCCCATTCTATTACTATAAAATCCCTTACACGTTACTGTGATTGTTCCCATTCTATTACTATAAAATCCCTTACACGTTACTGTGATTGTTCCCATTCTATTACTATAAAATCCCTTACACGTTACCGTGATTGTTCCTATTCTATTACTATAAAATCCCTTACACGTTACCGTGATTGTTCCCATTCTATTACTATAAAATCCCTTACACGTTACCGTGATTGTTCCCATTCTATTACTATAAAATCCCTTACACGTTACTGTGATTGTTCCCATTCTATTACTATAAAATCCCTTACACGTTACCGTGATTGTTCCCATTCTATTACTATAAAATCGCTTACACGTTACCGTGATTGTTCCCATTCTATTACTATAAAATCCCTTACACGTTACCGTGATTGTTCCCATTCTATTACTATAAAATCCCTTACACGTTACCGTGATTGTTCCCATTCTATAACTATAAAATCCCTTACACGTTACCGTGATTGTTCCCATTCTATTACTATAAAATCCCTTACACGTTACCGTGATTGTTCCCATTCTATTACTATAAAATCCCTTACACGTTACCGTGATTGTTCCCATTCTATTACTATAAAATCCCTTACACGTTACCGTGATTGTTCCCATTCTATTACTATAAAATCCCTTACACGTTACCGTGATTGTTCCCATTCTATTACTATAAAATCCCTTACACGTTACCGTGATTGTTCCCATTCTATTACTATAAAATCCCTTACACGTTACCGTGATTGTTCCCATTCTATTACTATAAAATCCCTTACACGTTACCGTGATTGTTCCCATTCTATTACTATAAAGTCCCTTACACGTTACCGTGATTGTTCCCATTCTATTACTATAAAATCCCTTACACGTTACTGTGATTGTTCCCATTCTATTACTATAAAATCCCTTACACGTTACCGTGATTGTTCCCATTCTATTACTATAAAATCCCTTACACGTTACCGTGATTGTTCCCATTCAATTACTATAAAATCCCTTACACGTTACCGTGATTGTTCCCATTCTATTACTATAAAATCCCTTACACGTTACAGTGATTGTTCCCATTCTATTACTATAAAATCCCTTACACGTTACCGTGATTGTTCCCATTCTATTACTATAAAATCCCTTACACGTTACCGTGATTGTTCCCATTCTATCACTATAAAATCCCTTACACGTTACCGTGATTGTTCCTATTCTATTACTATAAAATCCCTTACACGTTACCGTGATTGTTCCCACTCTATTACTATAAAATCCCTTACGAGGGGCGGGGCTTAGCGGGCGCTCAGCACAGGCGCCATTTCTGGAGCTCCACGAGCTGCGCACCGAAAAACGGGACTTACCCGCTAACCCACCGGGTAAACACCGACGGGCACACCTCCATCGGCTAAAGGAACCGAGAGGCACGCTCCGATGCCTTTTTTTCAACCAACGGGCACAAAACCAAAACGACGGCCTCCCAAGGCCTTTCACACAGTCGGCCTGAGAACCACGCCGCACACTTCCGCAGCCTGGTGGGACCCGGACTGGCTCACACCCGACCTCCAACCAACAGAGGTACAAGGGACAGGAGAGATGGGCAGAAAATCACATAAATCACAGGCACATGCCCCCCAAGATACATATATAGGCAGACTCCATTGAGCACGTTACCAGTAAAACACAAAAGGATACAAAAATACATAACTCCTATCATACTGAATTGAACGGGCCAAATCTCCCAGGGCAAGAAGCGGGCAAGCAGTCCTCTCCAGGCACAAGTGGCGAAGGGCACTTCGTCACAGTAATAATTCCATGAATAAAGTAGCAGGGAGGGAAAGTACTGAATGAATGGAGGGCGATTCTTCACACTCTCCGTGCTCAGAGCAGTGTAGGGTTACTCTCCGTGCTCAGAGCAGTGCGGGGTTACTCTCCGTGCTCAGAGCAGTGCGGGGTTACTCTCCGTGCTCAGAGCAGTGCGGGGTTACTCTCCGTGCTCAGAGCAGTGCGGGGTTACTCTCCGTGCTCAGAGCAGTGCGGGGTTACTCTCCGTGCTCAGAGCAGTGCAGGGTTACTCTCCGTGCTCAGAGCAGTGCAGGGTTACTCTCCATGCTCAGAGCAGTGCAGGGTTACTCTCCGTGCTCAGAGCAGTGCAGGGTTACTCTCTATGCTCAGAGCAGTGCAGGGTTACTCTCTACGCTCAGAGCAGTGTAGGGTTACTCTCCGTGCTCAGAGCAGTGCAGGGTTACTCTCCATGCTCAGAGCAGTGCAGGGTTACTCTCCATGCTCAGAGCAGTGCAGGGTTACTCTCCATGCTCAGAGCAGTGCAGGGTTACTCTCCATGCTCAGAGCAGTGCAGGGTTACTCTCCATGCTCAGAGCAGTGCAGGGTTACTCTCCATGCTCAGAGCAGTGCAGGGTTACTCTCCATGCTCAGAGCAGTGCAGGGTTACTCTCCATGCTCAGAGCAGTGCAGGGTTACTCTCCGTGCTCAGAGCAGTGCAGGGTTACTCTCTACGCTCAGAGCAGTGCAGGGTTACTCTCCGTGCTCAGAGCAGTGCAGGGTTACTCTCCATGCTCAGAGCAGTGCAGGGTTACTCTCCGTGCTCAGAGCAGTGCAGGGTTACTCTCTACGCTCAGAGCAGTGCAAGGGTTACTCTCTACGCTCAGAGCCGTGCAGGGTTACTCTCCATGCTCAGAGCAGTGCAGGGTTACTCTCCATGCTCAGAGCAGTGCAGGGTTACTCTCCATGCTCAGAGCAGTGCAGGGTTACTCTCCGTGCTCAGAGCAGTGCAGGGTTACTCTCCATGCTCAGAGCAGTGCAGGGTTACTCTCCGTGCTCAGAGCAGTGCAGGGTTACTCTCTACGCTCAGAGCAGTGCAGGGTTACTCTCCGTGCTCAGAGCAGTGCAGGGTTACTCTCCATGCTCAGAGCAGTGCAGGGTTACTCTCCATGCTCAGAGCAGTGCAGGGTTACTCTCCGTGCTCAGAGCAGTGCAGGGTTACTCTCTACGCTCAGAGCAGTGCAGGGTTACTCTCTACGCTCAGAGCAGTGCAGGGTTACTCTCTACGCTCAGAGCAGTGCAGGGTTACTCTCTACGCTCAGAGCAGTGCAGGGTTACTCTCTACGCTCAGAGCAGTGCAGGGTTACTCTCTACGCTCAGAGCAGTGCAGGGTTACTCTCCATGCTCAGAGCAATGGTTACTGAGAGGGGCTAGGTTTATAAAAGCATTCTGTTGGACAGTGAGTTTTATGTTGTTCTTGATTGGAACTTTGAGTCATATAATTTATTATTTGAAGGCAAGTGGGACATACCCAATGACGTGATATAGTTACACAAACAGTTCTGTTTTCTGCTAATGCTTTGAAGGCTCTGCACAGGGTGTGTGATGCAGTAAAGTTTTCATCAAATGGTGACAGGAGGAGGTAGTGAGGGTAGAATCATTACTAGTTACAATGCATTGCTGGGTAATAGCTGAAATGTTTAGAGCCCTCTCCGGTGCCGGTTCTTTAATGTAAACCCTATAGCAGGACACACAGGGAGCTATGGGGCCAGGGATGGCAGGAATTGCTTTTCCAAACAACTTACAGAGGAGGGTACAATGAAAATAGATTGTTTTGGGGATGTTACATCTATTTACAGATAGGTTATCAGTGGCAGCAGTGGAAAGCACCCTCCTCTGCCTGCCAGGCCTTGGGACTAAGGTCAGCTGTCAGATCCACCCAGAGCAGAGAGAATCGCTCTACGTCACACATGGACAGATAAGAGGAAAGAACAACATGCAGAGGTTGCGTTTACTGACAGGATTGATCTGGTTGGGCTCGCTGCTTCAGCTGTTGGGTGCTTTAGGGGTTAGATTACCAGACACTGGCACAGGTCGGTTGATAAAAGGCTACTAAGGACCCGTCACTATATAGTTATAAGGACTCTGCAGAGATTTCCATGTGGTTCTAGTGTACAGTGTATGGTTATTTTGTAATTTTATTAAATATCCCCCACGGCACTTGTTCTGTATCTTCGATATGTGTAAATATGTTTCATCACTCCAGCAGTTAATCATTTGCTAGCTTGTAATGAATGTATTGGAATAAACCTTTGCACACACAAGATCAATCAGTTGGAGCCTGATCACGTGACACACTATACTGCAAAGGAAGAGAATGCCAAGGAGCTCCTGACATACAGGGGGCAGGGGCCTTGATCCTGCCAATAGGCCTCGGAGACAGAAGCAAAGCATGGGAAGACAGAGCTGTTAGATGCCATCCAGCCCCTTGTGTTCCAGTCTAAATGCATATATAACCATTTGCAATTTGTTTATTAATATGGGTTTTTAATCAGATAATATGCTAACAATAATAAGCAAAAAGTTCTAAAGGCAGGCCATAGGCCCATATTGTAAGCAATTTCTGGGTAATGTTCTTAATGTTACAAAAACAGAGAATATGAGACCTCTGACAAAGGGAAAAATCTAAGAGAAACTCAATAGCTTGCCCTACAGTTACTCCCCACTCAGGTCTCAAAAATGATTTGCTCACTTGTACCATTACAAAAAGAACCTATTCCATTTGTATATCAGACTGATCCCATACATAGGGGCATTACCCAGGTTTTAAAGGTTGATCTAGACGTGGACCCCTTGCTCACTGTGCCTAGAGGGGTATCGGCTATACCTCAGCAACAATGCCTAACAAGGCCGAAACAATCGTCTGAGGTTGCTGTATCTCTCGTGTAGGGAGAGTCAGCCTACATTTCGAATGTGGAAAACCCTTAAGGGTGGGATCTGACTTATGTAAATGGAGTAAGTTCTCTTTGCAATGGCACAAGATGAGCTAAAACCAGCTTGAGATAAGAGCGTGGATCCACTGAAGGGCTGTTGTCCATTATCAGTGTTCTCTTGGCTCCGCCCCCAAAGAAGTCACATGTAGATCAAATGCAGCAAAAATACCAAACATAGAAGAGACCCGTATTACCACTTTACTAAAAAAAACACATTTACTGTAAGTAAAATGTAAGTATTCCCGCATGTATAGTGGCAGTACCTGTGGGATACAGCAAGATTCCAAATGGGTGGGGAAAACTCGGAATTGACAGCCTGGAGCACTTTGTGCCGGAAACAAGCTTTTGAGGAAGAAAAGAAGTCTAGCCTGTAGGGCCTTATAAATGTATGAAATGATGACTACATAGCCACTTTGCAAATATCCTCTGGAAAAGCTGAAGATTTAGTCACCCGGGAAGTTGCCATAGCTCTGGTGGAATGTGCTTCACCGCAAGAGGTAGGGTGAAATCCTTAACTTCATATGCCAACTTGATTTGGACTGTGAACCACCTGGCAATATTAGGTTTATATGCCTCTTTACCTTAATAAGGACCTTGGAAGTGGACACATAGATGATCTGATGTCCTGAAAACAGAAGACCTCTTGATATAGATTTCCAGTTCTCTTTTGATGTCCAGAATGTGAAGTTTTGCTGTGAATTGGCCAACATGGTATTACTGCTAACACCCTCACCCTGTCTGCTCTGATCTTTTTAAATGATACGTGAGATCGGAGCAACTGGGGAAAATACACATGCCATCCCGAAATTCCATATCACCAAGAGACCATCTAGAAACTGAGGATAGAGTGTCCGCTATAGGGATGCAAAAACTGGTACCTACATGTATTTCCTTGTTGCCATGAGATCTATATCTGGCATGCCAAACTTTCTTACCAGGGTGGCAAACACTCTTGGATGTAAGGAAAATGCATCTGTTTTTTCTATGAATCTGATTCTGTATCTGTCTCAAATATTTAAGACACACAGATTTTCTGCAGTCTGCTCCTATGTTTTGAATAACCCTGGTAATATTCCCCTACTTTCCTGGCGTCACAACTTCCTTCTCTTGCCTTGCCTGGCATTTTGTTTCTCCCTAAACCTTGAGTCCCGGTTCTGTCTCCGAAAAGAACAAGATCGGTCATTATATTAAAATGACCACCGATTCCGAAATGGTAGTCTACTATTCCAGTTGTACCACCTTCTTATTCTCAGACATTTGTTCCTCTAACAGAGAGCTGCACAACTTATTTCTCTCAAAGGGTAATTCACACAAGGCAGATTTAGATGCGGTGTTTGCTGTCCACGATCTAAGCCATATAGTCATTCTGGCGACAGATGACAAACCCATCTTGCGTGCCGAAAGCTTGAGAATATCCTCAGACAAATTCATATCCCAACTTTAGGTTTCTGAATAGGCGACATAACTTTTTCAGACCCATCCAAAATACAATCCTTTAGTGATCGTAGCTAAATGTCTTCTTTTGTGCTCTTGCTACAGAGGCCCTGGCCATGGATGCCTTGCATTGAAAGCGTGCCGTGTGAAATAACCTTCTAGAGGCTTCCGGCTGTTTGTTCATTGGGTCCTTGAGACCTGATACTTCCCCAGTCGGTAAGTATGGTATTTTAAGAATGCTGGACAATTTGTGCATCTACTTGTATTTCGGTAGATCCTCCCAATAACTGCATCATGTAATTTAAAATGTTGGGAAATTAATTATCTATGTACCAACTCCAGAAGTCTATAATTTAAAGGAAAGTCTTTCCCTTTCTTTCTAGAAGAATCCTCTTTTGCTGAAACCACCATAACTTCTTTAACCCCTTAAGGACCAAACTTCTGGAATAAAAGGGAATCATGACATGTCACACATGTCATGTGTCCTTAAGGGGTTAATGAATCCATTCAACTCTTCAGGTGGACATCTTGCCTCCACGCCAGAGTCCAGGCTGGAGACTTCAGTGAGAGATGTGTGGGAACATTCTCCATGGGATAAATCAGACTGAGACGAGGACCTGCTTCTCATTTGCCATTTAATCAATCTGTCCTGGACAGATACACAATCTTTAGATGTAAAAGGACTCAAATGTCCCGTCTTTTGAAACCAACTCAAGACTGCAAATCTTTGTACTTGGACTTTACAATTACTTCTGCAGAACATTGATGGTTTCTTTCTACATCCATCATGGAGTGGAGTAGCGCATTGGTAACAAACTAAATAGGAGCAGGAGTAGGTTTTCTGCTTTCTCCAGTTTGTCTGGAGAAATAAAAAATATATACATCTGTAAAACAAAAGCAGAACAATAATAAAGTGAAAATAGAGAAAGAGAAAAATGTAATAATAAGTCTTTAAGGAAAAGACACAAAATCTCCCACCACAGAACCGTAAAGCTGCCTGGGTGTGCGCTCCACTGCCGTGCACAGGCTCCATGTCCGCAAGTTTGTTGCCGCGCCACCCTCTTCACATTCTCCGCTGGAAATACCTGTAAATCAGGACTTGTTATGGTGCTGAATGATGCAGGATTATCCAGAGATGGACACCAAGCAGCTCATCACCCAGGGAGTCTTCAGACCGCACACCCCCAAGCATCAGCCCATGTGCTTCACCATCTTCATTCCGAGGGGCACCAGTCTGTCCCGCTTACGGGACAAGCAAGTACAGG
Organism: Pelobates fuscus; assembly: GCF_036172605.1. Lineage (NCBI taxonomy): Eukaryota > Metazoa > Chordata > Amphibia > Anura > Pelobatidae > Pelobates > Pelobates fuscus. The sequence continues at coordinate 383,688,144 of NC_086320.1, read as the reverse complement.
GGTGCGCAGTATGTGACAACCTTTTAACCCCTTAAGGACACATGACATGTGTGACATGTCATGGTTCCCTTTTATTCCAGAAGTTTGGTTCTTAAGGGGTTAAAAAGATACGAGAGGGAGGAATTTATTTTATTATTTTAACTTTATTTCTAGAAGTATTCGTTCACCATGATTAAGAACATCCAACAGGTACCGCCACTATATGTGTGGAAAAAGCATTTTCTGCAGCCATGTCATGTAGACAATAAATGTGAACAAGCCTGGCATTTTCCAATATTCCCAGAATGCTCTGCAGCTTACCCAATCAGGACGTTCGCTCTGGTCTCCTGGTACTGCTTCCTGAGGGGGAGGGGTGTAATATTTTACCGGAGTGACGTATTCAACCGGACCCGTCCCAGGCAGGGGGAGTTTCAGCAGAGGGTAACTGTGGAAGAATCACAGATTGGGTTGTAATTTGTTTATATTTATGTGATAAGAAACAGGACAAATAATGAGTGTTCAAATAAAAGACAGCTGCATAACTTTCATCACTTTGCAGTCAATATAAAGTTAATGACGTAATGAGTTAATAGCTAAGGGTATTGTGAATCGAATTAGACAGATTTCAAATTGTTTGGAGCAAAAATGTTTTGATGTACATAGTATAGCAGATGTAAGTATAAAACAAAATGATGTCTACAGTAGTTGTTTATCCAGAAAGACGTCATCGATCCATGGCACGTGTAATAAATTTACATGTCATACTTTGGCTGGGCCAGGATACTCAGGAATACATATGAAGAAATATAGACTCTTATAGCACGGTAAGCGCGATAGCAGTATTTACTATGTGGGGTTTACAGAAGGGGGTAAGTAGAAGCAAACTTTATTTGGCTATCCTTGAGTTATCCCCCAGACACCTCATGCGCCCCAAGCATAATTTTACCACAATTCCCTGCATGCAGCTCTTTGGGTCTGGGGGATTATTGAACAATGTTTGTAACAGATGTAAGGCTGCAGAAGAACAGCATGAAATATAATGGAAACCATAATTCAAACACAATCAGGTTAAAAAACAAAAATATCAATCATATTATAACTTACAGATAACTAGACCCCAGTTACACAGCTTCTCTTAACGAGGCAGAGGAATATTCAGTGGGAGAGCGGTGTAAATAGTGATACCCCTGTGTCTCGACTGCAGAAATAAAGACTTTTCAAATTATTTTATAAAATTAATTTTTAAAAAGACTATTTTAACTCCATAATGAGATAATGTTTCTATATTTGGTGCACTGGCAATAATTATTTTTCATATAAGCGGAGTCCATAATTGTGTTGCAAATGTCTTCATTTAAACATTTTCCCGTGACTTGGCAGCTGACAGACGATGCCGTGATTATAAATATAAACAAGTTATGCTTAGAGTCTAGCACTGATATGGTTTCTTTATATAGAATCACATGATTCTGCTGAATAGAACACTCCCTTTGCTTTTAGAAACTCTTTAAGATTAAACAATCATTCGGCGAGATTTTCAGCGCTACGCCCACGACTTGTCATAGATCCCCTGTCACATTAGTCACTGACCACAAGGAACCTGGGATAGTACTGCATCTCTCAGGCCTCTAGCAGCTTGTGTAACATTAGCTTCTACACAGGGCGTGGGTCAGTAGGTGTGTTAGCAAGGCTTTTGTTAGATTAAACTACAAGTCACTGAAAAAATAGTAACATATTTCTTCAACAATGACTGGCCCTTGACCCAGCACTAGAGGAGGAAGCTTCATGATATACGTGGTTAGATTTGGGGTCCACAAGCCACACTCATATAGGAAGCTTAGAGCGCTTTATTTTAAAGTCAAAACCCATAAATCATTAAAGCAAAATAATCTTCATTCAAACTAACTTCCTGGTTTACACGGTTTATAGTGAGCAGGAGATCTGTAAGGCTATTCGGAAGGTATGGCGCTGACAGTGGCAGTCAGTTGAATAGCGCCAATCATTGCAATTAGCAAAAACATTCCATTGGTTTCCATGGTGACAGCCCACTTAACACATGAACAGTGATTGCTCCATACCCCTATGGTGCCAGCCCAAAAAAGCGATTCTGCAGCAGCTACGAGGGTTTTTTTAACCTACCAAACACTTTCAACAGTTGCTTTCACACCCCACGGCAAAAGACATGGGCAGAAAAAATAGCTGCTTTCCAGTAAATAAACAATGAACCAAACGACATCACAGAACAAACAGAAATGGGAGGGAATTAGCCGTGCCAGGTAAATCTAAAACAAGCAGTGTCAGTCTCGACATGTGTAATTACACAGGAAGTAACATCAAAGAATTCAAATAAACACATTTCTCCAACTGTTCAACTACAACACCCATCATGCTTCACTAGTGTTAATGCAGTTTCAAAACAGCTGGGATCTACCATTAGCTCAACCCTGGGCTAAAACTAGCATAGATTTAAACGTATATAATGCAATCAGCAACATATATATTAATACAAATTCTATATATTTCATGAGCTGGTGGCCGTAGTCACATTTCTCACAGCCTCGAATATTAGGTAATTACCTTCTTACACAGAGTTTTGATGAGCGATCATATTTTTCAACTTTGTGTACTGCATTTGGAAAACATGTGTTTAAAGCACTTTACTGACCTTGAAACCAGGGCAATTTCATATGTACGCAGAGATTTTGTTTGTATTTTTTAAAATGGATGTTCCTATGCGGAACTAGAAACCTGTTTCTGTCTCCACAGACATATATCAATATGTTGAACAGACAACAATCACAATGTAAAATAGCTTAAGCCCTTCAGGACGGAGTCAATAGTACACGTTCTGATCAAAACAAAACGTAAACAAAAACTGGAATTTGCGCTATATGTCTGTTCAACCGTAATTCACCTCTTTCATATTAAATGCACCCACACTTATTACCGTATTTATTCGAGTATAACGCGCATTTTTTTAAACCGATTTTTAATTTAAAATTAAGGGTGCGCGTTATACTCGAATAAATATACCTTCCAGGACCGCCGGGCTCATTACAAGCCCGGCGGTCCTGGGGGGGTGGGCAGCAAGCGTTTACTCACCTCCGTGCAGCTCCTCCAGCTCCCCAGTGTAAATCTCGCGAGACCCGCAGGCCAGCTCTGACGCTCTGACGTCGTCAGAGCTGGCCGCGGGTCTCGCGAGATTTACACTGGGAAGCTGGAGGGAGCTGCACGGAGGTGAGTAAACGCTTGCTGCCCACCCCCCCAGGACCGCCAGGCTTGTAATGACCCCGGCGGTCGGTATTATTTATTCGAGTATAACAAGCACCCTAATTTTAGATTAAAAATCGGTATAAAATGTTATACCGATTTTTAATCGAAAATTAGGGGTGCGCGTTATACACGTGTGCGCGTTATACTCGAATAAATACGGTATATATAATTTTGTTCAGGAGAAACAGGGCTTTCGTTTCATATCAAATATTTATATATGAAACATAATTTATTATGAATAAAATTAAAAAAAACTGTGAGAAATTTAAATTTTTTAAACAAATTTGTAGTTCCGCCTCACATTTTAGCTGTAAGTCTCATAATACTGTTAGGTTTTACTGCAAAAAAATGCACATATTTGTTATCAGCGATGTCTCACGAGTACAACAGTACCCCCCATTAACAGGTTTTATGTTGTTTTGGAAAGTTACAGGGTCAAATATAGAACGTTCCATTTTCAAATAGAAATTTGCCAGATTAGTAATGTTAGCTTTGAGACCGTGTGGAAGCCCAGGAATGAGAATTACCCCCATAATGGCATACCATTTGAAAAAGTAGACAACCCAAGGTATTGAACGTGGGGTATGCTTAGTCTTTTTTAGTAGCCACTTAGTCACAAACACTGGCCAAAGTTAGCGTTCATATTTGTTTTTGTGTGAAAAAAGCAAAAAACTAATATTTGGACAGTGTTTGTGACTAAGTGGCTACTAAAAATGACTGGACATACCCCATTTGCAATACCTTGGGTTGTCTACTTTTGCAAATGGTATGCCATCATGGGGGTAATTCTTATTCCTGGGCTACCATCCGGTCTCAAAGGCAACATAACTAATCTGGCAAATTTCAATGTCAAAAAAATGAAATGCAAGCCTTATATGTGACTCTCTAACTTTCCAAAACACCATAAAACCTGTACATGGGGGGTACTGTTATTCTCGGGAGACTTAACTAAACACAAATATTAGTGTTTTAAAACAGCAAAACATATTACAACAATAATATAGTCCATAAAAGTGCAGTTTGTTTGTAAAAAATGCAAAAAACATCACTTTTACTTAAAATATCATCGTTGTAATACAATTTACCAGTTTTAAACACTAATATTTGAGTTCAGCGAAGTCTCCCGAGTAAAACAGTACCCCCTATGTACAGGTTTCATGGTGTCTTGGAGAGTTACAGGGTCAAATATAGTGCTTGCGAATTAAATTCTCTGCACTTTCTCCCTGTGTTGTCAGGTATGTCAATCAAATTTTAATTAATCAAATGACATAATTATGTTCAAAAATTACTTAAATATACACGTAGAATTTTAATATATATGCATTTATAGGTATTTAAATTCTACGTGTATACTAATGTAATCTTTTATGTAATTATATGTATTTATCTCTCTCTCTCTATATATATTTGCGGTTATTTGTATTTTATATATAGATAGATATATATAGAATGTCATTCTAAGTGTATTTTGTTACCAATGTATATATATTAATAACAAAATACAGTTAGAATGAAATTACATATGAATATATAATTTATTTTAAATTTTGTTTCAATATTTTATTTATTTATTTAATTATTTAATTTATTTATTATTGTAATTATACGTGTGTGTATATATATATATGTGTGTATATATCTATTATATATATAATATATACATATTATATATATGTAACGTCATTCTAAGTGTATTTTTTTTTTTATTATTCTTATTTTTATTGTGCGTCAGTGAACAAATTCTCCTGCATCGTCACAACAACGAGTGCAAGAACATGCAAACATTACAATAAAACAGGTTACGTAAGGCATGGGTCTGCTAGGAATAATACTTTGTTTCATTTTGCTGCGTCAGCACATTTTTTATATTAACGAAAAAAAATACAAGAAGTTTCTGTACACATCTTCAATGAGTTAGTTAGTACGCTAATGTTACATGTATGACCTGTGCGTTGAAGCGTGCGAGTGTAGTGGTGACGCGTGAGTCGCTCAGATGTGTATGATGATGTGAATACTGTGATATGGTGCATGCTTAATGAGACAAGAGTATAAGAATGGTAGAGGAACTTAAGAAAGTGTCTGGCAACAGGTTTAGCAATATGTGAGTGGCAGGCAACAGGCCTCATGGGGACATGGCCTCGTGTGGTGAACATAATATGGTACAATAAGGAGATTATCAGTGTAAAAAAAGAAAAAGAAAAAGTAAAGCATTGAAGGGAGAAGCATAGGATATAAAACATATTCAGGCAGTGAGGGTTACTCAAGTGTCAAGTCCAGCTCGGTTGTGGAGGCTGTTGTAGGGTCTGGGTAGCGTCCTGAGAGACAGAGGCTCTATTCAGGTGCTTCCGCACCTTACAGGAGTATGGGTGCCCTGTCAGCCTATACCCCGCTTGGGAGAGGACTTTGCGGGCGCTTGAGAATCCTGCTGGAGTCGAGCAAGGTGGAACAGTGTGGATGCCGTTGGTGTTCTCAGCCGCCTGTCGCCACGAATATCTGTGCAGATGTTGACGGTGGGTGGTATCTTTGTCTGGGTCACTGGGTCACTGGGGCACTTTTTGGCGGTGGCTGTGCTCGGTGCTGTGAGGCTGGCCCGCTGGCTGGAGGTTGCGTCGTGGTTCTCAGCCGTGTGCCGTGTCTAGTGGGGGCCCTTGGGCCCATTTGAGCTGGCCTTGCTCTGTGGCTTGGTTGTGGGTGTTTGCATGCATGCTGGAGAGGCCTCCGTCTGCGGCACCATCTTTGAGATGTTGTCGGGTGCTTGTTAGCGCGGCTGTGGCAGGGGCCTTTTAGTTTGCTGTCAGGTGGGGTTGCCAGATCGTTGGTCTGCCGCTGTCTATTCTCCAAGCTCGCCCAAAAGGCGTCGATTATGGGCTCAAGTTTAGCCAGAGTGTGGTGCCTTACTGTGTTGAGTTCACACGTGGCGTCCGCCATTGTATGGGTCCATGCTGTAGCGGGCTTCTTGCGGGGTTCCGCTTCCTGTGTTTGGAGTAGTCCTGTTGCTTGAGGGAAATGGACCAAGATAACCCCCATCGGTCCGGAGGGGGGGGGAGCGGGTAGGCAGTAGCTCGGTACCCCCAGCAGTTGGGCGAGGAGAGCGGCCGTCTCTCCTAAACTCCGTCCGCCGTAGGCCGCAGCCCGCCTCTCTCGGTGCAGGATCGCGGGAGAAACATGGGTCTGGTATCGGTAGGTTCGCCAGGGTGCCCCCAGCTTGGGTAGCATGCCCCGGCATCATGTCAGGCTTAGTAGCTGTAAGTTTTCCCCTTAGAGGTAGCTTGTGTAGCGGGAGCTCCTCCGCCATGCGACCGCTCTGTTTGCAGGTCAGGCCCCGCCCCCTCTAAGTGCATTTTAATACTAATATATATACGAATATTAATATTAAAATACATTACGTATGACGTTACATATATATAATATGTATGTATATTATATATATATATATATATATATATATATATATATATATATATAATATATATACATATATAAAAATGCATTTAATTTATTTTATAACATGTTTAATATTTTTTTTTTACACTACCTCCCAGCAGGGGGACTTTCTGATATTTCAGACAGCCCCCCTGCTGGCAGATCCACAGCCAGCTATAGGGGGCCATGTGATCGCTCTTTGAGATCGATCACATGGCCCCCGGGGCCTCACTTGCCCGAGGAGGGCTGCCTGGGCTGTCAGGCAGCCCTCCAGAAGAGGATTGTGGCGAAGGCGAGTACGCCGGACCTCCAGGGGCTGCAAGCCGTTACGGAATTCTATGCCGCCGCAACGGCTTTAAAGTCGCGACGGCATAGAACGCCGTAACGGCGTTAAGTGGTTAAAGGGACACTATAGTCCCCAGAACAACTAGAGCAGGCATAGGAAACCTTTGGCACTCCAGATATTTTGGACTACACCTCCCATGATGCTTTACCAGAATTATGGGTGTAAGCATTATGGGAGATGTAGTCCACAACATCTGGAGTGCCGAAGGTTGCCTATGCCTGAACTAGAGCTTAATGTACGGTATACACTTAAGGCTTTTTTGCTGTAAACACTGCTTTTTCAGAGAAAAAGCACTGTTTACATTACAGCCTAGGAACACCTCTAGTGGCAACTGGAGGGGCTTCCTGGGGCAGAGACAGTCAGTGTCTCCACTGAACTTTTCCCATAGAGATGTATTGATTCATTGCATCTCTAGAAGGAGATGCTGATTGGCCAGGGTGGTGTTTGACTCCGCCCCCAGCCTGCCTCCTTAACGATCTCAGCTAATCCAATGCTTTCCTATGGGAAAGCATTGTGATTGGCTAAGATCATCACTTCTGATATCAGCCAAGGAGGCGGATTGGGGGTGGAGCAGCACTGGCAGACTGGAAATAAGGTAATTACTGTTCTCTATTTAGTGGGGCAAGGGAGGGCCATTGGGGCAAGATAGTGATTTTAACACCACAGGGTCAGGAATACATGTTTGTGTTCCTGACCCTATAGAGTTCCTTTAAGCAATGTTAACATAGAGCTACAACCTTCCATGATTGGCTACAAGGTTCATTGTTATGACATGGCTAATGATTTGTTATCTAAACCAATACTACTAGAATGACTAGGATTCCTAGTGACAGTCTAAAAGGGTCAGACAAACAAATATCTAATAGCTAGCAATGCATCTGAACAGGTTACAAAATAAAACAAACCAGCAACAAATAGTAACAGAGAAGGATGTTTGAAGTTGAGAAACCAGTTAACCTGTGTCTCTGAAGATTTTTGTTCTCCATATTACAGCTAGCTGGAAAGTTGTCAAACATGTTTCCTAGCTGGCTTCTTGCCGTTGGAATGGTTGGTAGCATAGGGTTAATACTGAACTTTGTTACAATGGAGACTGCACCACTGATAGCAAAGAAACTGCTCCGAGAAATAAACAGGTGAGATTACACAGTACAGACCTGTAAAGAAATATTCTTTAATTGGAAAAGTTTAGCACCGGAGGTGATACATCCTGCAGAACTTAAATCAGGAAACGTATAAAACATACTCAGGGATAATAGCTTTTATTTCATTAGGGTGACACTCCGTTATAGCTGTACAGGATGAAAATCTTAATATATAGTCTGCGGCTCAGTGGAAAGAAACACTCCATGCCTGGCAAAACGAATGACCCCATAGCTAGCACTAAGCAATCCCCTCTGTTATTATTATAATTATTAAAAAAGTAAGAAATTATCCCAAGGCACACCATTTCTTATTGTTTTATTACATGTATATATATGGTATGGGAACAGATTTATTTCCTTTAACCCCTTAAGGACCAAACTTCTGGAATAAAAGGGAATCCTTAAGGGGTTAAGAGCACCCTGTACCTTATAAACCACACACTTACTACATTTTTCAGTAGAGCTTTTCCTGTTTGATTATTATAATTATTGCCATTTATATAGCGCCAACAGATTCTGTATCGCTTCTGTTATAGTCAGAGTTAGTTTTACACACACTGATGCATTAGCCTGTATATTTAGAATGTTCTGAGGGAAACTTACCAGCACGCCAGGATAGACAGCGCCGTGAAGATGATGATCGGGATTGGGTAAGAGGCACAGAGCAACCCATGGCTGTAAAAGGCCTGCGATATCCTCTCACGCAGTTTATCAGTCAGGGGCATCCTTAGCGGCTGTCACCTGCGGCCCATCCTGTAATCTGCCCCACAAGGCTACTCCACGGCTGGCTCTCTGCTCACAAGGAACATGAGGGAATCTGCAGGAGACACAAAGAGCTTACAATCTAAAAGCATGCTTGAAAACGGCCATTAGACACAAAAGTAGCAATAGATAAATTAAACTGGAAAGCAGCAAAATATTACAGCAAATTGCTTTCTAAATGATCAAAAGTTGTTGCAATGAGATCCTCTGAAGAAATGATTAGCAGAAATAAAAGTCACGGAATATTCTGGGTGCCAGAGCATGCATTGCTTTCACAAGAAAGGATTAAATCATTGAGTGCCAAAAAGAGGGCCCATTCTGGCATTTAAAAGGTTAATATATTAGCCAAAATGGAATATATATATTGCACTCCAGTCTCTATATAGTGTTTTACTTACTCCCCTTTCTAGGAGTTTATATCCTAAGCCCTTCCATATTAATTCCTCCATTAAGGACAGTGTCATTCAATGGAGTGAGAATTGCTGGGACATTTTTAAAGAAAGTAATTGCAATGTATGGCAGAGTCCTGTATTGCACTGTTGGCTAAGAAAACAAAACATGTACTTGGAAAATAAGAACACATTGAGTATACATGCTCTCCTCAGATTTTTGGGAAAGAAGGGGTTAAATATGAGCTGCAAGGAATAGGGAGGTTTCCTTCTGGTCCCATCAGTGAGGTGAGCGAGTGCAGCAGGAGGCACACCGACATGATCAGGAATGTGACAGCCAGCAGGCACGGTCCTGTCCCATGCAGACACATGCTGTATCCCAGGATACATGACACCTGCTTGACCTGAGGTGAGGCAAGCACTGCCTTACACTAACAGCAATAACACATTAAGCAGGGGAGGTGAGGTCTCATCTCCAGGAAGATCTAAAGTCGCTGCTCTGATCAATGTATAAACTTTCTATTCCATGCCCTTTCCAAGCGATAACTCCTCTCCATAGAAGATGTAGGGATTACAGACAGACGCTACAGAAACCACTGTTTAACATGGAACTGCTAGTAACTATGTATTCCAATCTCTAAAATCAGACACCACCAGACTCCAAAGCTGAAACAAACCGTATAACGAAAATCAATAATAAAGCAGCTCCATGTGGCCAAGTTATAACCCAGACAGATAATGAATATGTAATACAAACACTGACATTTATTGTACTCATTGAACACTCCATGGTGGGCACGATGCCAGAGATTAGTACTGTGCAAAAACATGAAATAATAAAACAACACAATAAACCATCCAGGAGTACTCCATGCGTGTGACAGGCATACTGGATCGGGCATCGAGAGGACACCACCCAGCTGTCTGACACTCACTATATAATCCCTGCATCTGAGGGCACAGTGTGTCATTAAATGTACCTGCAGCTTCACAATGCCAGTTCAGTGTATTTCTGTGGCACTCTGGGTGTGGGCCACCTGTCCCCACCTTACTGTGTGCTCCCACTGCTTAGCACCTCTACTACACATACTGAGTGTCTGGAACATCCCCTCTCCCAATATTGGAAGTTATGTATTTATCCGGTATCTGGAGGGTAACGGTGGAAACATCGCCTCTCCCAATATTGGAAGTTATGTATTTATCCGGTATCTGGAGGGTAACGGTGGAAACATCGCCTCTTCCAATATTGGAAGTGATGTATTTATCCGGTATCTGGAGGGTAACTGTGTAAACATCGCCTCTCCCAATATTGGAAGTTATGTATTTATCCGGTATCTGGAGGGTAAAGGTGGAAACATCCCCTCTCCCAATATTGGAAGTTATGTATTTATCCAGTATCTGGAGGGTAACGGTAGAAACATCGCCTCTCCCAATATTGGAAGTTATGTATTTATCCGGTATCTTGGAGGGTAAAGGTGGAAGCACCGCCTCTCCCAATATTGGAAGTTATGTATTTATCCGGTATCTGGAGGGTAACGGTGGAAACATCGCTTCTCCCAATATTGGAGGTTATGTATTTATCCGGCATCTGGAAGGTAAAGGTGGAAACATTGCCTCTCCCAATATTGGAAGTTATGTATTTATCCGGTATCTGGAGGGTAAAGGTGTAAACATCGCCTGGCCCAATATTGGAAGTTATGTATTTATCCGGTATCTGGAGGGTAAAGGGTGAAACATCGTCTCTCCCAATATTGGAAGTTATGTATTTATCCGGTATCTGGAGGGTAAAGGGTGAAACATCGTCTCTCCCAATATTGGAAGTTATGTATTTATCCGGTATCTGGAGGGTAACGGTGTAAACATTGCCTCTCCCAATATTGGAAGTGATGTATTTATCCGGTATCTGGAGGGTAACGGTGTAAACATTGCCTCTCCCAATATTGGAAGTTATGTATTTATCCGGTATCTGGAGGGTAACTGTGTAAACATCGCCTCTCCCAATATTAGAAGTTATGTATTTATCCGGTATCTGGAGGGTAACGGTGTAAACATTGCCTCTTCCAATATTGGAAGTGATGTATTTATCCGGTATCTGGAGGGTAACGGTGGAAACATCGCTTCTCCCAATATTAGAAGTTATGTATTTATCCGGTATCTGGAGAGTAACGGTGTAAACATTGCCTCTCCCAATATTGGAAGTTATGTATTTATCCGGTATCTGGAGGGTAACTGTGTAAACATCGCCTCTCCCAATATTGGAAGTTATGTATTTATCCGGTATCTGGAGGGTAACGGTGGAAACATCGCCTCTCCCAATATTGGAAGTTATGTATTTATCCGGTATCTGGAGGGTAACGGTGTAAACATCGCCTCTCCCAATATTGGAAGTTATGTATTTATACGGTATCTGGAGGGTAAAGGTGGAAACATCCCCTCTCCCAATATTGGAAGTTATGTATTTATCCGGTATCTGGAGGGTAAATGGGGAAACATCCCCTCTCCCAATATTGGAAGTTATGTATTTATCCGGTATCTGGAGGGTAAAGGTGGAAACATCCCCTCTCCCAATATTGGAAGTTATGTATTTATCCGGTATCTGGAGGGTAAAGGTGGAAACATCCCCTCTCCCAATATTGGAAGTTATGTATATATCCGGTATCTGGAGGGTAACGGTGGAAACATCGCCTCTACCAACATTGGAAGTTATGTATTTATCCAGTATCTGGAGGGTAACGGTGTAAACACCGCCTTCTCCCAATATTGGAAGTTATGTATTTATCCGGTATCTGGAGGGTAACGGTGGAAACATCCCCTCTCCCAATATTGGAGGTTATGTATTTATCCGGTATCTGGAGGGTAACGGTGGAAACATCCCCTCTACCAATATTGGAAGTTATGTATTTATCCAGTATCTGGAGGGTAACGGTGTAAACATCGCCTCTCCCAATATTGGAAGTTATGTATTTATCTGGTATCTGGAGGGTAACTGTGTAAACATCGCCTCTCCCAATATTGGAAGTTATGTATGTGTGGCAAACCTAGCCACTTCTGAACTACATTCAGTACAGGTTGTCCGTAGGCTGAAGATATAATGTGTAACGTTAAATGTATATGTATTGTCCTATGGCCGTTCGCATGCTGGCAGCCGTATGCTACCAGCATACAAAGCATTCATACGACGAAACACGGCTATCCTGGCCGTTCGCCGTACGAATGTGGACTCCCCAGGTAGACCACACATTCACAGGTCGTGTGGCACCAATTAACCGGTTGCAACATTGTTGCAATCGGTAATTGAGGGCTCTCCTAGGTGGCCGTCGTTCGACTACCGACCATGCGGCGGTCGGCCATCTTGGATCCTTTGTCTCTGCAGCGGTGTTCGGTCGTCGAGAGCCTGGAACTGAAAACGGCTACTCAATGATCCGAACACCGCTGGATTTCCAGAGCGTTCGGGAGTTCCGCGTTCGGTACATTATATGTCCCGTACTTATTCGGTACTTTTTAACCCACTTTAATGTTTAACTGTATTATGTGCGGCGTTCGGTCAATTCAGCTGGGATCAGAGCGGTATTCTCACAGAGTGTGCACTCCGACCCCAGCTATCTACCGAACGTTCAGTTATCCCAAAGTACCGAATATTGTGTGAATTATATATTTTAATGTCAATTGTCGGTTTTGCTGCACGAGGGGATAATCCACTTAATCGTCCATTTTAGTGGGAGTATCCTTCTCGTGCAGCAATGCCTGTTGGGAAAGTCACAGTGCATGTTGGGAGAAATCCCCTGGAATTACTGTCTGGAAACCCCTTGCATGGGGAACTGTATAAATATGCTGCTTGTGAATAAACCGAGTTAGTTGACTCCCAAACTGTGTTTCGTCCGGTTATTGGGAGGATTGGGAACATTGCCTTGCTTTCTATTCTGACTGTGGATTTCCTGAATGTACCAACGGATATCGTATGCTATTACACTGCATTCCGTTACAATTGGTGGCAAGCGACGGGATCCGAACCTTACAGCCGAAAAAGCAGCGTTCGTGTAAACTGGAACTACCGAACAAGGAAAGCAAGGGCAATTCGTATGGAGATTGATTATACCATACTAAAACGACAGACTTTAAAAGAGCTACTGGAAGCCAGGGGTAAGATAGCCAGCAACAAATCTAAGGCTGTGCTGATCGCTGAACTGATGGAGGGAGACAGAGCCCGCAGCGCTACACCCCCACCAGCCATGGAAGAGACCCCATTCCAAAAAGAGCTACGAACCAGGTTGGCGTTCTTACCGCAACCAGTACCGCTGGAAATATTGACCGTGATGGTATCGGATGTACAGGATTATCTGATGGCAACCAGCACACCAGCGACACCGCCTAGGGCAGAGTCTGTTACTGCCTCCACCTACGGACAGGTAAAGCCCAAAGTCCCACATCACGCATTTAAAGCGTTTTGTGAAGAAAAGGACGAAATTGATGGGTATTTGCAGGACTTTGAGCGGCTGTGCGATTTGCACGATTTGGAACCCGCAACATGGGTGCCGCTGCTGGCAGGCAAATTATCGGGTAGGGCGGCTGAAGCCTACCGTGCTGTACCCCGAGAGGACAGCAAGGATTACCCTAAAGTAAAGAGGGCGATCTTGGAGAGGTATGCTATTACCCCAGAGGCGTACCGGCGGAAATTCCGGGGCTTGCGCAAGCCTGAGAAAGACTCTCATGCAGAATGGGCGCACAAGCTGGACCAAGCATCACTAGGCTGGATACAGGCCAGCAACGCTACTAACATGGAGGAGTTGAGGCAGTTAATGCTGCTGGAACAGTTTTTTAATGGTTTGTCCCCAGAAGCACAAGAATGGGTGAGAGACCGTAAACCACTCACCCTACCCGAAGCCGCTAAATTGGCGGATCAGCATTTTGATGCCAGGAGGCATCACGGTGCCCAAAATAAGACTCTCCCTCGGATTACAGGGCCACCCAATAATTTTATCCCTACCGGCCCCACCGCACCCCTGCACAGGCCGACACTGAATACTCCACCAACCCCCTCCCGATACAACGGCCGGGCTAACATTCAGTGTCACACCTGCAAGCAGTGGGGGCACATTTCTCGAGAGTGCACCCAAAACCGGAGCCGACAAGCTTGGAATCAGGTGCGACAAAATTTGGCACCCAGGGCTGCTGCGCACCATTACCAGGTAGCACCCGCCACCCAAGAATTGCTGAGCGCTCAAATTGAGGAGCCTCTAGGGGTGCTGCACGAAGTAATGTCAGTCCGAGCCACGGACAACCGACAACACCATCGGCAGCTAGTGACCCTGGAGGGGAAGGAGGTACAAGGGCTCCGGGATTCGGGAGCCACTTTAACTTTGGTTGCACCACATTTGGTACCAGGCGCAACCCACACTGGCGGCTCCGTGGCAGTACGGGTGGCCGGGGGAGCAGTATACCGGCTACCTACTGCCAAAGTTCATTTGGATTGGGGTGTGGGAGAGGGGACCGTAGAAGTGGGGCTGATGCAGAATTTACCTGCCGATGTTGTACTGGGGAATGACTTGGGCCAAATGACTTCCGCTTTTATTCCCCAGGCTCCGTACCAGGAGGCCCTCCCCGTAACCACCCGGCAACAGGCTCGCACCACGGCTACCCCGATACACTCTGAGGCTCAGGTAAGAGACCATGTTCCCCAACTGACCTCCATGTCCTGGGATACCCCGACTACCTTTGCGACCGAAGTCCAGACCGATCCCACTCTCCAAGTATATAGGGACCGGGCACAAACAGACCAAGCAGGGTTAGAGGGGGAGCGGTTCATCTGGGAGAAAGAGTTGCTATACCGTGTCACGGCAAAAGATGTGGGGGGATCTGTCACCTTAACTAATAAACAGCTAGTGGTACCCCAGAAGTATAGACAGGAGCTGCTGAGAATTGCTCATGACATCCCCTTGTCAGGACACCTAGGGATGACCCGTACCCGATACCGTTTGACACATGCCTTCTTCTGGCCCGGGATCTCTCAGGATGTGCGCCAGTATTGCACCTCCTGCGACGTCTGCCAGCGTGTAGGTAAACGAGGGGATCGCCACAAAGCCAGGCTATGCCCCCTACCCATCATAGCAGAACCCTTCAGCCGAGTAGCAGTGGATATCGTAGGGCCCCTGCCAAAACCCAGTCCCTCTGGCAAAAGATATATCCTAACTATAGTGGACTACGCCACCAGGTACCCCGAAGCTGTGGCCCTCTCTAATATCCACGCTGAGACCGTAGCGGAAGCATTAATGAAGGTATTTTCCCGAGTAGGTTTTCCCGAAGAGATAATCTCGGACCGAGGTACCCAATTTACGGCCGAAGTTACCCAACAGATGTGGAAGGTGTGTGGCATTAAGCCAATAGTTAATTCCGCCTACCACCCCCAGTCCAATGGGCTATGTGAGAGGTTCAACGGGACGCTGAAGCAGATGCTTCGGACGTTCGGGGAAACCCACAAAGACTGGGAGAGGTTTCTGTCTCACCTACTCTTTGCCTATAGAGAGGTTCCCCAGGAGTCGACAGGATTCTCCCCGTTTGAACTACTATTTGGGAGGAGGGTGCGAGGACCCTTGAACTTGATTAGGGAACACTGGGAGGGAGAGAGTACCACTAACGAAACCCCTATCATATCATACGTCCTGGAATTCAGGGACCGTCTGGAGGCGCTAACTCAGGCTGTACACACCAACCTCCAGGCGGCCCAGCAACGCCAGCGACGCTGGTACGATAGAGGAGCCAGGGACCGCAGCTTTCAGGTGGGACAGAAGGTTTTGATCTTAAAGCCCGTCCGTACAGATAAGCTGCAGGCCATCTGGCAAGGCCCATATCAGGTAGTGGAGCAGCGATGCGACACTACCTATGTGATCGGCCCCTGCTCAGGGGTAGGGAAGAGACGCATGCTCCACGTGAACATGCTCAAGCCCTACCATGAGAGGATCGAGGATGTGACGGCCATCTGTGCCTCCTCCTTAGAGGATCAGGAAAACTTACCCTTACCCGACCTACTAGAACCCGAGGATCAGATAGAGCCCTCCCGGGGAGTTCAGCTGGGGGAGCGGCTAAGCCCCCAGGAGCGTGCCCAGGTACAGGCGCTGATTGTAGCAAAGGGGACTACCTTCTCCAATTTACCTGGATACACTCCGCTAGCCACCCACCGAGTGGAGACCCCGGGACAGCTACCCATGCGCCAGGCTCCATATAGGGTTCCGGAATCCGTCCGTACCCATATGAAAGCCGAGCTAGACGAAATGTTGCAGCTAGGGGTTATCGAACCCTCCGATAGCCCCTGGGCATCGCCGGTAGTCCTGGTACCTAAAAAGGATGGCACCACCCGATTCTGTGTTGACTACCGGAGGCTAAATGACAAAACGGTGTCTGATGCCTACCCGATGCCCCGGATAGACGAGCTGTTGGATAAGATGGCACGAGGCCAGTACCTCACTACCATTGATTTGTGTAAGGGGTACTGGCAGATCCCTCTAGCCGATGACGCCATCCCCAAGTCGGCGTTTGTCACCCCGTTTGGCCTGTACCAGTTCAAGGTCATGCCTTTCGGGATGAAAAACGCTCCGGCTACCTTTCAGCGGATGGTAGATCGGCTACTGGACGGTTTTCAGGAGTATGCCTGTGCCTATCTAGATGATATAGCCATCTTTAGCCAGACCTGGGAAGACCACCTACACCACATAGGGGCGATCCTAGATCGCATTGGGGAGGCTGGGTTAACGCTAAAACCTAGCAAGTGCCACATAGGTATGGCCGAGGTGCAGTATCTGGGCCACCGTGTAGGGTGTGGGCAGCAGAGGCCCGAGCCAGCCAAGATTGAGGCCGTAGCCAAGTGGCCTACCCCCAGGACTAAGACCCAGGTGCTGGCGTTCTTAGGGACAGCCGGCTATTACAGAAAGTTTGTTCCCGACTATAGCACCCTGGCCAAACCCCTAACAGACCTGACGAAAAAGAACCTTCCCCGACTGGTTGTCTGGGCCCCAGAGTGTGAGCAGGCATTCCAACGACTCAAGATTGCTCTCACTAATGCTCCTGTGTTAACTGCTCCTGATCCAACTAAAAGATTTCTTGTTCACACAGACGCTTCAATGTTTGGATTGGGGGCAGTACTGAGCCAAGTGGGAGCCGATGGCGGAGAACACCCCGTAGCTTATTTAAGCCGCAAGTTGCTGCCTCGTGAAGTGAGCTACGCCGCCATCGAGAAAGAATGCCTGGCCGTGGTGTGGGCCCTTAAAAAGTTGCAGCCATATTTGTACGGACAACCTTTTTCCTTACTCACAGATCACAACCCGTTAGTGTGGCTAAACCGTGTGTCTGGAGACAATGCCAGGCTGCTGCGCTGGAGCTTGGCGCTGCAGCCCTTTGACTTTACTATCCATTACCGGCCAGGAAAACAAAACGGTAACGCTGACGGGTTATCCAGACAGACTGAACTCGAGAAGTGATCTGTGAGTACTCTCCCGGACATCCCCAAGCCGATCCGTTGGGATCAGACTGTGTATGCCGGCTTGGTTCTGGGGGAGCATTGTGGCAAACCTAGCCACTTCTGAACTACATTCAGTACAGGTTGTCCGTAGGCTGAAGATATAATGTGTAACGTTAAATGTATATGTATTGTCCTATGGCCGTTCGCATGCTGGCAGCCGTATGCTACCAGCATACAAAGCATTCATACGACGAAACACGGCTATCCTGGCCGTTCGCCGTACGAATGTGGACTCCCCAGGTAGACCACACATTCACAGGTCGTGTGGCACCAATTAACCGGTTGCAACATTGTTGCAATCGGTAATTGAGGGCTCTCCTAGGTGGCCGTCGTTCGACTACCGACCATGCGGCGGTCGGCCATCTTGGATCCTTTGTCTCTGCAGCGGTGTTCGGTCGTCGAGAGCCTGGAACTGAAAACGGCTACTCAATGATCCGAACGCCGCTGGATTTCCAGAGCGTTCGGGAGTTCCGCGTTCGGTACATTATATGTCCCGTACTTATTCGGTACTTTTTAACCCACTTTAATGTTTAACTGTATTATGTGCGGCGTTCGGTCAATTCAGCTGGGATCAGAGCGGTATTCTCACAGAGTGTGCGCTCCGACCCCAGCTATCTACCGAACGTTCAGTTATCCCAAAGTACCGAATATTGTGTGAATTATATATTTTAATGTCAATTGTCGGTTTTGCTGCACGAGGGGATAATCCACTTAATCGTCCATTTTAGTGGGAGTATCCTTCTCGTGCAGCAATGCCTGTTGGGAAAGTCACAGTGCATGTTGGGAGAAATCCCCTGGAATTACTGTCTGGAAACCCCTTGCATGGGGAACTGTATAAATATGCTGCTTGTGAATAAACCGAGTTAGTTGACTCCCAAACTGTGTTTCGTCCGGTTATTGGGAGGATTGGGAACATTGCCTTGCTTTCTATTCTGACTGTGGATTTCCTGAATGTACCAACGGATATCGTATGCTATTACACTGCATTCCGTTACAGTATGTATCCGGTATCTGGAGGGTAACGGTGGAAACATCGCCTCTCCCAATATTGGAAGTTATGTATTTATCCGGCATCTGGAGGGTAACAGTGGAAACATCCCCTCTCCCAATATTGGAAGTTATGTATTTATCCGGTATCTGGAGGGTAAATGGGGAAACATCCCCTCTCCCAATATTGGAAGTTATGTATTTATCCGGTATCTGGAGGGTAAAGGTGGAAACATCCCCTCTCCCAATATTGGAAGTTATGTATTTATCCGGTATCTGGAGGGTAAAGGTGGAAACATCCCCTCTCCCAATATTGGAAGTTATGTATGTATCCGGTATCTGGAGGGTAACGGTGGAAACATCGCCTCTCCCAATATTGGAAGTTATGTATTTATCCGGCATCTGGAGGGTAACAGTGGAAACATCCCCTCTCCCAATATTGGAAGTTATGTATTTATCCGGTATCTGGAGGGTAACGGTGGAAACATCGCCTCTCCCAATATTGGAAGTTATGTATTTATCCGGTATCTGGAGGGTAACGGTGTAAACATCGCCTCTCCCAATATTGGAAGTTATGTATTTATCCGGTATCTGGAGGGTAACGGTGTAAACATCGCCTCTCCCAATATTGGAAGTTATGTATTTATCCGGTATCTGGAAGCTAACGGTGTAAACATCGCCTCTCCCAATATTGGAAGTTATGTATTTATCCGGTATCTGGAGGGTAACGGTGGAAACATCGCCTCTACCAATATTGGAAGTTATGTATTTATCCGGTATCTGGAGGGTAACTGTGTAAACATCGCCTCTCCCAATATTGGAAGTTATGTATTTATCCGGTATCTGGAGGGTAAATGGGGAAACATCGCCTCTCCCAATATTGGAAGTTATGTATTTATCCGGTATCTGGAGGGTAACGGTGTAAACATCGCCTCTCCCAATATTGGAAGTTATGTATTTATCCGGTATCTGGAGGGTAAAGGTGGAAACATCACCTCTCCCAATATTGGAAGTTATGTATTTATCCGGTATCTGGAGGGTAACGGTGGAAACATCGCCTCTCCCAATATTGGAAGTTATGTATTTATCCGGTATCTGGAGGGTAACGGTGGAAACATCGCCTGGCCCAATATTGGAAGTTATGTATTTATCCGGTATCTGGAGGGTAACGGTGGAACCATCGCCTCTCCCAATATTGGAAGTTATGTATTTATCCGGTATCTGGAAGGTAAAGGTGGAAACATCGCCTCTCCCAATATTGGAAGTTATGTATTTATCCGGTATCTGGAGGGTAAAGGTAGAAACATCGCCTGGCTCAAGTTCTAATTGTACAAAGTGGCAATGTCCTCCACCTAAAGCCCAAGTAACAGGAGAGCACGTGTGATAATTGCTTTTTTAAACACCTTTAATATACCTGAAGTGTTTTGCATTTTGGCAACAATATATCTTGCACCGGACACTGGTTTCAGCGATAGCATCGGGGAAATTTTTATTTTTAAAGAGGACATTGAGCTTTTTTTGTTTTTAATGCGATTTTTGTTGTTTTTTTTGATGGGGGAAAAAAAAAGTAAAAAAAAACAACAGAGCTTTCCGTCTGTGCATTTCGCTTTTCAGTGACAGCTGCAGGTCTGTGCAAACCGCTTAATACGCCCTGCAGACAAAGCATCGCAGCATTCCATGAGGCGGCTACCGGTTCCACACAAGTAAAGTATTCTTGTCTTTGTGTGAAACCGTACAGAGGACATGATTAGGATTTACTCAACTGATAATATAGTGTGGGTACAGAGGACATCGTTAGGATTTACTGTGGTGAGACCAGACAGATCCCATGCAGGAATAACCTGTATTGTGGAAACGTATCAATGTACTCTCATAAATTGTTTATAACCACTATGTGTCCTGACCACACAGCAGAACTGTCAGGGATAAACACTGCACTCCCAGCATGTCTCGGGCTGAAAAACATTTACTATGCTGTGAATTTTCCAGTAAACTGATTGCCTGTAAAATCTGCACTGTTGTAATATACTCCGCTTTAGGACTATTCCTGAACTGTACATCTGTGTGCAAGTACATGAGTGTAATGCATGACCATTGCAAATGTGACAACTTCACCAAGTGTACATGAAATCACTACACAAAGCTACAGCATAATTAATAGGGAAACAAGGACTGTGCTGGCAGCCTTTACTGTGTCCACTGGAAGACTATTTCAGGTATCAATTACTCTTTCTATATTTGGCATTCTATAGATTTGTATCACTAGATTAGAAAAAAAAATTGCTCGATAAAGTGAGGCCACAGAGGCTAGATTTGGACAGCCAACCTAGTTTTAAGTAGAGATGTATAGGGTCTGTCCGTATGGGGGGAAAACACTAAGCCAGCAAGCAAAGTTCATTTGGTTCTGGTTTTAACAGTAAATATTACAGCGATTACTAGTGTGTATTTACAGAGATTTATTTCCAATATTCAATAGATTCCCTATAGCTCAGATTTATTTTTTTTAAATTAGAGGGACAAAGGTTTAAAAATAATATCAGGAAGTATTACTTTACTGAGAGGGTAGTGGATGCATGGAATAGCCTTCCAGCTGAAGTGATAGAGGTTAACACAGTAAAGGAGTTTAAGCATGCGTGGGATAGGCATAAGGCTATCCTAACTATAAGATAAGGCCAGGGACTAATGAAAATATTTAGAAAATTGGGCAGAGTAAATGGGCCAAATGGTTCTTATCTGCCATCACATTCTATGTTTCTATGTTTCTATTTAACGTCCACAGCATTACACTGACAGCACACGATCACCTTGGCGTGTCTCCCATCTAAATAGTAAATGTGTTTGTTTAATGATTAGTACACGGGCTGTGTGCCAGGCCTGTCACTCATTTCAATATGACATACAGCTCAGAGAGCAGATAATTACTCAGGGATTATTCCATAAACACTATGGGGATTGTTCTGTAACGTGGTTACTGCTGACAATTCAAAGACATTTTCATATTTTAGATCACAACAGCCGAGCTGGAAACCCACCTGACTTGGACATTAGAAATTCCCAGATTTTACTATTAACGCGATGTAAAGTCATGATTTTATTAAAGACACGGAGGCGAGTATTATGCATATCTCTTTCTTTATTACTCTCAGCAGCAAAGATAGAGAAATATAAATATATCAAAACAATCCCCCTCTTTCTTGCGAACCGAAGACCAGGAAATATGAACCGACATCACACACACACCGGTAAGAACAGGAAACAGCAACAAACCGAACTTCGAGCTACAAAAGAGAGAGAAATATGGTAAAATCCAAACTCCAAACTGAAACTCACCAAATAATTTCATCAGGAGCAGTCTAGGAACTCAAACCTAGAATATAGAAAAAATTACCATTAGTACCAAACCATGGAAAATTGTAAACTTCTTCAGTAAATATATACAATAAACACACAATAAACAGACCGGATAGCAACATACCTGAAAGTTCAACAGCAACTTATCCCAAAACCAAACACCGGGAGGATGGGTGGGAATAACACTCGCCTCTGTGTCTTTAATAAAATCATGACTTTACGTCATGTTAATAGTAAAATCTGGGAATTTTATTAAAAAGACACGGAGGCTCATATTATGCAAGTTTAAAGCTGTGCTACTACTTGAGATGCGATGTGTTCAATAGGGCTGAAATAGAAGTTACGGAAGGTCGACTCCCGAGACCAATCCGCCACTCGCATAGTGTCCTCCAGTCGACAGTCGATTGCAGAAACCTCCGAAGCCATAGCACCACGTACCGAATGAGGCGTGAAGATAGAGGTGTCTATTCCCGCCGAAGATAAGAGCCAGCGCACCCAATGTGCCAGAATCGGGGTCGATGCAGGCCGGTGAACAATGGATGCAAATCCAACGAACGACGAGACTGCATAGCCTCCAAATAAGCCTTCAAACAATCCACTGGACAGAGTGCCGGACTCTCCGAGAATCTAGGGTACACAAACGACTTGGATGCCGATCTAGTCCTCCAGGATATGGAGAAAGAAATACCTTCGGGAGTAAAAACTATGGCGTCCCAATCAAGTGCTCCGACGTCAGACACTCTCATACACGAAATCGAACAGAATAACATCACAAGCATAGAGGACAAATGCGAAGTGTCTGTCCCTGGTTAGAGTACCAGGATGATAGAAACTGTAAGACCACATAGACGTCCCAGAAGGCAGAGAAAACGAGTCCTAGTTGGTCGAGCGAGGCGAACAACCCTGAGAAGGCGACATACGAAAGGACGTCTGTCCAGCTGAGATAGCTGAGCGAAAAAAGGTTGATAATGCGGTACACTGAACTCCCATCGAACAGGAGCGTAAGGAACTCCAGGGTCAGATGTAGAGGGGCAGATACGGGATCCATGACTGTACCATGCACCAACTAGACCATGAGTCCCATGAAGTACGGTATGCTGATCTCGTACTTAGAGCCCATGCGTTATCGAGGAGCAGGAGAGTTGCTCACAGAACGTTTGGGACAACCTAAGGTCCCCTGAACGGGGCCACGCAATCAGAGGCAATTGGATCCGCAACACCAGCCCGTGCGGGGTCCCATCCGGATCCAGAAGGAGTTCTCGGAAACACAGGATCAGCCGAGGTTAATTGATCGATAACTCCATCAGGAGTGGGAACCATGGTTGAGATCTCCACAGAGGGGTAACCAGCATCAGGCAACAATCGTGACGAACCAACTTCAAGATCGTGCTAGCAATCATGTTGCACGGGGAAAAAGGCACACAGGCGGCCCGTCGGCCACTCCTGAAGGAAAAACGTCCGTCGCCACCGCCGCCAGGTCGGGTCCCCAATCAGAAAACTCCGGTAGCTGGGTGTGCAGGCAGGATGCGAACTGGTCCATCTCGAACCGTCCCCATAACCCGTCTAGATAGTGAAAACCCAAAACGTTCAAATATAAAAAACTTTCGCCAATAGAGCCAACCTTTTGGATTTGGTACCTTCTAGGTGAATCATACAACGAAACTGTCGATACGTTATCCATCTTGAGGAGAACGCAGCAAGTCGCCCGACCTGGGGTAAGGCTGCGCATCGCGAAGGCTCCAGTCAAGAGGTCCAGACAGTTGATGAGTAAGGACCTCTCTACCTCGGACCATCTGCCTCCTGTGGAAGCGTTGCCACAATGAGCCCCCCCAGCCATTTAAGCTGGCATCGGACCCCAACGCCATGTCTGGAATGGAACCGAACATGGCCCTTCCGTTCCAAGCCTCCATGTGCGCCAACCACCACATCATCCCGGATTCGTAAGAATGACCTGATCGGAGGTGCGACCCTCTGAGCCGTAGGAGGCCCCGATAATGTAACGGACCCGGAAAAAACGCCTGAATGGAGGCTGCGAGTAGACCGATAATCCTTGTCAACTGGTTGATGGACAACTCCGACACCCGAAGAGCTCGTCAAAGCCCCTCCTGGATGGTCCACATCTCGGATTCCAGTAGATAAGGAAGTTGTCGAATGGAATCCACCGTGAAACCTAAGAGTGCTATTGATTGAGCTGGGTCAGGATTGACTTGTCTCAGTCGATCACGAATCCCAGGTTCCGGAGCAGATTGATCGTCCATTCCACATGGATCCTTAGCTGATCCCTAGACTGGGACATGATCGGAAAGTCATCCAGGTAAATAATCAGGCGCACGCCACGCGTACGAAGAGAGGCCACCACCGGTTTCATGATCTTGGTGAAGCACCAAGGAGCTGAGGGGAGACCGAACGGTAGGTATGTAAAACGCCACCGCCGCTTGCGCCAGGTGAGGTGGAGGTAGTCTCTGTGTTCCATCGCGATGGGTACAGTAAAATACGAGTCCGTCAGATCTAGCATGGCCAGCCAATCCGAAGTACGGAGGAGGTCTCTGAGGCAATGTATGCCCTGCATCCGAAAAATGCTGGTATCGGAGGAAACGCGTTCAGGGGACGGACATCTCCCCCTTTCTCTGATACTAGGAAGAGGCTGCTCGTAAAGCCCGGGGTGGCAAACGGCAATTCCTCTATGGCACCTAGACAACAAACCTCAGATTCCCACGGAAATCATCCCGTCCCGTCCCGAAGGAAGGGACAACTCTCTGGGGACAGAAAATCGGACAGGCAGAGATACAAACTCGAGGTGATAACCCTTTATTGACTGAAACATGCACTTCACATCTGCTTGGGCTTCACCGATGTCCGTAAAAGGATTAAACGTAGGTCCCCAGGTCCATCACGAAGGTAGTACCAAATAACTTCCCATCGCCGGATGAGCTCTGTTTCGCCACCGTCATGTCAGCCGATTCGGGGAATTCGCATCCCCCAGAAGACAAATAGCCCACTGGACCCATCCTATGGCCACATCAACACCCAGGGCCGAGTCGCCAGCCGTAGCGGCATCCAGAAGTTCATTCAGTTTCGACAAAGGGTCCAGGGTACCTAAATCTTATCTTGGCATCCCTTTAGGGAGCAGACCAGGCCCCTCTTCGGTTCCCAGCCCGACTTATTTAACATCCGTGCGACCTGGGGGTCAATATCAGGGGACTTGTAGGCCGAGCCCGGGAAATAAGACCTGGGGCATGCAGCGTGAAATTTATTGCGGCCCTCTATGGAAATGAGGGGGGGAGGGTGCATGCGCCGTGCAACATATTGGGTGAAATGCCCTGGGGGTTCCCCTTCAACTGATCGGCCCTATCACATCTGAGTCAGCCTCCGCACCCCGGTCGGTATCCGACCCTTCTGTAAGGGTTCTAGCCCGTTTCCACAGTCTAGCCTTTTTAGCCCGGCCAGGGGCTCCTTTGCGCGTGGGAGGCGCGCCTTCTGTGACCACCTCAAGCGTGTCTATCATGGCAGGTAAAACCTGCATCGAGGAGTGGGAGTCGACGTGCTTAGCCGCAGCCTTCGCCTTATGGGCTCCAGGCATGGCAAGGGCAGGCGGGGGAATCCCATCACCTAGGAAGGTGGGGGCCGCCATGGAGGGCAAAAGCATAGCTTGAAAGGATTGGGAAAAAACGACACCGTTCCCATGGCAGAGGCAAAGGCCTTCTGCAAGGATGACGCCATAGTGGCGTCTAGTAGGGCCTGAAACTCTTGGGAGGCCACATTACCCCCAGAATTATCCTGGGTAAAGGCCTCTGGAAGGCCCTCCGGACCCTCATCCCCATCCTGCATATAATCAGAAAAAGTATACTCACAAAAACAATATAAAAATCTCTGAACTAAGTTGATTAGGAAAGCAACAGGGTTGAGTAACCCATAGGAGAAATAACAAAAAAAGCACAATATATACATTACATCAGGACGTAAAACAAACAATATATAGTATACTGACAGGTACTGTAGTGGAATACACAGGGAAACAACACAATCTGTCTGTTGGTGTGCCCATGGGACCCAGTGGCCTGCGAAGGCGGGCAGCAGGCTGACCACGAGTAGCAGGGAGCAGTGATACCGGCCGCGAGTAAAAACCGCCTCCAAAAATGGCCGCCGCACATGGAAGCCGGGCAGTCACTGATCGCGGGCAGCACACAGATGGGGACAAGGCGCGAGCACTTCACCCACGCGGGCAGACCGCGAGAGCGAGGAGAGAGCAGTGGACGGCTTAGAGAGTCGCGGAAAACCGGCGCCCGCGGTCCGCGAGCGCTACCCAGAACAAGGTAGCCTAACAACAGGGGAGCATGGGGAGGAAGCTCCCCGGTGGAGAAAAACATAAATAAAAAGGGGGGAATCCCCACTAGGCACACCACCAGAAAGCAGAGACAGTGTATATATACTATAAAACATAGCAAGGAAGCAAATGACATGCAGAAAAACAACAATAATAATGCAAAATCCATAACATAAATCCATAAGAGGAGCAAGATACTTAGCTGGTCTGAGAGCAGCAAAGAAAGAGGGGGATTGTGGGAGACACAGGCCTTTTAAAGTCGCTTCCTCTGTTATGTGGTTGGTTGCCTGTGTGCCTATACAGTTTTTTCTTTTGATTTGATATATTTATATTTCTCTATCTTTGCTGCTGAGAGTAATAAAGAAAGAGATATGCATAATACCGCCTCCGTGTCTTTAATACAATCTGCAGACTGTAACCCAGCCTTTGTGTATATTTTAATAAATAGCTCAGGTTGTGGCAAGAAGATGGTTTTCTTTCCAAGTCGCCCATTATGTCCTCAATCAGTAACTCGGAGAATATAGAGACCCTGGCCACGTCTAATACATAGCTGTCATTTTGAATTTGACACGTAATTTACCAGCTGCCAACACCTGGTGTGGAGCATTGTAAAATCTCTGCAGTCAGTCATTTTGTTTTTTCTTTATAAATATTTCCATTTACCTATTGCTCTCCCTGGTATGATACACAAAGGGAATCAGAGGGGTAAGAATTGCTCCCCCTTTCCTACCCATTGGAAAGTCGGGTGTAGTTCTCCAAATCTGAGACTCTGATTGGCTGCTGAAATCACAGTTTCAAACCCTCAGTAACATGTACTGAAAAAACTGGTTGTAAAGAATGTCATGTATTTCCTAGATGGTGAGCACCATAACCACTACAAAAAGCTCATAAAAACAAACAAAACAATTAGTTGCAATGATACCGCATGCTGTCATGGTGACTGTGCTCAATGGGAGACCGCCTTTATATTACTTTTTAATTATGCCTAATTAAATATTTAACAATTACCTTTGGGGTTTAAAAAAAAAAAGTTATGACCTTTGTGATGGGCACCTTACATGGTACAGCATCTGGACATACGCACCAGGCGATGGGCACTGTACCTGGTACATTGGCTGTTACAAGAGGTATCAGTAATAGGCCTCAAATCATAACGAACTAATTACCATGACCATATGGCGTGATTGAATGCTCAGTACCAATAATTAATCTACCGTACTTATCGGCGTATAACACGCACCTCATTTTAAGAAGGAAATTTCCCCCCCTCCCATAGTATTCTCCCCCCCTCCCATAGTGTTCCCCCACCCTCATCCCATAGTGTCCCCCCCCCTTTCCATAGTATTCTCCCCCCCTTCCATAGTATTTTCCACCCCCTTCCATAGTGTTCCCCCCTCCCTTTGTCCTATAATTACTTACCTGTCTTGAAGCGTGGGCCGGCTTCACAGCGGGAACAGGAACTTCAATTTCAGGTTCCGGTTTCCGGCGGGACTGAAAGGAAGTGTGCACATTGAGTGCGCACTTCCTTTCAGTCCCACCGGAAACCGGAACCTGAAATTGAAGTTCCAGTACCGCGGTGCACGCTGAACACCGGCCCACGCTTCAAGACAGGTAAGTAAACCTTCACATTCGCTCCATAAGACGCACAGACATTTCCGCTCACTTTTGAGGGGAAAAAAAGTGCATCTTATGGAGCGAAAAATATGGCGTAGAACACGCGCACATCATTTGCCCCCTATTTTCAGGGAGAAAAAGTGCATGTTATTCGCAGATAAATACGGTATTTCAAGGCTTTGTGATTCTCTGTTGCACTAGTTATATAAGCAAAACTATGATAATATATATATAAAAAGTATTTTATCTAAAGATGTCCTTCCTAAGTAATGTTGTGTTGAGTATACATGTGGGGTATAAGAAGAAAAAAAAAAAGCCCTATATGTCCTGTAACGGATCGACGGGCACCCCGACTGGGTACCTCAGTTGAAGGATGTTCCTAGCGCTTCCTGAGTACTCCAAGCACTGCAGCAGACACCACAATCACCGAACCGGAGAAGCATACGAATGCTCTCAAGCATATGAATGCTGTAAGCAGCTGAACAGGAAAAGCATACAATCAGCTTACACTCCTGGCAATCAGCATACAATCCAATTCCCCCAAAAACGAGATGACACTTTGTTTTGAGGTCAAGCAGAACTGACTGTACTGGCACATACAGCCTCTTTTATTCCCAATCCACAAACTTAGTACTGCCCACAGGGTTTTACAGAACAACCAATAACACACGTAGATTACAGAAAACACTTCCAGCAATTACACACAAAATCGTCCCCTCTGCCTGTGATATAATTATGGTACACAATGGGTTAACATAATTATCACGGGGACGGGGCCTGACCGCCGATGGGATCAGACGTGCTCTGTCTGAGCTCCCGCTTCAGGGCCTGATAATCGGCGCTAACTAGGAGCCAAAAAGCTCCCACTGACCCATATCGGTGCCCACAGTGACACGGAGATACCTCACAAGACCCTGCATGGCATCCATTGTAACCCGACAGGGCCCGAAGCTCGCTTGAGCTGGGAAGGGACGGCCGCCCTCCCGGGTCTCCAACCGGCGTCTCGCTTACCGCCGCCACCACCCCCCCCCTCTGGACCGGGGGGGGTCATCCCGGTCTCCATGGGCAGCTACTGCAGTGACAATCTGGGCTACAACGGCCGTCCTGCCCCTCAATAAGGCCGCCACACACCAGCCATGTGCACGACCCGCTGGCATGAAAGGCATGCACGCAGCAAAGTCCGGCCAGCAGCAACTGCCCATCACTCTAACAAGCTCCAGGGCGATGACGGCGGACAACTCTGAGCAGCTCAAGGCACAAACCACCATCACCACACAAGGACAACGGGGGAGAAAAACGAGCAGGACCCCAACGATCAACCCTAATCACCTCACAACGCCACGTCTCCAAACCGGACCAGAAGCACCCTGCCCTCCGGGACATCGCCGACCCCCCAACAACGCAAACCTCCGCCAGCACCCGCTGGACGTCTGGTGCTTAACCATCTCCATGCCTCTGACACCCCCGGTGGGATTGGATGAGCGGAGGCATAAGACCGGAGCCTGTCAGGCATACTCCACCATAGCTGGACTTCCTCACCATGCCTCCTAAAATAAGAACTGCACTATGCACACTAGCATAACGCACAGTAACAGTCTTTAACCTGACATTCTTTTAATTTTTGCTGAGTTTGTGCCTTTAATTCTTATCTGTGTTTATCCTAACAATATATTACCAGCTAGACCAAACTAATGGGGCAGCCCAAGCCTGTTTAAAACCTACATTATGCTCAATCTGGCTTGTTTCCTTTACAGTACATAGTAACCCCCTGAATGCTAACGGGTGGCACTTTAATTGCTTCTAGACAGAGGTACAAAATGCCTTCTACCTGATAGCCTAAAGTAAACATGTGGGCTGACCCGGCAACCATTCTCATAGACAGGACAAGTAACCTCACAGACTAACTGCAATAACGATCGCTCAGGTCTTGTACTGCATATCTGAGATGGGTACAGACGATCACAGCAATGTTATGCTTAATGTACCTACTATACGCATGTCTTACTATTACTCATGTTTTATCACTACTTATTCTCATTTTAAATATAAAACGTGCACGTGTCTCTGTATACCCCACTGTAACAAATGGCATTGATATAATCGAGTGGAATGCCTTTGGGGTACCATAAACATGTCTGTTAAGCCTATATGCACGAAAAAATAAAGAATTAAAAAAAAAAAAAACAATTATCACAAGCTGGAAAAATACAGTTTTTATATATGTACTATAACTTTAAAAATATACATCCAATCTTCATAATCTTATATATTATTAATCAGCGTACTTGAAATATAAACATACTCAAAAATAATGCAAATCCTTCCATTAGTTCAAAAGTTAGCTGGAAGTCCTTTATGACCGACCGCAGGCACATTTTCCTGCCCAAAACAGTTCCATAGATTTGGGCTGTGCGGTCGGTCAATTTCACACTTAAAAAATGACTAGAAGTCCTTTATGACCGACCGCAGGCACATTTTCCTGCCCAAAACAGTTCCATAGATTTGGGCTGTGCGGTCGGTCAATTTCACACTGAAAAAATGACTAAGTCCCATTCGAATTCACGAACGGGGCCATTCGTGCATTTAGCTTAGTATAGCAGTGAGTTCAAACTGCCGAACGGGACTTAGTCTCTGCAGCTGAAAACTGAGTGTAGGAGAGGGTAAAGGGTCAGCGGTGTTCGTTGAAATGTGTAGCCGATTTCAGTTCCATGGATTTGGCTACACAAACCTCTGACCTTGTTCGAATGAACCAAGATGGCCGCCGCCATGTGTTCCTTTGTCGAATGGCGGCCACTTCGACTACTTCGGCTGCATCCGAAGTGCCAATTTAAAGCTGCAGAACTGCCCCAATACAATTTAAAGGGCAGCAAGTCTTTTAAAATCCAATCTGCTAAAATATTCTTTAACAGGCAATATCTTCCAAGGGCCATAGTCTTAAAGGGGCATTGTACCCAAAAGTCACAGTATGTCCCCAGATGGTTCTTAAAGGGCCAGCAGCAGCATAATAAAATACAATATGCCCAAATACTGTATTTAAAGGGTCAAATCTCCCAGGGGCCATAGTCAGCAGGCGGGCAAACAGGCTTCTCCAATGCCCAGTGGCGAGGTTGGTTTCGCCACATGTCCTTTAAAAAATAAATAGATACATTCATATAATATGGGCAGGTGCACTTTAACAGAAACTACAGCAAAATTGGCAAAAAGGCCTCTGTAACAGACGCACAGAATTGAAGAGGAGGCTTAGTCATGAGGTGTCAAATGTAGAAATTCACGCCACTATCTTGGAACTGTATTGCAAAGGTGATGGTAGGAGCCACACTCAACCCTAGCAGCTACCCGGTGCTCCGGAGCAGGACCAGCAATCCCACAATGACAAGGCAACTGAGGAATTCCCTACGCACGCAAAGTGTTAAAGGCGCAGGCAGTTTTAAATGAAAAAGACCTCTTAGGAGGTCGAAACGTTGCTGTTCTTTTTGTTTCATTTAAAACTGCCTGCCCCTTTAACACTTTGAGTGTGTAGGGAATTCCTTTGTTGACTATCCTGGAACTGAGCGCCTCCATCTGGATTCAATCATTACAAGCTCTGCTTTTTCTGTTACTGAACATCCTCCTCCAGTGCAGTGTGTGCCCTCGCTGTGCCAGGATTGAACTGAACTGTCATGTCAAATGCTAATTATTTAATATACATTTACAGAAAATGGAGCATCATAAGAGCCCTCAGAGAACTGATCGTTTCCCTTTACTAAACAGTAGGTACAGAGCAGTTAGTTCATGGATGTGACATACCATGGGGATAAACATTACACAAACACACGCGAGTTTGGAGATCTCCATGGTACCCACAATGCCAGACTGTCAGTACCGACACAGGACAGACACACAGTATAATATGGGTATTTTCACAATCCTATGCACTTTTACCTACACAGACACAAGATACAAGGTTGTTTATCCTATATTCTGGCTCGTATTGATGGTGGATTGAGAAGAAAACCCACTATACAGTCACAATACTATGGCATTCTATTATTGAACTATTCTATTCCACTTCTGTTCTATTGTATTTTCTGTTCATATGATTTTTTTATTTGAGCGATTTGCCCCCATATTTTCTTCTTAAAAACTTTCTGCCAAGAAAAATATTTATGGTATGCAAAATTATATTGCCTGAGCAGTATTAAATATAGAATTTAAAAAAACCAAACAAAAAAAAACCAACACCACACAGATCAGTGCTCTCCAACTTACGGCCCGTCCATTAATTTAAAGATGTCACAGGACCACTCTTACCCCAATCTAATCCTGACCGTAAAATGACATACGGCCCTCCCCACTGAAAACTGGATAGCACTGGCAGACACAGAGACAGCTATGTAACTCAACCATGTTCAGCAGATTAACACATTCACACCTAGAAAACAGGTTTCAAATCATTCACTATATGTACATACATCCGTCTCTGTCCTAAAGGATTAGAATAGTACGCACACCGAGTGATTACTGCGCCTACTAATATTGCAATATGGAGATCAGTTGGGAAAGGATTCATACTGTGTCACCAGATGCTATACATGTGCGTTATATTGTAAGTCTGCACTTCCTTTATACCACATGTCAGTTTAACACACGGAGCCTTTATCCAGTGTGCGGAGGGCCCCCAGACTGGCTGACCTCAGGATCAGTCCTGATACACCAGCTGTACAGAGGGGTATTTTATGGATGAAATCTGTCCCGGTTTGTGTACAAGCAGTTGATGAATATAGACCCACACTGTCTCGATTCCGATTCCCCTGGGAAACAGAGACTGTGTGTTGGCCAGGCCCCTCTGGGATCTTAATTTACAACCTCGCTGAACCTCCCCTGTTCAGGCACAGGCCGAGATCCATTTGCCATTCATAGTTTAGCTTTCTGCGCACACCTTAAAGAGCCAGTGTATGATATACAAACACACATACATACACAGCAACGAAAACAGAAAGCAGAGTGTCAATGTTTTCATTGCGGAGTTTAAATGCCTCTAGTGGCTGACACTCTGACTCAGAGCCACTGGACTGGCTGAGATCAAGGTGGTCTGAGCATCCACCAAGATGGCTGCTCCTGCGCTGATCGCTCATCCAGCCTCACAAATTGCAATTAGTCAGATACTTTATCGTTACCTGCAGTGATGCAAACACCTCGAAAACAAAAAGGCCAGCTGAAACAATCAATACACATTTTATAGGTTTTCCTAAAACAATTGAAAGACATCTACTTTACTACTAAGCCTGACCCGATTCGTAGGTTTGTAATTACCGTGTAATATAGTGTGGCGAAACCAACCTCGCCACTGGGCCCTGGAGAAGCCTGTTTGCTAGCCTCCTACCTGCTGACTATGGCCCCTGGGTTATTTATGGCATATTGTACTGTATATTGCTGCTACTGGCCCTTTTAACAGCATCTATGGACATATTGGGACTTTTGGGACTACTGTCCCTTTAAGACTGTGATACATATTCTAGTGTACTGCCTGTAATATTATATGTGTATTAAGTTTAACCTGGGATATGTATGCAGCATTCATCTGATTGTTCGGTAGAATCACTCCATTTATTATATTGAGTGAAACTACCGAACAACCAGACCACCCAGGAATAAGTGTGCCTCCAATTACAGTTTGCAACAATGTTGCAAACGGGTAATTGGCAATCAGTGTAATATATTCTTTGTCCTCTGGGTGGCCGCCATTCGGGAAACAAACACGTGGCGGCGGCCATCTTAAACTACCGAACAGCGGTGTTTTGCCGTCGAGTGTCTGGAACTAAAATCGGACACTTGACAAGGCAAACACCGCTGAGACCTCCATACTTCCAGAAATTCGTATGGAAACTACCGAATGACCCGCCGTTCGGTAGAAAGAACCCCATAAACAAGGGAATTCATTCAAACCCTCTCCAGGCTCTATAACACAGGCAATTCGCCTGTTTTCATTCCCTTGTTTGTGACCGACCGCAGGGCCAAAATGCATGGAACTGTTTTCGGATACTTTACCCATGCGGTCGGTCAAATCTTTGGAACCCCATATCTCACGAACCATTCATCCGAATTACTTGAATTTTGGATATGTTGTCCCCCTGAATAAGGGCTATCCAGCGATGCTGGATTTAAAGGTGTACCCCCGGGTTTTGGGGTACATCCAGAACTTGGCTGGAAAAGTGTACCGGATAATTGGGTTTAATGTTATCTGAGGGGAGGGGATGTGTGGGCTGAACCATGTATGTGATTGGTTATTTTATGCCTCCCCCTGGGTGTGACATGTAAAGGTACAAGTGTAATAAAAGCAAAGCTGGATGAGCCAGTCCAGAGTTCCTGTTTTAACCTCAAAGTGGTGTGTCGTCTCATTATTGGGGGAAGGATTTATTGTATGCTGTTCCAGTTGACTGCTAGGGGTACAAGCCTATTCGTATGGTTCCTATTCAATGGTCTACAGCATTCATACGCTTGGGAGAATTTATAGGTTTCTTGGATTCGGTGATTATGGTGTCTGCCAGAGTGCTTGGAGTCCTCAGGAAGCACTAGGAGCATCCTTTAACGGAGGTACCAAGTCGGGGTGCCAGGTGATCCGTTACATATAGTATGGTACTTTAGTCTTTACTGTTAATTTACTACGTTGTACTTTCTATGGTCTAGACTAGAATGGACCTTTATGACGGATAATCATACCAAGGGCATAGACATACATGGTCTTAACTATACAACAGGTCCGATGATTTAGGCAATCTACCAAATGATTACTGCCTTCCATATACCAGCGTTTGTTTTTCCAATATTGGTATGAATTGGTTTTAATCTATTTTTCCACGGTTAGTGATTTGACACCGATGGAATGCTCACAAGATATGCTAGTTACGAGATATTATAAGGTACATGCATTGTACGGCCTGGGAGTTTAGGAAGTGCTGAGAAATTCATTAAACTTCACAATGAACGGGCTACTTTGTGGCCTCTTAGACTATATAATAGTATGACCTACCTCTGGGTTCACCGATGACCCTCTTAGTTAGACTACAAATGCTGCACCTTTTTTTCTTCTTTTATTGAGTTTGTTACCTTTCAGAAACACTTTTGTACCACACTCTATAAATGATGAACCATATTCTTGGGCTGCTACACGTCAAAGTACCAGGTAACTTGTCGGCACTCTCGGCTAGTCTCACTGGCCGATAAAGACCCTCCTAGTCCACCCAACTGCTGCGAGAAAAAGGGGTCGAAGACATGGTAAGGGCATAGTTTAGAAGTTATACAGCTAAACTCCCGTTTAGGCGAGCCAATTTAGTGGCACACGTTGCTTTAGCACCGTTACGTTATAACCCAGGGACACAAGCTGTATTATCCCTTATACTACAATTCACAAACCGCATGAAACCAGTCACTGCCCTTGTAGGCTACCATGCTACGTTGGCAATAGCCCTACCATGTTTGCGATTATTGCATCTTCCCAGCATTCGCTCTGCACGTTTCTCCTGGTGAGCACACTTTCAACAGTACTATTCATTAAAGGGAAAATTCTATGGGAATATCACATTTGAGGCTAAAATAGTCAAACTGAACTTCAAATTGTAGACTGAAATCCCTGAACTGAACGCATAGCTAATTTGGAGACTCTTTTTACTTTGATTTCCCACTTCAGTCTGTCCAATTCAGATTCTTCAATATATAGCATCCTTACTAACTGCATGAAACAAACATATGGCCATACGTACAGTGCGAATGCATATCATACATCAATACTGCTCTTACAAATAACCAGAACCCGTCCCTTGCTTGCACTGCCAGACATTGACATCTGCTCTGTACTCTGCATGCGTACAACACTGCGGTCTATGCAGGATCCCACGGTATCCACTACAGAAAGAGGCTTTTACCCTCAGCTGACAAGCTTGACAAAGTGAGGTCCATATTTTGTCTTATGACGTCTTTTGACAGGGTTGTAATTTCAGTGGAATTCCAACACAGCAAATAATGTCAGTAATTACGGTCAGAATTTTCAATACTTTTAGAACCTTACAACACTTTTCAGATGCCAACATTTTGACAGATACACCCCTGAAAGCCAAGTTATAAGCCAGAGAGTACAATGTAGGACTGACACAGAGTAAATAGCGGGATCAGAGCTCTGTGGCATCAAAGGAAAATAACATCGTTATCAGATTTATATAAAACACACCTACTGCTTAAGGAAATATGGAATACCATGGGGAGCTTCAAAGACAGCTGGATAGCTTCCTTACAGGACCAATGAAGTAATGGATACCGGACACCACCCACGGAACCACCAATGGACATTGGGATTAGCCCTATTTAAAGAGGACTCAGGGATGGGGGGAATAGGATGTTTTTTTATCTGTTGTAATTGTACATTGATTTTATTTCTTTATGCGGTCCCTGATGAAGTTCTATGCAGAACGAAACGCGTAGGACCATACCGTTTCTCTTTTATCTTTATATTTGATATTGATGGTGATTATTCACTTTTTATCAATAAATACATCTTTTTCTACCATTACCCGTTTGGAGTCCTGAGCATCATTAAGGAAGCCTACAAGGAGCCAAGGGATTACTTACCCCCCATTTCAACCAGGGGAGGCACCCTATGAGCGATATATTCTACTCAATCTTGTGAGTGCATTTGCATTGAGCGCATATATATGTGTTAATTGTACTTCACTATTTTGTATATTCTTATGTTCCTTTTAGATTTATTTCCAGCCGTATCCCAAAGTTTTGTGTTGTCTATGGTTATCTATGTATATAAGGTTGTCTTCTGTGGGTAACGATCTTGGGAGGCTGCATTGTAATAACTAAGTTAAGTATTCGTACACATTTCACTACAGTTATTATCTTTAGTAGTGTGTATATTATATTGAACTAGATGAGAGATGGAGGAGGAATGATGAAGACAAGATTAGGACAGGAAAAAAGGCACATGCTCCGGATTACAGTTTCAAGGTTAAATCGGACTCTGTCCGATCCACAATGCAGATCACTTTTTACACCTACAGTGCCCATGGGGTAACGCCCTCCTTGTTCTCAGTCCCTAAAAACCTTATTTGGCCATACCCCTCAAAGAGTCTCAAACATTTTAATAATAAGAGTGGGAGGAAAAAGCAGAGTGGCCCCTCCATGGCATGAAATACATCTGAAAAAAGAAGCCACCAAGGCAGCACATTGACCAATGATGGGACCTCTTCAATGGGTTGTGTTACAATTAGTGTCCTTGAATTACCTCCCAAAATATCGCATAAAACAAATAAATAAGGAGATTAGCCAAAACTCCTCTCCCTTATCGGATCAACAAAGAAGGAAACAAAGATTTGATTCAGCCTCAGAGCTAAGGGACAAACAGCCACAACTCAGGACACGGCCCATGTTAAATCTCTACCACCTTCTATACAGAGTGTGTACTGCAATAACAAGAGTGCGGCGACGCACAGAGCGCGGCACGAGGATTTGATTTAAATCTCTAGTCTGTAAGACTGAACTGAAATCCTGATTTTAAAAGTAAAGGCTCCTTCTTGCTGGTTGTTATAATTCTAATATTGGTAACCAGATAAACTTGCTGTGAAAAGGTGCATATTATCTCTGCAGAGACAAGTTCAATTAACTTGGATTCTTGGGATTTAATTTACCAAAAATGTAAATATTCCATGAATATATAGCCCCATGCTACATGACTAAACCCCGTTGCATGCTGAATGGCCTTTGGCCTATAATGAATCTTAAATAGAAACTCTGTAGATGGATTTGTCCCCCAAAAGCATTTAAATTAAAAAAAAAAAAAAAATGTAAATCATTAATTCTAAATCAACCCTGGAGTGTGTTAATGTAGAGATATTTGTAAATCATCTGTGAAAACCTAGAATTTGAAAAGAGACATTAAAAGGACTCTCCAGTGCCAGGAAAACACATCTGTCGCAGTGCCCCCTCTCTCCCACCCCCCATCCCCATGTTGCTGAAGGGGTTAAAACCCCTTCAGTGACTTAACTGAATCCAGCGCCGATGTCCCTCGGCGCTGGATCAGAGTCCGCCCATGCTCCCCCCGCCATTTACTGACATACAGACACAGACACACTTACTCACAAGTAGTTACTTATTTAAATCCACCCAGCCTCCTTACTTCTGGAGAGCTGGAGTGGATAGGCTTTCCCTGGGGTCCAGTGGGGCTGCTGTCATCTCCCTACTCACCTCCCTCTCGCGCACTGTTTAGTGAGCCAGGGGGCCAGAGTGACGTCATAACCCGGCTCCCGGCATCACTGCACGTCACACGAGGGAGGTGAGTAGGGAGATTACAGCTCCCTCGCCGCGGCATTAAGTTACGTGTCCCCGCCCCCCCACCTCTGATATCCATTACCCAGCTGACCCCTCCGCTCTTCAAAGGCTGTCCGCCCCCCTCCCTCAGCAATAAATGAGCCGGCCGCCCCACTCCCTCTGTCAGCCGCCTGCCTCCCGCTCACAGCTCTCCGTGATCTGGGCTCCCTCCCTTAATTGTCAATGATCCGGCCACCTGCCTCCATCTGTCAGCAGCCTGCCTCAGCCCTCCGTGATCCGACTGCCTCCCTCTGCTCTCAGACAGCCGGTGACCTCGGAGGCTGAACAGGCTCACAAATCCCAGGTACCAGGACAAATTTCCAGGTCGCCATGGCGACGTGGCGCCTGGGATTTGTCAAGCCCTGGTGTAAGGAGGTCCCCTGCCCACAGTGTATTATAACTGCAGCTATAAGGTTATGGTGTAAGGAGGCCCCCTGTCTCCCTTCCCACAGTGTATTATAACTGCAGCTATAAGGTTATGGTGTAAGGAGTTCCCCTGTCTCCCTTCCCACAGTGTATTATAACTGCAGCTATAAGGTTATGGTTTAAGGAGTTCCCCTGTCTCCCTTCACACAGTGTATTATAACTCCAGCTATAAGGCTATGGTGTAAGGAGGTCCCTGTCTTCCTGCACACAGTGTATTATAACTGCAGCTATAAGGTTATGGTGTACAGTTACATTGTATTATAACTGCAGCTATAAGGTTATGGTGTAAGGAGGTCCCCTGTTTCCCTTCACACAGTGTATTACACCTGCAGCTTTAAGGTTATGGTGTAAGGAGGTCCCTGTCTCCCCGCACACAGTGTATTATAAATGCAGCTATAAGGTGATGGTGTAAGGAGGACCCTTGTCTCCCCGCACACAGTGTATTATAACTGCAGCTATAAGGTTATGGTGTAAGGAGGTCCCCTGTCTCCCAGCACACAGTGTATTATAACTGCAGCTATAATAACGCGAACGAATGGGCTGGTCGGACTTCTGACAGCCTAATGTGATGGTTGCATGAGTGTAAGATCCGCCGCTGACTAGCACAGCGGCAGTGGAGCTCCAGAGGGGGAGCAGGCACAATATGTAGAGTACCAGAGCACATCAATAGATAGGGGAGCAGTATGAACTGCCAAACAGTAAAAGTGGATGGACAATAATTTAACAAGTACTTATAGGTAGTTAGTTGAAGGTGTATAAGGAAAAACAAATATAATAAAATATAAGATCACAAATATATCATATATGACTAAAAGTCAAAATGTAGGAGACTATAATTAGAATAGACTCCCCTGGGAGGCGAGCAGCAAAGAAAGGGGAGTTGGAAGGAACCCGATTACAATAATACTGTCATGCTCTCTGATCGGTTGATTTATTTATCTATTGTGAACTTTGCTGCTGGAGGTTTCTGTAAAGAAATAAGCAAATATGAAGCCTCCGGTCTTGCCATCAAATTAAATATTGAATTCAGCCAGAAAGCATCCCGGATGTTGGTGGAACTGAAGGGGTATTATAAGGTAAAGAAGGTGTTGGAGCTGAAGTGGTATTATAAGGTAAAGAAGGTGTTGGAGCTGAAGGGGTATTATAAGGTAAAGAAGGTGTTGGTGGAACTAAAGGGGTATTATAGGGTAAAGAAGGTGTTGGTGGAGCTGAAGGGATATTATAAGGTAAAGAAGGTGTTGGTGGAGCTGAAGGGGTATTATAAGGTAAAGAAAGTGTTGGTGGAGCTGAAGGGGTATTATAAGGTAAAGAAAGTGTTGGTGGAGCTGAAGGGGTATTATAGGGTAAAGAAGGTGTTGGTGGAGCTGAAGGGGTATTATAGGGTAAAGAAGGTGTTGGTGGAACTGAAGGGGTATTATAGGGTAAATAAGGTGTTTGTGGAGCTGAAGGGGTATTATAGGGTAAAGAAGGTGTTGGTGGAGCTGAAGGGGTATTATAGGGTAAAGAAGGTGTTGGTGGAACTAAAGGGGTATTATAGGGTAAAGAAGGTGTTGGTGGAACTAAAGGGGTATTATAAGGTAAAGAAGGTGTTGGTGGAACTAAAGGGGTATTATAAGGTAAAGAAGGTGTTGGAGCTGAAGGGGTATTATAGGGTAAAGTAGGTGTTGATGGAGCTAAAGGGGTATTATAGGGTAAAGAAGGTGTTGGTGGAGCTGAAGGGGTATTATAGGGTAAAGAAGGTGTTGGTGGAACTAAAGGGGTATTATAAGGTAAAGAAGGTGTTGGTGGAGCTGAAGGGGTATTATAGGGTAAAGAAGGTGTTGGTGGAACTAAAGGGGTATTATAAGGTAAAGAAGGTGTTGGTGGAACTGAAGGGGTATTATAGGGTAAAGAAGGTGTTGGTGGAACTGAAGGGGTATTATAAGGCAAAGAAGGTGTTGGTGGAGCTGGAGGGGTATTATAGGGTAAGGAAGGTGTTGGTGGAGCTGAAGGGGTATTATAGGGTAAAGAAGGTGTTGGTGGAACTGAAGGGGTATTATAGGGTAAAGAAGGTGTTGGTGGAACTGAAGGGGTATTATAAGGTAAAGAAGGTGTTGGTGGAGCTGAAGGGGTATTATAGGATAAATAAGGTGTTGGTGGAACTGAAGGGGTATTATAGGGTAAAGAAGGTGTTGGTGGAACTGAAGGGGTATTATAAGGTAAAGAAGGTGTTGGTGGAACTGAAGGGGTATTATAGGGTAAGGAAGGTGTTGGTGGAGCTGAAGGGGTATTATACGGTAAAGAAGGTGTTGGTGGAACTGAAGGGGTATTATAGGGTAAAGAAGGTGTTGGTGGAACTGAAGGAGTATTATAAGGTAAAGAAGGTGTTGGTGGAGCTGAAGGGGTATTATAGGGTAAATAAGGTGTTGGTGGAACTGAAGGGGTATTATAGGGTAAAGAAGGTGTTGGTGGAACTGAAGGGGTATTATAGGGTAAAGAAGGTGTTGGTGGAGCTGAAGGGGTATTATAGGGTAAAGAAGGTGTTGGTGGAGCTGGAGGGGTATTATAGGGTAAAGAAGGTGTTGGTGGAGCTGGAGGGGTATTATAGGGTAAAGAAGGTGTTGGTGGAACTGAAGGGGTATTATAGGGTAAAGAAGGTGTTGGTGGAGCTGAAGGGGTATTATAGGGTAAAGAAGGTGTTGGTGGAGCTGAAGGGGTATTATAGGGTAAAGAAGGTGTTGGTGGAGCTGGAGGGGTATTATAGGGTAAAGAAGGTGTTGGTGGAGCTGGAGGGGTATTATAGGGTAAAGAAGGTGTTGGTGGAACTGAAGGGGTATTATAGGGTAAAGAAGGTGTTGGTGGAGCTGGAGGGGTATTATAGGGTAAAGAAGGTGTTGGTGGAACTGAAGGGGTATTATAGGGTAAATAAGGTGTTGGTGGAGCTGAAGGGGTATTATAGGGTAAAGAAGGTGTATGATAGGGTAAAGAAGGTGTTGGTGGAACTGAAGGGGTATTATAGGGTAAAGAAGGTGTTGGTGGAACTGAAGGGGTATTATAAGGTAAAGAAGGTGTTTGTGGAGCTGGAGGGGTATTATAGGGTAAAGAAGGTGTTGGTGGAACTGAAGGGGTATTATAGGGTAAAGAAGGTGTTGGTGGAACTGAAGGGGTATTGTAAGGTAAAGAAGGTGTTGGTGGAGCTGGAGGGGTATTATAGGGTAAGGAAGGTGTTGGTGGAGCTGAAGGGGTATTATAGGGTAAAGAAGGTGTTGGTGGAACTGAAGGGGTATTATAGGGTAAAGAAGGTGTTGGTGGAACTGAAGGGGTATTATAAGGTAAAGAAGGTGTTGGTGGAGCTGAAGGGGTATTATAGGGTAAAGAAGGTGTTGGTGGAACTGAAGGGGTATTATAAGGTAAAGAAGGTGTTGGTGGAACTGAAGGGGTATTATAAGGTAAAGAAGGTGTTGGTGGAGCTGGAGGGGTATTATAGGGTAAAGAAGGTGTTGGTGGAACTAAAGGGGTATTATAAAGTAAAGAAGGTGTTGGTGGAGCTGAAGGGGTATTATAGGGTAAAGAGGGTGTTGGTGGAACTGAAGGGGTATTATAGGGTAAAGAAGGTGTTGGTGGAACTGAAGGGGTATTATAGGGTAAAGAAGGTGTTGGTGGAACTGAAGGGGTATCATAAGGTAAAGAAGGTGTTGGTGGAGCTGAAGGGGTATTATAGGGTAAAAAAGGTGTTGGTGGAGCTGAAGGGGTATTATAGGGTAAAGAAGGTGTTGGTGGAGCTGAAGGGGTATTATAGGGTAAAGAAGGTGTTGGTGGAACTGAAGGGGTATTATAGGGTAAAGAAGGTGTTGGTGGAACTGAAGGGGTATTATAAGGTAAAGAAGGTGTTGGTGGAGCTGAAGGGGTATTATAGGGTAAAGAAGGTGTTGGTGGAGCTGAAGGGGTATTATAGGGTAAAGAAGGTGTTGGTGGAACTGAAGGGGTATTATAGGGTAAAGAAGGTGTTGGTGGAGCTGGAGGGGTATTATAAGGTAAAGAAGGTGTTGGTGGAGCTGAAGGGGTATTATAGGGTAAAGAAGGTGTTGGTGGAGCTGAAGGGGTATTATAGGGTAAAGAAGGTGTTGGTGGAGCTGAAGGGGTATTATAGGGTAAAGAAGATGTTGGTGGAGCTGAAGGGGTATTATAGGGTAAAGAAGGTGTTGGTGGAACATAGAAACATAGAATGTGACGGCAGATAAGAACCATTTGGCCCATCTAGTCTGCCCAATTTTCTAAATACTTTCATTAGTCCCTGGCCTTATCTTATAGTTAGGATAGCCTTATGCCTATCCCACGCATGCTTAAACTCCTTTACTGTGTTAACCTCTACCACTTCAGCTGGAAGGCTATTCCATGCATCCACTACCCTCTCAGTAAAGTAATACTTCCTGACATTATTTTTAAACCTTTGTCCCTGGAGCTGAAGGGGTATTATAGGGTAAAGAAGGTGTTGGTAGAGCTGGAGGGGTATTATAGGGTAAAGAAGGTGTTGGTGGAGCTGAAGGGGTATTATAGGGTAAAGAAGGTGTTGGTGGAACTGAAGGGGTATTATAGGGTAAATAAGGTGTTGGTGGAACTGAAGGGGTATTATAAGGTAAAGAAGGTGTTGGTGGAACTGAAGCGGTATTATAGGGTAAAGAAGGTGTTGGTGGAACTGAAGCGGTATTATAGGGTAAAGAAGGTGTTGGTGGAACTGAAGGGGTATTATAAGGTAAAGAAGGTGTTGGTGGAACTGAAGCGGTATTATAGGGTAAAGAAGGTGTTGGTGGAACTGAAGCGGTATTATAGGGTAAAGAAGGTGTTGGTGGAGCTGAAGGGGTATTATAGGGTAAATAAGGTGTTGGTGGA
The DNA here is from genome assembly GCF_036172605.1 of Pelobates fuscus. Lineage (NCBI taxonomy): Eukaryota > Metazoa > Chordata > Amphibia > Anura > Pelobatidae > Pelobates > Pelobates fuscus. The sequence goes on along the minus strand of NC_086320.1, from coordinate 383,644,406 downwards.
ACTGAAGGGGTATTATAAGGTAAAGAAGGTGTTGGTGGAACTGAAGGGGTATTATAAGGTAAAGAAGGTGTTGGTGGAACAGAAGGGGTATTATAAGATAAAGAAGGTGTTGGTGGAGCTGAAGGGGTATTATAGGGTAAGGAAGGTGTTGGTGGAGCTGAAGGGGTATTATAAGGTAAAGAAGGTGTTGGTGGAGCTGAAGGGGTATTATAGGGTAAGGAAGATGTTGCTGGAACTGAAGGGGTATTATAGGGTAAAGAAGGTGTTGGTGGAACTGAAGGGGTATTATAGGGTAAAGAAGGTGTTGGTGGAACTGAAGGGGTATTATAGGGTAAAGAAGGTGTTGGTGGAGCTGGAGGGGTATTATAAGGTAAAGAAGGTGTTGGTGGAGCTGAAGGGGTATTATAGGGTAAAGAAGGTGTTGGTGGAGCTGAAGGGGTATTATAGGGTAAAGAAGGTGTTGGTGGAGCTGAAGGGGTATTATAGGGTAAAGAAGATGTTGGTGGAGCTGAAGGGGTATTATAGGGTAAAGAAGGTGTTGGTGGAACATAGAAACATAGAATGTGACGGCAGATAAGAACCATTTGGCCCATCTAGTCTGCCCAATTTTCTAAATACTTTCATTAGTCCCTGGCCTTATCTTATAGTTAGGATAGCCTTATGCCTATCCCACGCATGCTTAAACTCCTTTACTGTGTTAACCTCTACCACTTCAGCTGGAAGGCTATTCCATGCATCCACTACCCTCTCAGTAAAGTAATACTTCCTGACATTATTTTTAAACCTTTGTCCCTGGAGCTGAAGGGGTATTATAGGGTAAAGAAGGTGTTGGTAGAGCTGGAGGGGTATTATAGGGTAAAGAAGGTGTTGGTGGAGCTGAAGGGGTATTATAGGGTAAAGAAGGTGTTGGTGGAACTGAAGGGGTATTATAGGGTAAATAAGGTGTTGGTGGAACTGAAGGGGTATTATAAGGTAAAGAAGGTGTTGGTGGAACTGAAGCGGTATTATAGGGTAAAGAAGGTGTTGGTGGAACTGAAGCGGTATTATAGGGTAAAGAAGGTGTTGGTGGAACTGAAGGGGTATTATAAGGTAAAGAAGGTGTTGGTGGAACTGAAGCGGTATTATAGGGTAAAGAAGGTGTTGGTGGAACTGAAGCGGTATTATAGGGTAAAGAAGGTGTTGGTGGAGCTGAAGGGGTATTATAGGGTAAATAAGGTGTTGGTGGAACTGAAGGGGTATTATAAGGTAAAGAAGGTGTTGGTGGAACTGAAGGGGTATTATAAGGTAAAGAAGGTGTTGGTGGAACAGAAGGGGTATTATAAGATAAAGAAGGTGTTGGTGGAGCTGAAGGGGTATTATAGGGTAAGGAAGGTGTTGGTGGAGCTGAAGCGGTATTATAGGGTAAAGAAGGTGTTGGTGGAGCTGAAGGGGTATTATAGGGTAAGGAAGGTGTTGCTGGAACTGAAGGGGTATTATAGGGTAAAGAAGGTGTTGGTGGAACTGAAGGGGTATTATAAGGTAAAGAAGGTGTTGGTGGAACTGAAGGGGTATTATAGGGTAAAGAAGGTGTTGGTGGAGCTGAAGGGGTATTATAGGGTAAAGAAGGTGTTGGTGGAACTGAAGGGGTATTATAAGGTAAAGAAGGTGTTGGTGGAACTGAAGGGGTATTATAAGGTAAAGAAGGTGTTGGTGGAACTGAAGGGGTATTATAGGGTAAAGAAGGTGTTGGTGGAACTGAAGGGGTATTATAAGGTAAAGAAGGTGTTGGTGGAACTGAAGTGGTATTATAGGGTAAAGAAGGTGTTGGTGGAGCTGAAGGGGTATTATAGGGTAAAGAAGGTGTTGGTGGAACTGAAGGGGTATTATAGGGTAAAGAAGGTGTTGGTGGAACTGAAGGGGTATTATAAGGTAAAGAAGGTGTTGGTGGAACTGAAGGGATATTATAGGGTAAAGAAGGTGTTGGTGGAACTGAAGGGGTATTATAGGGTAAGGAAGATGTTGGTGGAACTGAAGGGGTATTATAGGGTAAAGAAGGTGTTGATGGAGCTGAAGGGGTATTATAGGGTAAATAAGGTGTTGGTGGAACTGAAGGGGTATTATAAGGTAAGGAAGGTGTTGGTGGAACTGAAGGGGTATTATAGGGTAAATAAGGTGTTGGTGGAACTGAAGGGGTATTATAGGGTAAAGAAGTTGTTGGTGGAACAGAAGGGGTATTATAGGGTAAAGAAGTTGTTGGTGGAACAGAAGGGGTATTATAAGATAAAGAAGGTGTTGGTGGAGCTGAAGGGGTATTATAGGGTAAGGAAGGTGTTGCTGGAACTGAAGGGGTATTATAAGGTAAAGAAGGTGTTGGTGGAGCTGAAGGGGTATTATAGGGTAAGGAAGGTGTTGCTGGAACTGAAGGGGTATTATAGGGTAAAGAAGGTGTTGGTGGAACTGAAGGGGTATTATAAGGTAAAGAAGGTGTTGGTGGAGCTGAAGGGGTATTATAGGGTAAAGAAGGTGTTGGTGGAGCTGAAGGGGTATTATAAGGTAAAGAAGGTGTTGGTGGAACTGAAGGGGTATTATAAGGTAAAGAAGGTGTTGGTGGAGCTGAAGCGGTATTATAGGGTAAAGAAGGTGTTGGTGGAGCTGAAGGGGTATTGTAGGGTAAAGAAGGTGTTGGTGGAACTGAAGGGGTATTATAGGGTAAAGAAGGTGTTGGTGGAACTGAAGGGGTATTATAGGGTAAGGAAGGTGTGAGGGGAGCTGAATTGAGTATTATAAAGGTAAAGCACAGAGCAGAAACAAACATTACATGTTTTTCCCATGAGAACATTTTGTTAGGCCAGCGAGGAACAATAAATTCATCCCTCCTAAAAACTCCAGCAACGTAGCTAGATGGACAGGAAATAACAGGACACAGCCCAGCAGGTAGGTTTCTTGCTCCCACCTTTATGCAATAACACTGGAGTTGGGCAAAGTCATCTCTCGAGCTGCTAATGCGCACGGTGATATCTAAACCTTGTCATTTAACAAAACTGCAAGTGTGCCGTGACTACTCCACGGTGCTCAGTCTAGGGGTGAGCTCTATTTCTGTACGGAGTCTGTGACGATACTTACTGTGTTGTCAAGAATTATTTGGCCGGGTTATTAAAGGAACCAATAATAATGATAAGTTGGTGACCCCGCTGCAGCATGGTTAAAAAGGTGGAGGCAGGAGATTTCTAATTAAGGATCTCCATGTGGCAGCTAAAACTATGACAGCGGTCGCTTTTTGTTGTAATACTCTAGAAAAGACCAGCTATGATCCAGTAATCCCCCAAACACCACGTGATTACAAAGTATCACACAGCAGTGGTATAATCGGCAGGATGCCCCTGGTTCACCCTGGGTTGGTAGCTTCTCCCATGCAGGAAGCTTTCATTCACCGTATTGTAAATATTCTATGTGGGATGCAGGAGTCCTCTTTTTTTCACTGGAATTACATTCTTATGTCATGTTATGATGCCAGGAGGTCAGTTGGGCTTTGTTTACCTTTAGGGGTTAAACTATTCACCAACTTATTTCAATGAAGTTGTTTTGGTGCCAGAAGTCTTGCTTCAACCTTATCACACTCCCTGACTGTCAGACATTGGGTCCTGTTACTTCCTGGTTTGTTAAGCTCAGTGGAACTAAACTCAAGAGGCAGCAATTGCCCAGAGCACCTGCCTTGCAAAGACTACTCATTGCGCTGCATTGGGAAGTCTGTGATTGGACAGCCACAGAAAGTCTGGGCGGGGTTATAAGGGGAGGGTTTCCAACTGCTGCAGACAAAAGATCTGAGATGCATTTTATAAAAGCTGTATTTTAACAAACTAAAGGCTGCACAATGACACACAGCGCTAGCTATTAATGGCTATATAATGACACCACAGCGCTAGCTATTAATGGCTATATAATGACACACAGCGCTAGCTATTAATGGCTGTATAATGACACACAGCGCTAGCTATTAATGGCTGTATAATGACACACAGCGCTAGCTATTAATGGCTGTGTAATAACACACAGCGCTAGCTATTAATGGCTGTATAATGACACACAGCGCTAGCTATTAATGGCTGTATAATGACACACAGCGCTAGCTATTAATGGCTGTATAATGACACACAGCGCTAGCTATTAATGGCTGTATAATGACACACAGCGCTAGCTATTAATGGCTGTATAATGACACACAGCGCTAGCTATTAATGGCTGTATAATGACACACAGCGCTAGCTATTAATGGCTGTATAATGACACACAGCGCTAGCTATTAATGGCTATATAATGACACACAGCGCTAGCTATTAATGGCTGTATAACGACACACAGCGCTAGCTATTAATGGCTGTATAACGACACACAGCGCTAGCTATTAATGGCTGTATAACGACACACAGCGCTAGCTATTAATGGCTGTATAACGACACACTGCGCTAGCTATTAATGGCTGTATAATGACACACAGCGCTAGCTATTAATGGCTGTATAATGACACACAGCGCTAGCTATTAATGGCTGTATAATGACACACAGCGCTAGCTATTAATGGCTGTATAATGACACACAACGCTAGCTATTAATGGCTGTATAATGACACACAGCGCTAGCTATTAATGGCTGTATAATGACACACAGCGCTAGCTATTAATGGCTGTATAATGACACACAGCGCTAGCTATTAATGGCTGTATAATGACACACAGCGCTGGCTATTAATGGCTGTATAATGACACACAGCGCTGGCTATTAATGGCTGTATAATGACACACAGCGCTAGCTATTAATGGCTGTATAATGACACACAGCGCTAGCTATTAATGGCTGTATAATGACACACAGCGCTAGCTATTAATGGCTGTATAATGACACACAGCGCTAGCTATTAATGGCTGTATAATGACACACAGCGCTAGCTATTAATGGCTGTATAATGACACACAGCGCTAGCTATTAATGGCTGTATAATGACACACAGCGCTAGCTATTAATGGCTGTATAATGACACACAGCGCTAGCTATTAATGGCTGTATAATGACACACAGCGCTAGCTATTAATGGCTGTATAATGACACACAGCGCTAGCTATTAATGGCTGTATAATGACACACAGCGCTAGCTATTAATGGCTGTATAATGACACACAGCGCTAGCTATTAATGGCTGTATAATGACACACAGCGCTAGCTATTAATGGCTGTATAATGACACACAGCGCTAGCTATTAATGGCTGTATAATGACACACAGCGCTAGCTATTAATGGCTGTATAATGACACACAGCGCTAGCTATTAATGGCTGTATAATGACACACAGCGCTAGCTATTAATGGCTGTATAATGACACACAGCGCTAGCTATTAATGGCTGTATAATGACACACAGCGCTAGCTATTAATGGCTGTATAATGACACACAGCGCTAGCTATTAATGGCTGTATAATGACACACAGCGCTAGCTATTAATGGCTGTGTAATGACACACAGCGCTAGCTATTAATGGCTGTGTAATGACACACAGCGCTAGCTATTAATGGCTGTATAATGACACACAGCGCTAGCTATTAATGGCTGTATAATGACACACAGCGCTAGCTATTAATGGCTGTATAATGACACACAGCGCTAGCTATTAATGGCTGTATAATGACACACAGCGCTAGCTATTAATGGCTGTATAATGACACACAGCGCTAGCTATTAATGGCTGTATAATGACACACAGCGCTAGCTATTAATGGCTGTATAATGACACACAGCGCTAGCTATTAATGGCTGTATAATGACACACAGCGCTAGCTATTAATGGCTGTATAATGACACACAGCGCTAGCTATTAATGGCTGTATAATAACACACAGCGCTAGCTATTAATGGCTGTGTAATAACACACAGCGCTAGCTATTAATGGCTGTGTAATAACAGCGCTAGCTATTAATGGCTGTGTAATAACAGCGCTAGCTATTAATGGCTGTGTAATAACAGCGCTAGCTATTAATGGCTGTGTAATAACAGCGCTAGTTATTAATGGCTGTGTAATAACACATAGTTCTGTCTGTCACTATAGGAAGCTTTGAAGTCTGTTTGTGTGTGGATCAGAAGGTACAATCTCTTTGCAGAGGATGAGGCTAGTTGCTCAATTTACCATCTAATCCCCACTAGCCGGCACACACAGAGCCTGATCTGATAACAGCCTGTGAACCAGACTGGTGGTGAGGAATTTCTATACACGTTAACAGGGCAGGACAACCAACCAAAACACAGAACTCTTAAAACATCTGCATCAAAAGCCTTAAATGGGCACTCCATCTCCGTGCAAGAAAATGACAAAAAGCTGCTCAAAGGTTTACATACGCGACTCCGCCAACACCGTGGCAGATAAAAGAAATCAGCACTACAGAAGTGTTTTACTGATTTATTGATACAAACAGAATCGTTTAATGAATCTATCATAAAAAGGGTTACTCCAAGCATCGCAGATTGAGTAACAATTTGCCTTTTTAACTGGGTCCCTGACGGATTCGAGGCTCCCCTCCTCCTTGGAGATGCATTTCTGCAGAGCTGAACATGCAGATCCATCGGCTCTTGTTCCATGCTGGCTAAGGACGCCGATATGACCCTGCCAATTATATCTCCAGCAGCCAAGAGGTTAAACTCTGTATGAGCAGCGTGTCATAGCGAAACACTGCACATAGAGAATCCAGGCACCATGACCACTATAAATCACTGAAGTGGTCATGGTACCCCTCTAGGATCCCAGCATAGGATAAAAGTAAACATTTGCGCAGAAACCAACTGACTTTTCAAGCTCAGTATGATACTTATTCTAAGCACTATAGTCATTACAGGTCATTGCATCATACGAAGTGGTTATGGTGTAAGGAATTTCTACGCTTTAAAATGGTCAAAAAAAAAAAATAAATAAATAAAGTTCTCCTGGACAACAAAAACCTTGTCCATCTTCAGCTACTATGTGTAACTTCCATATTATCGATTCCAAGCAGTGCGACCTCGGGTGGCAATGATAAGCAGTGAGTTCATCGCAACAAGGACTTTCCCTTTAACTCTTTCCATTGAGTAATACAATTAACAGCTTTTTTTTTTTCCCTAAAGAGCTCTTCCTGTGACTAACCCTATCTATTCTCCCTTCATCAGTGTGATTCACAACTTCAGGAGGTACAGCAAACGTACAAACAGATATACAGGCTTAGTAAATAGCTATATCCCAGATATACAGGCTTAGTAAATAGCTATATCCCAGATAATATACAGGGTTAGTAAATAGCTATATCCAAGATAATATACAGGGTTAGTAAAGAGCTATATCCCAGATATACAGGGTTAGTAAAGAGCTGTATCCCAGATAATATACAGGGTTAGTAAAGAGCTGTATCCCAGATAATATACAGGGTTAGTAAATAGCTATATCCCAGATATACAGGGTTAGTAAATAGCTGTATCCCGGATAATATACAGGGTTAGTAAAGAGCTGTATCCCAGATAATATACAGGGTTAGTAAATAGCTATATCCCAGATATACAGGGTTAGTAAATAGCTGTATCCCGGATAATATACAGGGTTAGTAAAGAGCTGTATCCCGGATAATATACAGGGTTAGTAAAGAGCTGTATCCCAGATAATATACAGGGTTAGTAAATAGCTATATCCCAGATATACAGGGTCAGTACAGAGCTATATCCCAGATATACAGGGTTAGTAAATAGCTATATCCCAGATATACAGGGTTAGTAAATAGCTGTATCTCAGATATACAGGGTTAGTAAATAGCTATATCCAAGATATACAGGGTTAGTAAATAGCTATATCCCAGATATACAGGGTTAGTAAATAGCTGTATCCCAGATAATATACAGGGTTAGTAAAGAGCTGTATCCCAGATAATATACAGGGTTAGTAAAGAGCTATATCCCAGATAATATACAGGGTTAGTAAAGAGCTATATCCCGGATAATATACAGGGTTAGTAAAGAGCTGTATCCCAGATAATATACAGGGTTAGTAAAGAGCTGTATCCCAGATAATATACAGGGTTAGTAAAGAGCTGTATCCCAGATAATATACAGGGTTAGTAAAGAGCTGTATCCCAGATAATATACAGGGTTAGTAAATAGCTATATCCCAGATATACAGGGTTAGTAAATATATCATGTCCGGTACATTAGCTTGGTGGCATGGCTCTATCATGTCCGGTACATTAGCTTGGTGGCATGGCTCTATCATGTCCGGTACATTAGCTTGGTGGCATGGCTCTATCATGTCCGGTACATTAGCTTGGTGGCATGGCTCTATCATGTCCGGTACATTAGCTTGGTGGCATGGCTCTAGCATGTCCGGTACATTAGCTTGGTGGCATGGCTCTATCATGTCCGGTACATTAGCTTGGTGGCATGGCTCTATCATGTCCGGTACATTAGCTTGGTGGCATGGCTCTATCATGTCCGGTACATTAGCTTGGTGGCATGGCTCTATCATGTCCTGTACATTAGCTTGGTGGCATGGCTCTATCATGGTATATATCGTGGCATACATACAGCAACACAACACCTCTGCAAACACCACAAACCACTGTTTTAAAGAAAGACAGAATAGCATGCACACACAAAACAGTATGTGGTATACATGCAGCATAAAGCAGAGGGACACTAATAGCTTCACTACCAATTAATTCAATTGAATGTAAAACCGAATGGAAAGGTACAAAATGTAAAAACCAAACATTAACACATTTGCCAACATTGAATATAATACAGCACAATAAACAGTATTGTTGGTGCTATGAGCTTGTCATTACAGAACCATCACAGGCCAACGTTGCTAAACCTTTGAAATATGGGGGGAAAGCTGAACGCTCTATACAGCGTATGTATTTTGGTCATAGAGCCAAGGTTACTAGCTTGACATTCGCACAATATTCCCCCTTTCTGACTCTGAGAGTATTGTAAAGTGTTCTAAAAGATAAAAGCATCAAAAGCGACCCCACTAGGCCATTCTTAACGTTGTGATGACAGATATCCGCTCTATGGCCTACGGCAATTCCTAGAACCAACTGTCAAATTCACAACAGCAATTAAATTAATACTCCCTTTAAACACAATACCTAACACAGCCCAGCCACTGCCCATACTGGTCTATGGATGTAGCAAGACAAGGACAGCAACAAATAAGCTAAACATGTTTTATAAACCATTAATCTACCAAGCGTGGCTCATTAGTCAGCGTAGCAGGGATAGCTTAGAGGAATGAATTCTGCCAGGACATTGGGTACCAGCTATTTACAACAACCTGCATACCGAGACATTCGACAGACTAGGGCTGGTGGGCCACTCATCCACCCCAGCAATGTGCTTAAAAGTGATCCTATTTAATGTCACAAAATGTGAGGACCGTGGTAGATACACAGACACATAACATATACTAATGTGTGTGCGTGGTTCATGGTTAAAGCACATTCAAGACTTAAAGGAACACAAACATGCATTGCTGACCCTATAGTGTTAAAACCACCATCTAGCCCCCCTCTTCTCCCCTACATATAGTAAAATCGTACTTGTATTCAAGCCTGCAGCTGCTGCCTCTGCCATCTGAACCAATCACAATGCTTCTCCAAAAGGATTGGCTGAGACGGTCAAGGAAGCAGAGACAGCACAGGTCATACACAGCCCTGGCCAATCAGTATCTCCTCATAGAGATACATTGAATCAATACATATCTAGGAAAGTTCAATGTCTCCATGCAGAGGGTGAATGTCAGTCACACTGTGCAGCACTGCCCCAGGAAGCACCTCTAGCAACCATCTGAGGGGTAGCCAGTGGAGGTATCCCTAGACTGTAATGTAAACACTGCATTTTCTCCAAAAAGACAGTGTTTACTGCAAAAAGCCTGAAGGGAATGATTCTACTCACCAGAACAAATTCAATGAGCTGTAGTTGCTCTGGTGACTATAGTGTCTATTTAACCCCTTAAGGTCACATGACATGTGTGACATGTCATGATTCCCTTTTATTCCAGAAGTTTGGTCCTTAAGCGGTTAATAATGGTTTCAAAATAAACAATTCAAATTTTTACATTTAAATCTCATTTTTATTCACACACATAAATCCTATTTATTGAAGTCAGAATCTCCCTGGTGGGACCCATCTGGTGTAGTTTATCTGGGATAGAAACAATATTAGGACACAGCAATAACCAGCTACACTACTGCCTGCTTCCGGTTACAATACTCAGACTGTACATATAGAACTTTCAGCTCATTACATCATCCTGAGTGACACACAAAGTTACCAACCAGCCCTTAACAGAAACCCAATCCCAGGAGCCTTTGGCAGAACTGACACCACTGCATACCAGCCACTGGCACACCACTTAGCCCTACCATTGGCATGAAGTCACTCATCTTCAAAAAGTACATCAGCCACGGCATAGTCAAGCCCCCGGGCGCAGCAGGAACCCCAGCCTCACACCCACTGGGCACAACAGATACTCCATAAATTCACCATGCTCTCCCCCTGTCACAGCAGTCTCTCTCTCTCTCTCTCTCCCCCCAGTCTCTCTCTCTCTCTCTCCCAGTCTCTCTCTCTCTCTCTCTCCCCCCAGTCTCTCTCTCTCCCCCCCCAGTCTCTCTCTCTCTCTCTCTCCCCCCAGTCTCTCTCTCTCCCCCCCCAGTCTCTCTCTCTCTCCCCCCCAGTCTCTCTCTCTCTCCCCCCAGTCTCTCTCTCTCTCCCCCCCAGTCTCTCTCTCTCCCCCCCAGTCTCTCTCTCTCCCCCCCAGTCTCTCTCTCTCTCCCCCTCCAGTCTCTCTCTCTCTCCCCCCCCAGTCTCTCTCTCTCTCCCCCCCCAGTCTCTCTCTCCCCCCCAGTCTCTCTCTCTCTCTCCCCCCCCAGTCTCTCTCTCTCTCCCCCCCCAGTCTCTCTCTCTCTCCCCCCCAGTCTCTCTCTCTCTCTCCCCCCCAGTCTCTCTCTCCCCCCCAGTCTCTCTCTCCCCCCCAGTCTCTCTCTCCCCCCGTCTCTCTCTCCCCCCCGTCTCTCTCTCCCCCCCCAGTCTCTCTCTCTCTCTCTCCCCCCCAGTCTCTCTCTCTCTCTCCCCCCCCAGTCTCTCTCTCTCTCCCCCCCCAGTCTCTCTCTCTCTCTCCCCCCCCAGTCTCTCTCTCTCTCTCCCCCCCCAGTCTCTCTCTCTCCCCCCAGTCTCTCTCTCTCCCCCAGTCTCTCTCTCCCCAGTCTCTCTCTCTCTCCCCCCAGTCTCTCTCTCTCTCCCCCCAGTCTCTCTCTCTCCCTCCCCCCCAGTCTCTCTCTCTCTCTCCCCCCCAGTCTCTCTCTCTCTCTCCCCCCCAGTCTCTCTCTCTCTCTCTCCCCCCCAGTCTCTCTCTCTCTCTCCCCCCCAGTCTCTCTCTCTCTCTCCCCCCCAGTCTCTCTCTCTCTCTCCCCCCCAGTCTCTCTCTCTCCCCCCCAGTCTCTCTCTCTCCCCCCCCAGTCTCTCTCTCTCTCCCCCCCAGTCTCTCTCTCTCTCTCCCCCCAGTCTCTCTCTCTCTCTCCCCCCAGTCTCTCTCTCTCTCCCCCCCAGTCTCTCTCTCTCTCCCTCCCCCCCAGTCTCTCTCTCTCTCTCTCTCCCCCCCAGTCTCTCTCTCTCTCTCCCCCCCCCAGTCTCTCTCTCTCTCTCCCCCCCCAGTCTCTCTCTCTCTCCCCCCCAGTCTCTCTCTCTCTCTCTCCCCCAGTCTCTCTCTCCCCCAGTCTCTCTCTCCCCCCAGTATCTCTCTCCCCCAGTCTCTCTCTCTCTCCCCCAGTCTCTCTCTCTCTCCCCCAGTCTCTCTCTCTCTCCCCCAGTCTCTCTCTACCCCAGTCACACACACTCTCTCTCTCCCAGTCTCTCTCACTCTCTCTCTCTCCCAGTCACACACTCTCTCTCTCCCAGTCTCTCTCACTCTCTCTCTCTCCCAGTCACACACTCTCTCTCTCCCAGTCACACACTCTCTCTCTCTCCCAGTCACTCTCCCCCCCCCCGGTCTCTCTGTGTTTAATTCCCGCCATGATGGATCCTGTCAGACAGTAAGGGGTTAATCAGGGGGGCAGTGGGCGGGGTTACCTGTTACTTGGTCGGGAGTCTGTCTGTCCGTCTGTCAGCCCGAGCGGCTCCTCACACACTGATACTCCCACCCGCCGGCTCCTGTCACAGGCCGCGCGCATGGGCTGCTGGGACTGTCAGAGCTGCTCACAGCGCCACCTGGCGGCCGGAGGAGGAAACCGCGGCCAGAACTGGGAACTGCACCCAGAGACACGGTATTACCGCCACCCAGCGGCCAGAACTGGGAACTGCACCCAGAGACACGGTATTACCGCCACCCAGCGGCCAGAACTGGGAACTGCACCCAGAGACACGGTATTACCGCCACCCAGCGGCCAGAACTGGGAACTGCACCCAGAGACACGGTATTACCGCCACCCAGCGGCCAGAACTGGGAACTGCACCCAGAGACACGGTATTACCGCCACCCAGCGGCCAGAACTGGGAACTGCACCCAGAGACACGGTATTACCGCCACCCAGCGGCCAGAACTGGGAACTGCACCCAGAGACACGGGATTACCGCCACCCAGCGGCCAGAACTGGGAACTGCACCCAGAGACACGGGATTACCGCCACCCAGCGGCCAGAACTGGGAACTGCACCCAGAGACACGGTATTACTGCCACCCAGCGGCCAGAACTGGGAACTGCACCCAGAGACACGGTATTACCGCCACCCAGCGGCCAGAACTGGGAACTGCACCCAGAGACACGGTATTACCGCCACCCAGCGGCCAGAACTGGGAACTGCACCCAGAGACATGGTATTACCGCCACCCAGCGGCCAGAACTGGGAACTGCACCCAGAGACACGGTATTACCGCCACCCAGCGGCCAGAACTGGGAACTGCACCCAGAGACACGGTATTACCGCCACCCCAGCGCCACTGCAGCGTAAAGCCATAAAAACTTTAGCTGACAGTTAGAATAACCCTTTCAATGCTGGCTAGACCTCCTAGGTCAGGGGTAGGCAACCTACGGCACTAGTGCCATGCACGGCACTCGAGGTGTCTTTGCACGGCACTCAAGGCTGCTAGAGCCAAACAGGGTCTGGCCTATCAGGAGTCTCAGTGAAACTTCAGATATCTGCTAATACAAAGAGGTAGTGAAGGACAATCCTCAATTTATGCATTGCAGCACGTAGAGGTAGTGATCTCAGATCACTTCCTCCCAGCACTTGTGAATGGGAATCCACACTGTAGTAGAGCAGCCCACAACTGATGTTGCAGCTCCTGTCCTTGACCTGTACCTGCCCAGGCTGGTCCCCAGTGGAACCCAGGGAAGCCACCCACACTGCTAGATATACACAGACCTGCAGAATAAGCCTCCCCTCATACAAATAATACGAAAAGCCCACACACAAACATACACACAATCCCCTCAAACTCAACACCACTACCAATCTACATACATGCACACAATCCCACATGCAGCCTCTCACGTGCAAAACCCCAAACAGCCTCCATACACTACCTAACACACAATGTGACATATCCACCCACACACAATTCCACAAGCAGCCCTCATACACAGCCCACATTCATATGTATCATACATGATACCATAAACTACTAATGAACATATACAATATAATAGCTCATATACGCACAAATACAACGATACAAAGCAATTACAGTATAAATAACACAAGCAGAATACGGCAGCACACACACCTCAATTTAAAAAAATAGGATCGGCATGGCCATTTGATGGAATTTGGGGGCCCCAAGCAAAATGGACTCCCCGCGCGCAAAGCCTACAGGAACCACAGCATAGCCATACAGTTTAAGTTCACCCACACTTTATATCAATAAAAAAAGTTTACAGTCCAAATACTGCTGTTGCATATAATGTGCATAAAATTCCATGTGTTCTCCTCATCTCCCCTTCTCCTCACCCCCCTCCCTGTGTTCTCCTCACCCCCCCCGTGTTCTCCTCATCTCCCCTTCTCCTCACCCTCCCTCCGTGTGTTCTCCTCATCTCCCCTTCTCCTCACCCCCCTCCCTGTGTTCTCCTCACCCCCCCCCGTGTTCTCCTCATCTCCCCTTCTCCTCACCCTCCCTCCGTGTGTTCTCCTCATCTCCCCTTCTCCTCACCCCCCTCCCTGTGTTCTCCTCATCTCCCCTTCTCCTCACCCCCTCCCTGTGTTCTCTTCATCTCCCCTTCTCCTCACCCCCCCCTGTGTTCTCCTCTTCTCCCCTTCTCCTCACCCCCTCCCTGTGTTCTCCTCATCTCCCCTTCTCCTCACCCCCCTGTGTTCTCCTCATCTCCCCTTCTCCTCACCCCCCCTGTGTTCTCCTCATCTCCCCTTCTCCACCCCCTCCCTGTGTTCTCCTTATCTCCCCTTCTCCTCACCCCCTCCCTGTGTTCTCCTCAACTCCCCTTCTCCTCACCCCCTCCCTGTGTTCTCCTCATCTCCCCTTCTCCTCACCCCCCTCCCTGTGTTCTCCTCATCTCCCCTTCTCCTCACCCCCTCCCTGTGTTCTCCTAATCTCCCCTTCTCCTCACCCCTCTCCCTGTGTTCTCTTAATCTCCCCTTCTCCTCACCATCCCCCTCCCTGTGTTCTCCTAATCTCCCCTTCTCCTCACCTCCCCCTCCTTGTGTTCTCCTCATCTCCTCACCCCCCCTGTGTTCTTCTTGCTCCTCCCCCCTCCGTGTTATTCTTACTCCTTCTCCCCTCCCTATGTTCTTCTTTCTGCCCCAATGTTCTTCTTACTCCTCCCCTTCCCTATGTTCTTCTTACTACCCCCCCTATGTTCTTCTTACTACTCTCCCCCTCCCCATGTTCTTCTTACTCCCCTCCCTATGTCCTTCTTACTCCCCTCCCACCCTCCCTGTGTCCTTCTTATTCCCCTCCCCCTGTGTCCTTCTTATTCCCCTCCCCCTGTGTCCTTCTTACTCCCCTCCCCGTGTCCTTTTTACTCCCCTCCCCCGTGTCCTTCTTACTCCCCCGCCTATGTTCTTTTTACTCCCCCCCTCCCTCCCTCCCTATGTTCTTCTCACCTCCCCTTCCCTGTAGCGTGGCCGAGCTCAGGGTGCACTTCCTGTCAGTCCGGCCGGGAACAGGAAACTTAATCTCCTGTACCGCGTGGTACCCAGCCGGACTGACAGGAGGAAGAGGAGCTCGGCCACGCTACAGGGAAGGGGAGATGACGAGAGAGGCAGTGCTGCAGCCGCCTGAAGCTCTCTATAGAGCGCTCAGGCGGCTGCAGCCTTATAGAAATGGCCGGCCCTGCTTGGGGGCCCAGGCCAGCTCGGGGCCCCAAGCAATTGCTTGGTTAGCTTGCCTGGTAGCGACGGGCCTGAGGATCGGCACGCTATGGGACATCACAATCCTATATCGGCACAGTGCTGCTAAAAGGTTGCCTACCCCTGTCCTAGGTAATTAAGATCTATTCTTATGTAATTTAAAAAAAATAACATTTAAACCAGTTCATTAGTCATTTCCTGGAACCATCCAATAAAAGAAATCTACCATGTTCTATAAGCAGAATTTTAACTTGTCTAAACAGATATTGTGACGGTACAATCTGTTACTCCGTCAAGCATTCCCTTCTTCCCATAAAATAAAATCACCAAGTAATCCACAGAGTAATAACTTGCTGGTATCGCCAAATAATCCACACATGAGCCAAGGCTTAATGCTGGAACAAGACTGACTTTTAATGACACACACTCTGCTTTTATGCAATTCTCCCCTGCAAGAGAGATGCCCACAGACAAGTATGAATTACCCAATCACACAATGGTTACATCCCACACATCTCCTCCCCTTAGCCTGAGAGGTAACCCAATTATACGTACAGTTTAATACATACTTTTTACCTAACATTCATAACTCTAAAACCATACATCACATTCACATAAAAATTACATATTCACAATCAATCCATTCAAGGGAACAACATATTAAAAAATGGCATGAATCAGACCAGGGGTTCAAAAGTTAGTAAAAGTATATTTTGGTCCCTGGCTGGCAGCATGGCAATCTGGTTTAAACAGGTTTTACAGAGGCCTCTATCCTGGAGACAATGGGGAAAGTAATGTTTCTGCCACCCCAGCCTTTGTTTGTTTCTGTCCCCCCAGCCATTGTCGGTTTTGTCCCCGATGTCTGTTCCTGTCCTCCCCAAGCCAATGCCTGTCTCTGTTCCCCCAAATTTGTTTCTGTCCCTTTACCCTCCCCACCCCCCACTCCTTCTCTGTTTCTATCCCTCCCCAGCCCTGATCTGTTTCTGTCCTCCATGTCTGTCTCTGTCCCTCTCACCCACTGCCTTTGTCAGTTTGTCCCCCCATGTCTGTTTGTGACTCCCGGGCCGGTGTGTCCTACGTTCCTTGTCCTTGTCCTTATCCATGATGATGATGATGATGTGTTTTCAGGCCTCTGTCCCGTTGTTGATTAATCATCTGTACATTGATCTACTGTCAGACAGAAGAAAGTGAGTCCAGAAAGGTAAAGTTAATGTACGTGTTGTTCTACTGGAAATTCAAACAATTTGAGGGTTTTGATTTTCTAATATTAAAAGGACACTCCACTGCCCGAATACTAAATAAATAAAAATGGCTATTTAGTAGATATACCCAAATGAAAACTTGCATGTATTTAATATGGGGGAAGGTGAGGGGGCAGTATAATTTATCAAATTGTTTATTTCTATTAAAATCTGCATTTTTTTTCCAAAATGAAAAAAAGAGGACACGCTTCACTCACAAAGCTTTTCAACACGCTAAAGTGCTTTATTTATTTTTTTTTTTGTCAATCTTTATTTTATTGTGCAAATCATGAACATAGCAGGCTTGTTGCGCCACGACAGCGGTACAAGCCCAATTTAAACTTACATGAGGTAACAGTGCCGTGGTATACAGATTCCTTGCACATTTTTGTGGGTATAAGTGAATGCATGGTCATCGAGTATGTCTACTGAAAATAAGCAGAAACCAGCTAACTATCAAGTGAGAGTGTTTTCTCTAGGTTATCTCTCGCAAAACTGAAAACATTAAAACGATGAATAAGCTAAACATAACTTTGGCATTAATTAAGTTGTCCATCGTTGGACATATGACATTGAAACAATGTGAGAATAATATTCGCAGGGCGCTTAGCTGCGGCATATGAGGGGTGAAGCTGATGTGGCTGTGGGGGGCAGTAGTTGTCCGCATATCGTAGGTGACCTAAAGCTCGGTCCTGGAACATAATGATGCGCCATGCATGGGCGTGCATGTTATTTGTTCTATGCTGAAGGGAGCTGTACTGCGTAGTGTGGGCCCTGCTGTATAACCCTGAGATGAGCTGGTGGCCCTTGCGTTCTATCTACCCTGTTTCTGTCTATAGCGAGTAGTTTAGCGTCCCCTTGTGCCGGTCAGGTAGCGCCTGTAACCCCGAGGGGAAGCTCAGGTGGGGCCATAGATAAATGGCGTGAAAGTGCCTTTGGATGCCTGTAATAGTGTGGGTGCTCCTGAAATATGTCCAAGATTCAATACGTTTTAACTTGTTTAGGAGTACAGTGAGTAGCGGGTCTAGTGTATATGTGGTATTGCATAAGAAGCCTTTAAGCTGTAAGAGATTGTGTGCACAACGTATGTCAACATATGCGTGAGCAGGAAGTTATTAGGCGCATTCTAGTGAGGTTAGTGAAGAAGAAGAAAAATAAAAATAAACTATTTCCGTGGTTGCAAAATTAACACTTAAAATGTTCTCAACTGTAACATGTGTAGAGTCTTATGCAAATGGTCGACGGTGGGGGGCATGCCCTAAAGTGAGTCCCACAGTACCGGGCTCCAGTTCATGTAGTGGCTGCCGCATATGGGTTTGCAGGTGGTCGTCGAGGGACAAATTCCGGTGCGGCGGCTGCGTTCCTCCCTAGTGTGCGCGTGGGTCCAGCTGTGTCTGTCGCTGTAGTGAGCGCAGTCGTGGGGAGGTTCAATAGTCCCAGTGCCTCCGTGGCCTCCTGCATGTTATGGACCATGTGAGAGCTGCCTCCTCGGTCAACCAGAAGGGTGCGCCCTGGTCCCCAGCGGTACCGGATTTGGTGTTGTCGTAGGAGGGATGTGAATGGGCCCAGGGATCTCCTCCACGCCAATGTCCCCCCTGAGAGATCAGAGAAAAAGGAAAGTGCCATCCCCTCGAAGGTAAGTGTCGGTTGGCCTCTGACTGCTGCCATGATTGCTTGCTTGTCACTGATGGATTGAAACCGGACTATGAGGTCCCCTGTGGCGGTTTGTGGGGCTCTCGCGGACTTTGGTAGGCGGAATATGCCATCGAGGGTGATCGCCTTGGCTGTTCTCGGGGTCACTAGCGTGGTGAGAAGCCTTCTGGCCAGATGTGGTAGTTCCGCCTCTGGGACGGAGTCCAGGACTCCCCTAAGTTTTATGTTGTTCCGGCGAAGTTTATCCTCTTGGGAGGCAAGTAGCTGCTCGTGGAGCAGGGTCTGCTGCTTTAGGCCATGTACTGCCGCTTGTAATTCTGCAATCTGCGTTGTGTGATTATTGGCGGTGCCTTCCACAGCTCCCAGCCTGACTGTGACAAGTTTAAAATCTTCCCTGAGTAGGGCCACATCTGCAGCTATCTTTCTATGGTGGTCTGCCATGAGTTCCCCCAAAGCCTCCATAGTAACTGGGGTGGGTGCTTTCATGGGTGGCTGTGCCTGTACCAGCGTTTGTACCTGTATGGTCTCGGGCTGTGAGGGGTCCCCATCCTCTCCTTCAGAGGTCCCATCCGAAAAATCGGAGCATCCGCCATGCATAGCCGCCATGTGCGCTCCGGTTGCGGCCTGTGCCTGCCGCCACAGAGCCCCGATATCCATGCTCTGTCGGGGTTTTTCGGCTTTCGCCTTTTTCGTTTTTCGACCCATTGAGGATGTGTGGGTCTCGATGGCTGTCTGGAGAGGTGATTTGATCCTTTTGCTCGTTTGTATAGGGGGTTTGTCGGCTCAATTATCGGGAGCCCCGCTACCATGCGACCGTCCGCTTTGCCCGCTAAGCTCCGCCCCTCCTAAAGTGCTTTATTGGTCTGGAGTGGCCCTTTAGTGTCTAGCTGTAGCCCTAGCATTAAATGTTCTTCATTTTATATATATTTCACACTAAGTGCTTTGTGATCAGTGCAGGATTATAAACTAAACATATTGATTAATTATTGTCTAACTTATACTCAGAGTGTTTGAACAATTAACCCCTTAAGGACCGATGACGGTTCAGGACTGTAACGGATCGCCTGGCACCCCGACTTGGTACCTCCGTTAATGGATGCTCCTAGTGCTTCCTGAGGACTCCAAGCACTCTGGCAGACACCACAATCACCGAATCCGAGAAACATATGAACCTTCTCAAGCCTCTGAATGCTGTAGACCATTGAATAGGAACCATACGAATAGGCTTGTACACCTAGCAGTCAATTGGAACAGCGTACAATAAATCCTTCCCCGAATAATGAGACGACACATCACTTTGAGGGTAAA
Source organism: Pelobates fuscus (assembly GCF_036172605.1). Classification (NCBI taxonomy): domain Eukaryota; kingdom Metazoa; phylum Chordata; class Amphibia; order Anura; family Pelobatidae; genus Pelobates; species Pelobates fuscus. Next base: position 383,624,871 of record NC_086320.1, on the reverse strand, counting down.
ACAGGAACTCTGGCCTGGCTCATCCAGCCCGGCTTTTATTACAATAATCCACATACAGGCCACACCCAGGGGGAGGCATAAAATAACCAATCACATACATGGTTCAGCCCACACATCCCCTCCCCTCAGATAACATTAAACCCAATTATCCGGTACACTTTTCCAGCCAAGTTCTGGATGTACCCCAAAAACAGGGGGTACACCTTTAAATCCAGCATCGCTGGATAGCCCTTATTCAGGGGGACAACATATCCAAAATTCAAGTCATTCGGATGAACAGTTCGGGAGATATGAGGTTCCAAAGATTTGACCGACCGCATGGGTAAAGTATCCGAAAACAGTTCCATGCATTTTGGCCCTGCGGTCGGTCACAAACAATGGAATGAAAACAGGCGAATTGCCTGTGTTATAGAGCCTGGAGAGGGTTTGAATGAATTCCCTTGTTTGTGGGGTTCTTTCTACCGAACGGCGGGCCATTCGGTAGTTTCTATACGAATTTCTGGAAGTATGGAGGTCTCAGCGGTGTTTGCCTAGTCAAGTGTCCGATTTTAGTTCCAGACACTCGACGGCAAAACACCGCTGTTCGGTAGTTTAAGATGGCCGCCGCCACGTGTTTGTTTCCCGAATGGCGGCCACCCAGAGGACAAAGAATACATTACACTGATTGCCAATTACCCGTTTGCAACATTGTTGCAAACTGTAATTGGAGGCACACTTAGTCCTGGGTGGTCTGGTTGTTCGGTAGTTTCACTCAATATAATGAATGGAGTGATTCTACCGAACAATCAGATGAATGCTGCATACATATCACCCAGGTTAAACTTAACACATGAATACATATACAATATTACAGGCAGTACACTAGAATATGCTTCACAGTCTTAAAGGGACAGTAGTCCCAAAAGTCCCAATCTGTCCATCGCTGATTTTAAAGGGCCAGTAGCAGCAATATAAAGTACAATATGCCCCAAATAACCCAGGGGCCATAGTCAGCAGGTAGGAGGCTAGCAAACAGGCTTCTCCAGGGCCCAGTGGCGAGGTTGGTTTCGCCACAAGGACCGTCATCGCAAACATCCCCTAGAGGAACGGTGACGGTTCTGAGCCGGGAGAAACTTACCTGAGAAACGCAGATGGGAGACTGCCTGTCAGCACAGACAGTCCCCCTGCAGGCAGATACACAGGCACCTATTGCGGCCATGTGATCGAGCGACTGTCTGCCCAGACAGTGTTCCCGAGGCAGGTTAGCACCCCGCGGCCACGTGAGCGCTCGATCACATGGTCGCAATAAGTGCCTGTGTATCTGCCTGCAGGGGGACTGTCTGTGCTGACAGGCAGTCTCCCTGCAAGTGTAAAATCTAAAATAAAGTTTTAAAAAAATCAATATATATTTAAGATAAATACATGTATTATATATATATATATATATATATATATATATCATATACATAATGTCAAACTAAGTGTATTTTTATATTTATATATACATATATTAATATAAAAATACTTATATTTAAATTACACACGTATATATAATACATATAATAACTATATATGATGTGGAATTATTAAAAATCTTTATTGTACTTGTATTGAATTATTGTACTAACTCCATTTTAACTTTATACTGTGACTTCGTCCTCCATTTTGTCCTCCTAACCTGACTTCTTCAATCCTCCATTTTGTCCTCATGACTTAACTTGTTCATTTTAAAACTACATTACGTGACTGAACTTCTCAACCCAATTAATACAGTAGACAAAGACCGTGTTTCCTTCAAGGACAAGTACCAGGAGGTGCTGGCTACTCCTTAAGACTTGCTGGCTACTCCTTAGAGCTTGTAAGATAGTACAGTTTGAAGGCCACAGAACACAGTAGTAATGAAATGTTCTATTCATAAGAGACCTTGCACCTGGACATAAAGCCTGATATCATTGACCGTGTAAAATGACGCTTAGGACCCCCTTGTCCCCCACCCGTGTCCAGAATAATCCCACCTCTGATGGGTGGGCACGGGACTAACCTCTTAATTTTACGAACCAATAGGTAAGACACTAACCCCGTCACTTAACAATTAATCCAATTGATGATGTTTATTTGCTGATATTCTAATAATCAATGATGACGCAAAATGCCTCTTAAAAGGGCCTGCGCGCCCGCTTTTTCTTCACTTGCCAATAAACTTTCTCGAAGTTATTTTAACCTGAACCTCGTGTGTCAGACTTAATTACTTCAGCGTATATACGCAATTTAATTTTATTGATTTGGACAGGAACAGATAGACTTTGAACATTTTGGTTTACTTTCAAAAAGTACCATAACAACTTGGCGCCCAACGTGGGGCATCGGGCTATGTCCGGCCGGTGAGCCGTCCTAAGGAAGACAAGGGTGGACGGAGGAATCCAGGGGGAAGGAAGGGAGATTGATCACCTCCAGATACACGGTAGAGACTTCTGCAGAGCCACCGGTACGTTCCGGCCCCTTTGATTGACCCGTCCACGTGTCTGTGACTGCTTCCCGGGAGGACATCAAAGACAGGTAATATCTTGCCCGGTGTCTCGTTACTCACTTGTTTACCTGCATTTTAGTCTATCTGTTGCCTGGGTGTGTTTGAATTGTGTTTGAATTGTTTGCCTGTTTCCCCATTTTGAGATAAAGGGGGGGTGGGCCTGCAGGGGATTTGCCTGGGGTTCTGTCTTGCTTGTTTTCCCCTTTTTGGGATAAAGGGGGGTGGACCTGAGGGGACTTGCCTGGGTCTTCTGTGTGTCTGTCTATCTGTTTGTATTTTACCCCTTTTGGGATAAAGGGGGGTTGACCCGTGGATGTGTTCCTGGGGGATCTTCTGTTGCCTGTTTTACCTCTTTTAGGAACCACGGTGCTGTGGTTGTAAGGAAAAAGAGGGGTTGACCCGTGGATGTGTTCCTGGGGGGTCTTCTTTGCCTGTTTACTTCTTTTAGGAGCCTCGTGGCTGTGGCTGTAAGGAAAAAGAAGTTTGTGGAACTGTGGGATCTGTGTAGAATCATAGTTTCCTGTGATCCAAGTTTGTGTCACTTTGATAGCCTAGCTAGCTTCACTGTGCGCGTTCGGACTATCCAGCTCTAGTTGAGTTGGGGACGTCCTGACCCGGACCATCCAGCTCTAGTTGAGTTGGGGACGTCCTGACCCGGACCCTTCGGCTCTAGTTGAGCTGAAGGTCCACTGATTATTTAATCGTGGTAGGAGACTTAGCCTTGTGGCAGGGGACTTTGTTTCCTGGGGGAATTCAGGCAGGTATTGCTTGTTTTTCGCATCACGTGGTAGTGAGACTTATAAGTGGGTTTTATAGGGGCACTACGGGAGTGAGGATAGACGTGGCCACATTCTTGTGGACTGCAGAGTAGAGGGAGGCTGGAAAGGATTTCGGACCGGTGTTAGCTGTTATCCTTGGCCGCTGGTAGTGAGACTTATGAAAGTCGTTCTCCGAGCGGGGACACTACGAGGTTGAGAAAGGTGACTTTGGAGTAAGCACATGTAGAAGGAAAGGGATTATTGTTGATTTTATTTGAACTGTAATGCATGCACTGTATTTCAATTGTATTGTTGTCTTGTCTGTTTTATTAGGAGTCTCATGAACTCCTGTGTCTGTCTCTAAGGATTTTTCCTTGCCTTTCATCTTTTCTAAACTTCCTATATTATTATACTATCCACTCCCATTTCTCTTGAAAGAGAAGTGATTGGTCACACACTTCTCACCTCGCTCCAATCCGTGTCTACCACCCCGGGTTGGCGGATTCAGTGACTAGTCTACGTTTTGGGAAGACGCACCTGAGAAAGTCCCACGATTCTCGGGTGGCAGTCGAGCATTGTAGACGTTCTTGTTCAGTTTTCCTTCTCTCTCCCTATATCTAGGACGCTGGTATAGGGGTAAAGGGATTATGGGACAGGATTTAAGCAAGCCCAGTAAGGGCTGGTTAGCATGTGATTTAGTCGAAGACAGAGAGGGTGAGGAAATGGTTAAAGGTGTTGAAAAGATTGCAAAAGTATGTAGAATTGCTGTACCGACATGTGGAAGATTGCAACCAGAAAGTTGGCGTAGGTTACTGACAGAAAAGAAAGGCAAACTTACAGATAATGGTTTATTAAAGACTGCTGAAGCATGGTATAGAGTAGCGAAGGCTATTCAGCTAGAAGGTTGGGTTGAGGAAGAGATAAATCACAAAGGTGTGAAATTGTTTGTGTATCATAATAATTGTGTTGCTGGGGTCTATCCTCAGCCAGCGCCCAAAACCGGCGCCCAGGGAATGTCTATCCCCAAGGTTCAGTCAGCAATAAGTGATAGCCAGCTGACTATGTTCCCCACTCCCAATACCCATCCCATCACCTCCCCTGTCTGCCCGGTCCTGAATTCTGATGGATCTTTCTTTTCCCCTGCCCCATCTTTAACATTCCCATCATCCTCATCCATCCCTACGCTACCTGCTATACCTTCCCCTAACATTTCATCTGCCATTCCTGCCCTACACTCTCTCTCTGTTCATGACCCCCTCCCCTCTTCTTCCACCCAACTAACCACCTCCTCCGCCCTTGCCCCGGCTCCTCCCTCTACACCCACCCCTACCAATCCCTCTCCGTTCCCTCCCATCTCCACCCCAGCTCAATACCCCACCTCCTTCCCCTCCCCAGCCTGGCCCTACCCCTTCCCATATCCCATGGCCCTGCCCTATCCCGGATATCCACTCCCCACTCCCCAAGCCACGCCCCAGGTTCCGGTCATGCCCAGTCCGGCACAGTCTGCCCCGGATGTGCCCTCTTCCAACATGGCCGCCACTTCTTCCCTTAACCCTAATGTAGTACCTTCTCCGGCCACCAATATGGCGGCCCCCAGTTCGGCCCTGATGCCGGTAATTCCCGGTGACTACCTATCCCCAGGTTATGACTCGCTAGCCACCCCTGCATCTGGGGCTCGTTCCCAACCACCGATCCTTTCACCTCATTCAGGCCCTGCACCACGCAAAAGAGCCAATATCATAGAATTCGATGATGACGAGATGGACAGGGTGTCCCATGTCTCATCGGAGCTTGCCGCGGGAGCCCCAACTCATCGTTCTATCGATGACCCCTTTGGCCACAAGGGTCGGGGAGAACAGGCCCCTCCTAAATATGTTGCTTTCAATCCCACTCAAGCTAGTGCTCTAATGAAATCACTCCCTGACCCAGAAAAACAGCCTATGCCCTTCTACCGAGGGATAGTTCAAATTCAAAAGACTTATTCCGCAGCATGGCGTGACCTACTGAGCATTTGTGCTATAAAAGCAGGGGATGCATATTGGCCAAGCATGGCCCGACACCTCAGTACGGATCTGCTCGGCAGTGACGTTGATTACCCCTCCGGAGTAACTTTTTGCACCCAATTAAGAGAATGGGCTAAGGACAAACTTGCGGATCAGGCTGCTGGCCTTACTGATGTTATTCAAGATAAAGGAGAATCAGTGGAAAGGTTTCATGCAAGGCTGTATCAAATGTTCACAGATTTGGGGTTTGATCTTACTGACAAGATTCATTCACAAATGCTGTCAGGTGCGTTTGTCCAAGGTGTTAAAGACTCTATACGCAAGGGAATCATTGCTGCACGTCCTGAATACAAGGTTGTTCCCTTGGATACCCTGCTTTTAGTTGCTAGAGGTCTGGAATCTGTTCAGACCCCAAGAAGACCCAATCCAGCTCCACTCATGGTGGCCCGCGCTACCCCCATCACCTCTGGCACCAAGGGTGCCAAGCTAGAGGATGTAACTTGTTTTAATTGTGGGGCTCAGGGACACTACAGAAGTGATTGTCCGGAACCTAAAAAGGAACCTGGGGCACCCAGAAAGTTCTCTAAATCTGCCCCAGGCCCCAAGACCGAGAAAAAGATTCCAATTATTGAAGAACCAGATGATTAGGAAACTGGCAAGCCTGTGTCTGTAATCCCTGTAATGGCAGCGTCTACAGGGGATAAGGGAGGGCCACTTGCCACAGTGACTTTGCCCATTGAAGACCATCCTACTACATTTCTAGTTGACACAGGTGCAGCCCGTAGTGTTCTACGAGAACAAGACCTGCCAGACCCATCCTTCCTGTCCAGTATTGATGTCTCTTGTGTTGGAGTGGATGGCCAGCCAAGACGTAGCCCTTTAACAACTCCACTACGAGTTGGCTCTAGCCTGCTTGCTCGCTTTGTAGTATCCTCCACATGCCCCATTAACCTGTTAGGTGCTGATGTTCTCTCACGCCTGCAAGCATCCATCACCTTTACCCCGGATGGGCAGGTAGAAATGTTTACACCTCTGTCTGTATCAGACACTTCAGCCCTATGCTCTTTGCCTCTGATGCTGCATATAGAAAAGCCCCGTGAGGAGGCAGCAGAATTAAGGTCCAATTTCCCAGAGGAATTAAAAACACAGGTGCCCGCTAAGTTATGGTCCTCAGGCCCAGAGGACATAGGTCACCTAAATGTTCCCCCTGTGGTGGTAAAGCTTATTTCAGGAGCTAAGTTACCAAGAAAACCACAATATCCATTAAAACCAGCACAGTCTGCTGCAATTTCTGTCCACATCAAGGCACTCTTGGAGAAGGGTGCCCTTGTCAAATGTAAATCTGAATGCAACACCCCATTATTTCCTGTGAAAAAGAAAACTCCAAAGGGTGAGCCGGAAAAGTACAGGATGGTCCAGGATCTCCGTGCTGTTAATGAAGCTACCGTCCTGGACACCCCTCTTGTACCAAATCCTCACACTCTGCTCTCTGGAGTCCCACCATCTGCAAAATTCTTCACAGTTATTGACCTGGCCAATGCCTTTTTCAGTGTCCCACTGGACCCATCCTGTCAATACCTGTTTGCTTTCACTCATGAGATGCAGCAGTATACCTGGACTGTCATGCCCCAAGGGGCACAAAATTCTCCAAGTCAATTTGCAAAGGCCATGGGCACCATCCTTGACCCATGGCAAGCTGACCACCCAGAAGTTGTCCTGCTTCAGTATGTGGATGATCTACTGCTGTGTGGAGATGATATGCCCACTACTGAAAGGTGTTCACTTAGTCTTCTTTCCTATTTGGCAGAACAGGGATGTAAAGCTTCACTCATCAAGCTACAATTCTGTCAGTCTTCAGTGATCTTCCTTGGACATTGTCTATCTCAAGGTACCAGACATCTTACTCGGGACCGGGTAAGAGCTGTGCTAGACATTCCACCTCCAAGGACTTCAAAGTCTCTTCATGCCTTCCTAGGCCTCATTTCCTACTGCAGAGCATGGATCCCAGAAGCCTCTCTGCTTATGCAACCTCTCTATGACGCTCTTAAGTCTGACCCGTTTTGTCTGACCAATGACGCCCTGGACAATTTCGATGCTTTAAAACGTGCCATTGCTTCAGCTCCTGCCTTGGGCCTACCTGACTACTCCAAACCTTTCAAATTATTCGTCTCTGAAAGACAAGGCCATGCTACAGGAGTCCTCACCCAAACTAATGACTCAAGAGGCCGCCAGAGGCCTATTGGATATTTCTCATGTCAACTGGACATTGTGGCCAGAGGGACTCCTTCCTGTCTCAGGGCTGTTTTTGCTGCGAGAGAACTCATAGAAAGAACCTCAGACCTGGTCCTTGGCCACCCTCTGGTTGTTTTGGCCCCTCATGACATTTCTGCCATCATCAACCAAGTCCAGCTCAAGCACGTGTCTCCAGCCAGACATCTGCGCTTACAGTGTCATCTTCTTTTGCCTGACAACATTTCCATCCAAAGATGTCAAGTGCTTAATCCGTCCACTCTTCTTCCACTCCCTGAGGGGGGTATCTATTATGGATTTATCACGGATGAAACCTACATTCACCTGCTCTGTGGATGTATCAAGAAAGTCATGCATCCACATTTGACATTTTATGAAGGCGAAAAACCTCTCTGTGAAGGCCCAGATCACGCCTTCTGCACCATGTGGTACAAACCGAACATTACTCCTGAACCTTGCTATGAAGATGAGCTTTACCACCGGACCGATGTAAAGCTCACTGCACAAGACTTCTATTGTGACTCTGAAGGCAATAGCATGGTCTTGATCCAGCTACCTCAACAACTTAACTACCTTTACCGTCATTGGGATACTGCTATCCCACATATTCCTGTTACCAAGTTGAAGACAAGGTCATGGAATGATCTTGGGCCCATGGCAAAACTATGGGCCACCATGAACGAAGAACAGCTACAGGAAAATGGTATTGTCAAATACCCAACAACTGACCTTCTAGAAGTATGGCCACGCCATTTCCTGGAAAAGGAATTCCAAGATCTGGTCATAAAGAATGATTATGACCCAGAAACACCTCATGACTGTTTTGAACAGATGAAAATGGAAACAGTGCACTTACCAACTGTGCATGAGAACCCATTACCAGATCCGGATTTTACCCTGTTTGTGGACGGATCGAGATATGCCGATGAAGGAGGAACATATCACACAGGATATGCCGTAACCACAACAGATGAAGTCATTAAATCATCATCCTTACCGCCAGCAATGTCTGCGCAAGAAGCTGAATTACAGGCTCTGACTTCAGCATGCAAAATTTCAGAAGGAAAACGTGCCAACATCTATACAGATTCAAGATATGCTCTGGGTGTGGCACATGACTTCGGCCTAATTTGGAAGACTAGAGGATTTCTTACCACCGCCGGTACACCAGTCAAACACAGCACTGCAATCAAGGAGCTAATGGATGCCCTCCTACTCCCCAAAGAAGTGGCCGTTTTGAAAGTCAAGGCCCATGGGAAATTGGATACAGATGAAGCAAAGGGCAACCATTTGGCTGATCAAGCTGCTAAGTTAGCGGCCAGGGATCTGCAGGAAGTGGATGAAGAAGTGTCCGGACAAGAAGAAGAAGAAGAAGAAGAAGTCCCTATTTTTGCTTTGCAAACTCTTCCTACTGATTTGCGAATCTTACAAGAACAACAAGCTGCAGTCACTCCTGAGGAAATCCAGAAATGGAAAAAGAAAGGAGCTGTCCAAAAGGACGGAATATATTACAACAACTTCAAATTTTGTCTTCCCAGAAATTTATACCCAGCAGTGGTCCAATGGGCACATGGGCCTGCACACCTGTCAAAAGAACTGATGGCCGCCCTCATACAGAAGTATTATGAAGCACCCGGAATCACAACATTGATAAGCAACTTCTGCAAAGCCTGTGTTATTTGTGCAAAATGCAACCCGGGAAGACCAGTCAAGGTGCCTGCAAAGAACCTGGCAAAGCCCATGTACCCCTTCCAACGAATTCAAATTGACCACATCCAAATGCCCAAGAGTGGGCCCCATGAATATGCACTAGTAATAGTGGACATGTTCTCAGGCTGGCCAGAAGCCTACCCAGTGGCCAATATCACTGCAAAGACAACCGCAAAGCGCCTAATTACAGATATTGTATGCAGATTCGGACTCCCAGAAGTCATTGAGAGTGATCAAGGCCCAGCCTTTACAGCAACTGTGACTAAAGAAATTTGGACTGCTCTAGGGGTGACTCTAGCCTTCCATACCCCTTACCACCCACAAAGTAGTGGTAAAGTGGAGCGCATGAATGGCACTCTAAAAACCAGAATGTTAAAAATGTCACAAGAAACAAAGATGCCCTGGCCAGAAAGCCTACCAATAGCTCTATTCAGTGTTAGGCACACACCTAGAGGGAAGCATTCACTGTCCCCATATGAGGTTCTATTTGGGACAGCACCCAGACTAGGTTGTTATTATCCGCAGCAGTTGCAACTCCAATCAGATGTTTTAGTAGACTATGTAACTGAACTTGCAAATGTCCTAAACAAAATACATGCCCAAGTTTTCTCTTCAATTCCAGATCCCGAATTGGATACAGGTTCCCATAACCTACTCCCCGGAGATTGGGTCCTGGTTAAGAAGTTTGTGCGGAAAAATACCCTAGAACCGAGATTTGACGGTCCATTCCAAGTTCTCCTGATTACCGCAACCTCCGTCAAATTGGCCGGTAGGCCAAATTGGATCCACGCTTCCCACTGCAAGAAATCTCCTGCCCCAGAGGAGGCGAATATCGCACAAACATGTATCTCTGGTACATCTTCTCCTTAATTAGCCTTATGAAGGCCCAGCAAGTAGCCATTACCAAAGACATTAGTGGGTACACCTTCTGGTATAATTCATCATGCACCCAGGTGGCTACTTATACCTTTGACTACTGTGATATTGTAGAGTGCCCATTTCCCACACCACAAATCCAGAGCATCTATAGAGATATCCCTCATTTGAAAGACCCATATGTTTGTGTAGTTGACAAGCAATGGGGGCACAATTGTGACCATTGGGGGGCGGCGGGGTGGAATGCCGGGCCTGCCTGGGGTTACAAACCAAAAAGTGCCATAGCTAAAGTAGATGATCGTGGTAGATCCCTTCTCCAGAGAATGACTTTGAGAAAGCCTGGGAGGAGCACACCAATGAAATTAATCCTTAACATTGAGCACCCAAGCCCAACAGATGCAGACCAGTATGTGATGGGAATGTACTGGAAAAGGGGTTCCTACCAGAAATTAGGGCATTTCTACCTCAAAGATATGTGCAACTCTTCTGAGTGGCAAGGGGCCACCCATATGGTCCCTAACCCATTAAAACCCCATATCCAGACCTTTCAGGACATGATGGCCATTGCTAACCCCACTTTTGAAGATACCATGGCCGCTGAAACAGGTTTTAATGATGTAAATTTATGGTTAGAATGGATGAAATATAATGCTAATAAGCATAATAGAACCGCATGTTATGTGTGTGGAGGTGCCCGGCCTCACCTGGGTACCGTACCTTTAATCCTACCCGTAGATATAGAAGAATGTGTTTTAAGCCTTTTTGCCTATCACTATAATTTTAACAGGTCCATATGTATTGCATGGACAAAGGAGTATCCTCTTCTAGCCAAAGACGTCAAACCCCCTGATGGTATTACCGTATATAAAGGTAATTACACTTGCTATGCCATGTACGATGGTATTGGTAAATTTGTAGGTAACTTTTCCAAAGGCTATTGTGCTACATACAGAACTGTCCCTGTACGTTTGCTGCAACATCACACTAGGTCACTAGGAGACATTTATTGGTTGTGTGGGGATTTACAGCTAAGATCCAGAATGGACACAGAATGGTGGGGAGAGTGTACTTTGACTAAGGCCATTATGCCTATACATATTATTTCTGACACACACCTCAACACCCATGAGTTCAGCCACACTAAGGTTAAACGTGACGCCCCAGTGAAAGGAAGTTTTGATCCTCATGTATATATTGATGCCATTGGAGTGCCCAGGGGGGTGCCCAATGAGTTTAAAGCTAGGGATGAAGTTGCTGCAGGATTTGAATCAATTTTTACCATAGTTACCGCAAACAAGAATCTAAATTGGATAAATTACATTTATTATAATCAACAGCGTTTTGTCAATTACACCAGAGACGCCCTCCAGGGGTTGGCCGAACAGTTGCAGGCCACATCCCAAATGACTTTCCAGAATAGAATGGCCCTAGATATGATCTTAGCCGAAAAAGGAGGGGTTTGTAAGATTTTGCCCGACACTATGACATGTTGTACCTACATCCCAGAAAACACAGGCCCTAATGGTAAAGTCACACTAGCTATAGAAAAATTAAATGACCTGTCTGAAGAGTTAAAAAGGAATTCTGGGATAAAAGATCCCTGGGAAAGATGGTTTGGTTGGATGACAGGATGGCAAAAGGCTTTAATGCAGATTGGTATGGCTATACTAATTTTTCTTTTTATTTTTGCTCTTCTCTTTTGTTGTGTCCTCCCATGTCTGAGAAAATCCCTCATGAAGACTGTTGACCAAGCAGCACCCACTTTGACCCATCTCGAAGTTGATGACCAAGAATTCCAAGACATCAACTCACCCTGTCTGCCGCTGCAAACATTCCCTTTTGTTGATAAAGTGCAGGAATTCTAGGAAGGGACTAGCTCAGGGACAGCATCTGTCAGTGAATGGTAAAGGCCCCATGTGGAGAAGTGGTGGGTTAGCTGCCATGGGATACCCTTGGGTGTGAAGCGTTCGAGAGCCATACTGACGGATGGTTAGCCTATTAGGGTCAGATCTAGGGACAGCCTTGCACTTTGCATTAACACCTAGCTAGCGGCCACGGGATTTCTGTGCCTTTGGGTTAACACGTCTTCTGATACTAATATAATAAAGTTTTATCTCTTAGAATCTAACATTTCATAGGGGGGACTGATGTGGAATTATTAAAAATCTTTATTGTACTTGTATTGAATTATTGTACTAACTCCATTTTAACTTTATACTGTGACTTCGTCCTCCATTTTGTCCTCCTAACCTGACTTCTTCAATCCTCCATTTTGTCCTCATGACTTAACTTGTTCATTTTAAAACTACATTACGTGACTGAACTTCTCAACCCAATTAATACAGTAGACAAAGACCGTGTTTCCTTCAAGGACAAGTACCAGGAGGTGCTGGCTACTCCTTAAGACTTGCTGGCTACTCCTTAGAGCTTGTAAGATAGTACAGTTTGAAGGCCACAGAACACAGTAGTAATGAAATGTTCTATTCATAAGAGACCTTGCACCTGGACATAAAGCCTGATATCATTGACCGTGTAAAATGACGCTTAGGACCCCCTTGTCCCCCACCCGTGTCCAGAATAATCCCACCTCTGATGGGTGGGCACGGGACTAACCTCTTAATTTTACGAACCAATAGGTAAGACACTAACCCCGTCACTTAACAATTAATCCAATTGATGATGTTTATTTGCTGATATTCTAATAATCAATGATGACGCAAAATGCCTCTTAAAAGGGCCTGCGCGCCCGCTTTTTCTTCACTTGCCAATAAACTTTCTCGAAGTTATTTTAACCTGAACCTCGTGTGTCAGACTTAATTACTTCAGCGTATATACGCAATTTAATTTTATTGATTTGGACAGGAACAGATAGACTTTGAACATTTTGGTTTACTTTCAAAAAGTACCATAACATATATAGTATATATATTGTAAAATATAAATAATAAGTAAATTATAATAAATTAAAAAATAAAAAAATGTAAAAATTATTTTTAAAAATTAAAAAAATTATATATATATATATATATATATAATGTAATTCTAACGGTATTTTGATATAAATATATATATTAATTATACACACACACAATACCAGTAGAGAGCACTCAGGAGTCTTTCAAGGTAAATTTCATCTGTTGCTTTATTGAACAATTACAAATTCACACAACGTTCCAGTCTGTAAAATACTTTTTTCAAGACAATTGTGTATGTGAGATGGATACCTTATATACAAAAAATGCAGTGATCCTATTTGGAGGTAAACAGGTGAAATGTAACAACGGATCAAAGTGATGTCATTAATGACGTAAACTTGGTTGAATGACATAATAAATTGAAGTTAACCCTATGTGTAACCGGTATGTGAAACATACTCTCGTGTAGATAAGTCAGATAAAAATAAAGCATATACAAATGTTTCAACCCTAACCAAGGGAACATAGATACATAGAACATATCGGCATTAGCTAAATATTAACTCAGTTATATAGCTAAATATTGTCAGTGTAATTTAGAAGCATTATACGATATGGACTACTTCCATCATGGAGTTACGGCAAATAACTGTACTATATTAATGCATTCTGTAAAACATAGCTCAATCATATATTATCTTCTAGGTAAAAAAAAACAATATAATGAGTTCTTCTCATTTAAACCAGATGGTGATAATGTTTCCAACGTGTATATCCAGAAAGCCTCACATCTGAGTAACAGATTATCACGATCTCCTCCTCTGGGTGAGATGGGTATGTGATCTATTCCCATAAAGCAAAGTGAGGACAGGCTGTGACGGTACAATCCGTTACTCCGTCAAGCATTCCCTTCTTTCCCATAAAATACAATCACCAAGTAATCCACAGAGTAATAACTTGCTGGTCTCGCCGAATAATCCACACATGAGCCAAAGCTTAATGCTGGAACAAGACTGATTTAGTGGCACACAGAACTCACAATTTATGCAACACATAACTCCTCCTCTGGGCCAGGCTAGATAATGGAGTTCTTACAATACACACAGCTCTATTATCTGCTGGCCAGAACATTTACAGTTTTTCAACAATTTCAGATAAGTACTTTCCATACAACATACAAACATAATTTCAACATCCCTGGGTAGCTGAGGATACTGGTGGTCATATATCCAAATTTCACGAATTTCCGTTCGGTAGTTTCCGTGTCGCATCGTGTGGAAGTTTGACCGGCTTGCCATGTGGAGGTATCCGATCTAGAGTTCCATAGAATCAGTAGCAAGAGCCGGTCTCCGTTCGCATCTAACTACACGAAAACCACCGTTCGTATGGTATAGCTGGTTACATGTGAATGTTCCCCTCATTCGGTAGATTCTATCTACCGAATGCCAGTTTGATTTGTGGAGGGGAACGTATTCATCCAGTACTTCCGTGGGGACCGGGCGTTCGCATGGTTGCCGTGCCGAAATTAGTTCCAGGCAATCCCTGCATAAGTCCCGCTGACCGCGTTTGTGTGTTCTAAGATGGCCGCCATCCTTTGTTCTCGCCACGTGTTCGTATGCCGAATGGCGGCCACCTAGTAGCAGTTAAGTTGCGGTTTCTCTGTTCTAATGTTAATTGCTACCCAGGGTGTGTGGTCTCTGTTCGGTAAACGAATACATTTCCTTCATACATTGTGGCAAACCTAGCCACTTCTGAACTGTTCATGTGTAAAGGTTGTCTATATTCTTCTGTACTCTGTATGTAATTCTGCTTGTCTTATGTGGCCATTGGGATTCGTATGTTAGCAGCCGTACGCAGCTAGCATCCAGATACTTCGTTTCACAAACAGCGGCTATCTGGGCTGTTCGTGAAATGAAGTATCTGGATGCTAGCTGCGTACGGCTGCCCACCTGATAGCCCACCCACTTAGAGGCGTGTGGCGCTCATTAACCGATTGCAACAATGTTGCAATCGGTAATTAAAGGCTCTCCTAGGTGGCCGCCATTCGACTACCGACCATGCGGCGGTCGGCCATCTTGGATCCTTTGTCTCTTCAGCGGTGTTCGGTCGTCGAGTGCCTGGAACTGAAAACGGCTACTTGATGATACGAACACCGCTGGACTTCCAGAGCGTTCGGGAGTTCCGCTCACATCGCATTATGTTCCCCATCGGTGTTCGGTAGTTTCAAACCGAACTCGATGGTTAAATGTATTTTGTGCGGCGTTCGGTTAGTTTAGCTGGGATCTGAGCGGTATTCTCATTAAATGTACCCGCAGACCCCAGCTACCTACCGAACGGCTGTTCGTGTAAAACAGATGAATATTGTGTAAATTACAGATTTTCATGTGAATTGTCGGTTTTGCTGCACGAGGGGATAATCCACTTAACCGTCCATTTTAGTGGGAGTATCCCTCTCGTGCAGCAATGCCTGTTGGGAGAAATGTAATGCCTGATGGGAGAAATCCCCTGAAACATCTGTAAGGGGAACTGTATAAATATGGAAGCCTGTGAATAAAGCCAGTTAGTTGACTCCCATACTGTGTTTCGTCCGGTTATTGGGAGGATTGGGATATTGCCTTACTTTTCAGCGCTGACTGTGGATTTACCGATAATACCAGCGGAGATCGTGGATTATAATACTGCCCTCCGCTACAATTGGTGGCAAGCGACGGGATCCAACCTTACAGCCGAAACGCGCAATTCGTGCAATTGATACTGCCGAATAAGAAAAGGGAATGGCAAGTAGAATACAGCAAAAGAACCGACTACCGAAGTGAATGGAGACGGATTATTCCACACTAAAGCGGCAGACATTAAAGGAACTGCTGGAAGCCAGGGGTAAGATAGCCAGCAACAAATCCAAAGCTGTGCTAATTACTGAGCTGATGGAAGGAGACAGAGCTCGCAGTGCTACACCTCCAGCAGCCATGGAGGAGACCCTATACCAGACGGAAATGAGAACCAGGCTGGAATTTTTACCACAACCTGTACCACGGGACATGCTATCTATGGTGATGGAGGATGTGCAGGAGTACGTGATGGCACACAGTCCGCGGAATGCATCGTCCCGAGCAGAATCCATTTCTGAGTCACTCAGCAACCAGGTAAAACCCCAAATCCCCTACCATGCCTTTAAAATGTTTTGTGAGGAGAAGGACGAGATCGATGGGTATTTACAGGACTTTGAGAGACTATGTGAGTTACATGATTTGGAACAGACGGTATGGGTTCCAGTACTAGCAGGTAAACTAGCCGGTCGGGCAGCAGAAGCCTATCGCGCTGTACCCAGAGAGGATAGCAAAGACTATGCTAAAGTAAAGAGAGCGATATTGGAAAGATATGCCATTACCCCAGAGGCATACCGGCGCAAGGTCAGAGGCCTGCGCAAGCTAGAAAGAGATTCCCATGCAGAATGGGCACACAAGCTGGATCAAGCATCCCAGGGGTGGATACAAGCCAGCCAAGCTACCACCATGGAGGAGTTGCGACAACTAATGCTGTTGGAGCAATTCTTCAACGGCCTGTCCCCAGAGGCACAAGAATGGGTGAGAGACCGCAAACCTCTCACCTTAACAGAAGCAGCCCGATTGGCGGACCAACATTTCGATGCAAGGAGGCACCATGGACTACTACCTAAGACGTACACTCGACCCACGGGGCAATCCAGTCCTCTACCACCTACCAACCCCACAGCCACGCCTTTTCGCCCAGCTCAGGGGAATCCACCACCCCCTCACAATATAATGGACGGGGTAATATACAATGCCACACCTGCAAGCAGTGGGGGCACCTGGCACGTGAGTGCACCCAAAATCGGAGCAGACTAGCCTGGAACCAAGTCAGACAGAACCTGGCACCAAGGGCTGCTGCTCACCATTACCAAATGGAGCCAGCCGCTCACGAGGTGTTGAGCACACAAGCCGAGGAACCCCTGGGAATTCTACATGAGGTGATGTCAGTTCGAGCCACAGATAACCGGCAGCATCATCACCAGCTAGTGACCTTAGAGGGGAAGGAAGTCCAGGGGCTTTGGGATTCAGGAGCTACTCTAACCCTGATCGCACCCCATTTGGTTCCTGATACAGCACACACTGGCGGATCCGTGGCAGTACGAGTGGAAGGGGGAGCAGTGTACCGATTACCCACTGCTAAAATTCATTTGGATTGGGGTGCGGGGGAGGGCATGGTAGAGGTGAGCCTGATGCGGAACTTACCAGCAGATGTTGTACTAGAGAATGACTTGGGTCAGATGACCTCTGCTTTTGTACCTCAGGCTCCACAGCAGGAGGCCCATCCAGTAACCACCCGGCAGCAGGCACGAACCACGGCCCCACCAGCACACACAGAGGCTCAGGTAAGAGACCATGACACCCCCTTGACACGTTTGACCTAGGATACCCCCACCCAATTTGAGGCAGAGGTAAAATCCGACCCCAAGCTGCAGGTATACTGGGATAAAGTGAACACAGATCAGGCCGGGTTAGAGGGGGAGCGGTATACCTGGGAGGAAAGGGCTATTATATCGCATAGCAGAAAGGGGGGTAGGAGGTTCAGTCACAGTGACCACCAAACAGCTGGTAGTACCCCAAAAATATAGGCAGGAGCTGCTCAGGATAGCTCATGACATTCCCCTGTCTGGCCACCTGGGAATGACCCGCACCCGATACAGGTTAACCCATGCCTTTTTTTGGCCTGGGATCTCTAAAGATGTACGGCAATATTGCACCTCTTGTGACGTGTGCCAGCAAGTGGGCAAACGAGGTGACCGCCACAAAGCTAAACTATGCCCGCTACCCATTATTGAAGAACCCTTTAGCCGGGTAGCCGTTGATATCGTAGGGCCTCTACCCAAGCCCAGTCCCTCAGGGAAGAGGTATATTTTAACCGTGGTGGACTACGCCACCCGGTACCCAGAGGCCATCGCCCTCTCCAACATTCATGCAGAGACGGTAGCCGAAGCCTTAATCAACATATTTTCCCGGGTAGGGTTTCCCCAGGAGATAATATCCAATAGGGGCACCCAGTTCACCACAGAGGTTACCCAGCAACTTTGGAGGGTATGTGGCATTAAGCCGATAGTCAACTCTGCCTACCACCCCCAGTCCAATGGGTTATGTGAGAGATTTAACGGGACATTAAAGCAGATGCGCCGTACGTTTGGCGAGACTCATAAAGACTGGGAGCGCTACCTACCCCATCTGCTTTTCGCATATCGGGAGGTACCCCAAGAGTCGACAGGTTTTTCCCCCTTTGAATTGCTATTTGGGAGAAGGGTGCGAGGACCATTAAACCTTATTAGAGAACATTGGGAGGGAGAGAGTAGCCCCGATGGTAACCCCATTGTATCTTACGTGCTGGAGTTACAGGACCGACTGGAGGCATTAACCCAGGCTGTACGCACCAACCTCCAGGCGGCCCAACAATGCCAGCGCCGCTGGTACGATAGGGGAGCCAGAGACTGCAGCTTTCAAGTGGGACAGAAAGTTTTAATTTTGAAACCTGTCCGCACAGACAAGCTGCAGGCCATCTGGCAAGGCCCATACCAGGTAGTAGAGCAGCGATGCGACACTACCTATGTGATCGGCCCTTGCTCAGGGGTAGGGAAGAGATGCATGCTCCATGTGAACATGCTCAAACCCTACCATGAGAGGATGGAGGACGTGGCGGCGATATGCGCCTCAACCTCTGAGGATCAGGAGAATCTGCCCCTACCTGACCTATTAGAACAGGAAGAACAGACAGAGCCCTCCAAGGGTGTTCAGCTGGGGGAGCGGCTAAGCCCTCAGGAGCATGCCCAGGTACAAGAGTTGATCATAGCTAAAGGAGCTATCTTCTCCAATTTGCCTGGATACACTCCGCTGGCCACTCACCGAGTTGAAACCCCGGGACAGCTACCTATGCGGCAGACCCCATATCGTGTCCCTGAAGCAGTCAAGACACATATGAAAACTGAAATTGATGAGATGTTGCAACTAGGGGTTATCGAACCTTCAGACAGCCCCTGGGCATCGCCGGTAGTGTTGGTACCAAAGAAGGACGGCACGACACGTTTTTGTGTCGACTACCGGAGGCTGAATGACAAGACGGTGTCTGATGCCTATCCAATGCCCCGGATAGACGAGTTGCTAGATAAAATGGCTAGGGGTCAGTATCTCACTACCATAGATTTATGTAAGGGATACTGGCAAATTCCGTTAGCCGATGATGCCATCCCCAAGTCGGCGTTTGTCACCCCGTTTGGCCTGTACCAATTTAGGGTCATGCCTTTCGGGATGAAAAACGCCCCAGCGACCTTTCAAAGGATGGTAGATCGGCTACTGGACGGATTCCAGGAATATGCATGCGCATACCTGGACGATATTGCCATATATAGCCAGAGCTGGGCAGAACACCTACAACATATAGGAGCAGCTATTGACCATATAGGGGAGGCAGGGCCTTTCTAGGTACGGCGGGGTACTACAGAAAGTTCGTGCCCAATTATAGTGCCCTAGCCAAACCCTTGACTGACTTGACACGTAAGAACCTTCCCCGACAGGTTACCTGGGCCCCAGAGTGTGATCAGGCATTCCAACAACTAAAGACTGCTCTAACTAATGCTCCCGTACTCGCTGCTCCTGATCCAACTAAAAGATTTCTTGTTCACACAGACGCTTCGATGTTTAGATTGGGGGCAGTGCTGAGCCAAGTTGGAGCCGATGGCGGGGAACACCCAGTAGCTTACTTAAGTCGAAAGTTATTGCCATGTGAAGTAAGCTACGCCGCCATCGAGAAGGAGTGCCTGGCCGTGGTGTGGGCCCTCAAAAAGTTACAGCCGTATTTGTATGGACAACCTTTTTCGTTACTCACAGATCACAACCCGTTGGTGTGGCTGAACCGTGTGGCTGGGGACAATGCCAGGCTGCTGCGCTGGAGTTTGGCGCTGCAGCCCTTTGACTTTACGATCCACTACCGCCCAGGGAAACAAAACGGTAACGCTGACGGGTTATCCAGACAAACTGAACTTGTGAAGTGATCTGTGAGTACTCTCCCGGACCTCCCCAAGCCGATCCGTTGGGATCAGACTGTGTATGCCGGCTGGGTTCTGGGGGAGCCACTTCTGAACTGTTCATGTGTAAAGGTTGTCTATATTCTCTGCTGTACTCTGTATGTAATTCTGCTTGTCTTATGTGGCCATTGGGATTCGTATGTTAGCAGCCGTACGCAGCTAGCATCCAGATACTTCGTTTCACGAACAGCGGCTATCTGGGCTGTTCGTGAAACGAATACGGGCCCACCTGATAGCCCACCCACTTAGAGGCATGTGGCGCTCAGTAACCGATTGCAACAATGTTGCAATCGGTAATTAAAGGCTCTGCTAGGTGGCCGCCGTTCGACTACCGACCATGCGGCGGTCGGCCATCTTGGATCCTTTGTCTCTTCAGCGGTGTTCGGTCGTCGAGTGCCTGGAACTGAAAACGGCTACTCGATGATACGAACACCGCTGGACTTCCAGAACGTTCGGGAGTTCCGCTCACATCGCATTATGTTCCCCATCGGTGTTCGGTAGTTTCAAACTGAACTCAATGGTTAAATGTATTTCGTGCGGCGTTCGGTTAGTTTAGCTGGGATCTGAGCGGTATTCTCACTAAATGTACCTGCAGACCCCAGCTATCTACCAACCGGCTTGTATGTAAAACAGATGAATATTGTGTAAATTACAGATTTCATGTGAATTGTCGGTTTTGCTGCACGAGGGGATAATCCACTTAACCGTCCATTTTAGTGGGAGTATCCCTCTCGTGCAGCAATGCCTGTTGGGAGAAATGTAATGCCTGATGGGAGAAATCCCCTGAAACATCTGTAAGGAAACCCCTTGCATGGGGAACTGTATAAATATGGAAGCCTGTGAATAAAGCCAGTTAGTTGACTCCCATACTGTGTTTCGTCCGGTCATTGGGAGGATTGGGATATTGCCTTACTTTTCAGCAATGACTGTGGATTTACCGATAATACCAGTGGAGATCGTGGATTATAATACTGCCCTCCGCTACATACATTTTAAACCGAACAGATACAGGTATTAAAACAGCAGGGAGAAGGTTTAACTGAGGGCCCACAGGCAAGTACATGGAAAATCCTTCACAATGGCCCCCCTTTTTCTCCCTGCTCCGGCAGACATGACTGGACCTTTCCGGGTCCAGTGGGGCTGACGGGACTGCCAGTCATTAGTCCCAGAATAAGTCTGTTTGGCGGGCCAGCCCACATACAGCATTCAAAGGGCCAGATCTCCCCGGGTCCATAATCCCAAGGCAAGAGGCCGGTGAGTAGTCCTCTCCAGGCGCGCAGACCCCTGACCTTCCGCCTGTCAGTACCCCGGTTAGTCAGGCAGCCCACCCACAAATAATAATTAGCAGAGTAGCCCCCCCCCCACAATAACCAGTACTGGCCTGTAGGTTCAAGTTTGTAGTGGGACAGCTCAACACCCTCGGTCTCCCTGGTGCAGCTAGGTAAACTGCTGGTGCTGCTTGGGGGGTAGAGGCCAGCGGCGCTCTGCCCTGCTGCCAGCTCTTCCGCTGGGGTACCCCGTGGTAAGCCAGGCTCTTGACGCGGGAAAAAGGGAGGGCAGAGGCTAACAGCGCTCTGTCCAGATGCCAGCTCTGCTGCTGGGAGGGGGTCAGTGGGTATCCTAGGCTCATCCACTGCCTCTAAGACCCAGTTGGGATGTAGCTGGGGAGGGGAAGTTTTGCTTACCTCCTCCTCCTGGCATCCCTGCGGGGTTGGTTGGGGATGTGGACCGCCTGTCCCGCATCCCTGTAGTACTGGCACAGAGACCGCGGTCCCATCTGCGCCAGTGTAGTTAGGGTTGTTTTCCCCCTCACCCGGTATCTCCTGCTGCGGTGGGAGAGGGGCTCCGGCTGCCCCCACTCCCCAGGGTGCTGGTTGCTGTAAGGTGGAGGGATCTGCCATCAGCTCCTCCTGGAACTCAGGCTGCCACTGGGAAGCGAGACCGGGTGTCTCCTCTCCCTGGGAGATGTACTGCCGCTGGGGATCTGGGCCGGGTATCCAGCATCCCTGTAGAGCCGGTGGAGAGACCTCGGTCCCATCTACACCTGCCATCTGTGTGCGTCCCCAGGACACGTCTATGAGGTCCACTACCTCAGGTACCTCTGGTTGGTGAAGGAGAGGGAGGCCGGTTGCCCCCCCTCCCCAGGACGCTGGTTGCTGTACGGTGGAGGAATCTGCCATCCGCTCCTCCTGGAACTCAGGCCGCCGCTGGGGAGAGAGACCAGGTGTCTCCTCTCCCTGTGAGATGCACTGCCGCTGGGGATCTGGGCTTGCCGCCCAGCATCCCTGTAGGGCCGGTGGAGAGACCTCGGTCCCATCTCCACCTGCCGCCTGGGGTCCCTCCCAGTACATCTCTACGATATCTTCCCAGCTGAAGGGGTCTGGATCTGGGTCTGTCACCTTGCTGTCCTGCTGAGCCTTCCCAATGGAGTGGAAGAGACCTCGGTAGTCCTGCTCCAGTTCCCACTCCATGGTTGCTAGGTGAAGCAAGTCTTGCCCTACCTCATGGGGGTCATCCCAGTCATGCCTAGCCTCCCTTGTGTAGAAAATATCCTGAAGTCTGGTCTGCGCAGGGCTCCCGAAGTCAGTCTCTGCAAAGGACTCCCATAACAAGCCAGGACCATCAAACTCCTCTCCCTCTGGCTTGTCATGCTCGGCTGTCCAGGGTATATATTGTGCCATATACCACCAGAGTGCCTGGTAGGCATCCTCCAGCCATAGCTCCTGCCATAACCGGTGCTCCAGTTCCTTCACCCATTCTTCCAGGGGCTGCTCTCCCAGGTAGGGCATCCGCAGGGCCACTTGCTTCTGCAACCGCTGCTCTTCACTGGGGAGACTCTCACCCCGCCGCCGCTGTACCTCGTCCAGGGCCTTGTTCCACAATCCCTTATGAGTGGCCTCTCTCAAGTCTAGTATGTACTTGTAACGGACCGTTTCAGCATAAAAGGGAATAAAATCCGTTTAGGCGATAATCCCCTTTTTGAGAGACAGGCACAGCTACTGCAGAACACCAAACTCCCGAACTGGATACAAGATAACACTCCGAACTGGAACAGCTGAACAAGAAAAGCATACAATCCGCTTACACTCCTGGCAGTCAGCTTACAATCCAATTCCCCCCAAGAACGAGACGACACTTCATTTTGAGGGTTAAACAGGAACTCTGGACTGGCTCATCCAGCCTGGCCTTTATTTCCAACTCACACATACAGGCCACACCCAGGGGGAGGCATAAAAGAACCAATGACATAGATGTTACCTCCCACACATCCCCTCCCCTTCGTGTGACACATAATCCCATTATGCATACAGTTAAACATATACTTTTTACACAACTTTCATAACTCTAAAACCATACATCACATTCACACAAAATTACATATT
Source organism: Pelobates fuscus (assembly GCF_036172605.1). NCBI lineage: Eukaryota > Metazoa > Chordata > Amphibia > Anura > Pelobatidae > Pelobates > Pelobates fuscus. The sequence goes on along the minus strand of NC_086320.1, from coordinate 383,601,383 downwards.
AACAATCAATCCATTCAGGGGAACAACATATTAAAAAATGGCAGGGATCAGACCAGGGGTTCAAAAGTTACTAAAAGTATCTTTTAAAACCCCTAGCTTTCCAGGTTTACAGGGCCTTCTCTGTGCTGGAGAAGTAATCCAATTATCTCCCAACACAGAGACAGACTCCATTAAGCACATGGGGACACAAAGACAGTAAAACACTTTAAAATACATAAATTCGGGGCGGGGCCGGACCGCCAAGCTGGACGGTCGCAAGCGAGTTCAGCTCCTGCTACCCATCCACAAACAAGCACCTAAAATATGTTAAAAACCCCAAACTAACCGACAGCACGGGTCGTCAGAACCACGGAGACACCGGATCCTGGGAGAGGCTGGCTCATGGAGCTTCAGTCCCCGGGAGGTGAAGCCCTCGACGATCAAGTGGGGGCCCAAGCCGGCGGTGAGAGGGGCGGACGGCCGCTGCCCCTCTATCCTGCCTAATGGTGCCGAACCGGAGGATGAGACACGGGTGGACCCGGCCCCGTTCCCCCCCCTATGGGCCGGCGGGGGTGATCCCGGCCCTCACCCAGAGGCTTTGCAACCAGGGCTCGAAGACAGGGCCGCTCGAGGTCCTGGTCGGGACTCCAAGATGGCGGATTCCACGTACGCCGAGCACGACAGCAGAGACGGCTCCCCGGCGGAGTACAGAGCGACCAACAAGGCCTCCAGAGGAGAACTCAGGGAACTGAGAGAGCCCAGGTACACCACGCCACAAACTGCAGCCCACAAGCAACTGCACACCCACCCTGCGCACACCATGCAGCACGGCGGCCTAACAGAGGATCTTACAGTGCCCCCCCTGGCAGCCAGTCACCTCACACAGCACCCGAACAGCCTCCCTAACGGACACTCACCTCTGAACATGCGGAGAAGGTACTCCTGGCTGGCTGGGGAGGCTGCACATGACATTAACAACGAGCTCAGAGACACTCCCAGAGGGGCACTGCCTGGGCCCTTACCTCAGCAGGCACTCATACCTGACAGAGCGAGCATCGATTACACACAAGCCCAAGACCACCAGCAAGGCCTAGAGACCACCGGGCGAAAATCCCTAAAGCATAAAATAACTTATGGACTCTGGACCAGCCAGGGTGATATAATAATCGTAGAACCCCATCTAATATTAGCGTGTTTATACTCTGATTTTCTCAGCATAATATATGGTCTAACTTTTCTCATAAATCATAACCAGAATGTAATACCAGCATAGCTTAACCAACTGGCAATTTGCATGTCTTTACCATATAATGCTCATATATTGCCTCACAACGAATAAGCTTATTTTCACTTAAAAAATTGTGCACTGTTTTAATGCCATAACTGTATATTAACTGTGATGTGTTTCGGCTTCCAACCACTGTTGTGGCGCGGTAAGCTGACTGTTATCCTTTGTGCATGCAAAAATAAAGAATTTAAAAAAAAAAAAAAATACATAAATTCACCTTTACACATAACACACAGACATTTCACCTATCCCCAGATAGCTGGGATCTGCGCGCACAAAACTACCGAATAGCGCGCAGATCCTACTCACACAGTACAATTGCCATGGAGCTAAAGTCTTTCCCATAGTCTTTCATTATATGAATAGGCTCCATGGTATGGCTATCTGGGGTATCACATTCCCATAAAGTCTGGTCCATAGTCCAAAGGCAAGAGGCGGGCAATCAGCCCCCTCCAAGGACACGTGGCGAGGTCGGTTTCGCCACAGTACTCCTCTGATACAGGCCCATCCTGTTGGGCCAAGTGCTGCTGCACCCTCCAGCGAAACTCCTTTTCCATGTTGCTGTGGATAGGGACGCTGCCCGTAGCTAGCTCTATCCCTTGAGTTCCTCCGAAGCCAGGGTCGCTGCACGAGTGCTAGCGTTGCCCTCCATGCACTATACAATATATGCTTTCCTTGAATCCTCTGTGCCGGGAAAGAGAAGGGAAAATCCCGCCCCTTGCCACCAGTTGTGACGGTACAATCCGTTACTCCGTCAAGCATTCCCTTCTTCCTTTTTTTTTTTTTTAATTCTTTATTTTGGTAGTGCATTGTTCAGTACATAGGTAAACATAAACATGTCATTAGATTGCAGTAAAAGTGTCGTATGAATTAACGTTATACATGTTGAGATTGCTGCACTTTTTTGTATAGGAAAAGAAATATTAACGATAAGTAGTATTCAGTACTTGGGGAGAGAAACAAATATACCGCCATATGCTACCTACTGACTATGATTGCAGGGGTCAAAGATGCTGTAACGGATCACCTGGCACCCCGACTGAGTACCTCCGTTTATGGATGCTCCTAGTGCTTCCTGAGGACTCCAAGCACTCTGGCAGACACCACAATCACCGAATCCGAGAAACCTTTTAAATTCTCCCAAGCATATGAATGCTGTAGACCATTGAATAGGAACCATACGAATAGGCTTGTACTCCTAGCAGTCAACTGGAACAGCATACAATCCAATTCCCCCAAAGAACGAGATGACACATCGCTTTGAGGGTTAAGCAGGAACTCTGGACTGGCTCATCCAGCCTGGCTTTTATTACAATAATACACATACAGTCCACACCCAGGGGGAGGCATAAAATACCCAATCACATACATGGTTCAGCCCACACATCCCCTCCCCTCAGATAACATTAAACCCAATTATCCGGTACACTTTTCCAGCCAAGTTCTGGATGTACCCCAAAAACAGGGGGTACACCTTTAAATCCAGCATCGCTGGATAGCCCTTATTCAGAGGGACAACATATTCAAAATTCAAGTCATTCGGATGAACGGTTCGTGAGATATGGGGTTCCAAAGATTTGACCGACCGCATGGGTAAAGTATCCGAAAACAGTTCCATGCATTTTGGCCCTGCGGTCGGTCACAAACAATGGAATGAAAACAGGCGAATTGCCTGTGTTATAGAGCCTGGAGAGGGTTTGAATGAATTCCCTTGTTTGTGGGGTTCTTTCTACCGAACGGCGGGTCATTCGGTAGTTTCTATACGAATTTCTGGAAGTATGGAGGTCTCAGCGGTGTTTGCCTAGTCAAGTGTCCGATTTTAGTTCCAGACACTCGACGGCAAAACACCGCTGTTCGGGAGTTTAAGATGGCCGCCGCCACGTGTTTGTTTCCCGAATGGCGGCCACCCAGAGGACAAAGAATACATTACACTGATTGCCAATTACCCGTTTGCAACATTGTTGCAAACTGTAATTGGAGGCACACTTATTCCTGGGTGGTCTGGTTGTTCGGTAGTTTCACTCAATATAATGAATGGAGTGATTCTACCGAACAATCAGATGAATGCTGCATACATATCCCAGGTTAAACTTAACACACAAATACACATATAATATTACAGGCAGTACACTAGAATATGTAGCACAGTCTTAAAGGGACAGTAGTCCCAAAAGTCCCAATATGTCCATAGATGCTGTTAAAAGGGCCAGTAGCAGCAATATACAGTACAATATGCCCCAAATAACCCAGGGGCCATAGTCAGTAGATAGGAGGCTAGCAAACAGGCTTCTCCAGGGCCCAGTGGCGAGGTTGGTTTCGCCACAGATGCGAACTGGGTAATGCAACGAGGAGCTTCATACAGCTTGCCAGTAGTTAGGTAAACTAAGACATATAGATAAACATATATTCAATATGTAGTTGCTTATTAGTGGGTATCATGTCATAGACTAGCAGTTATAGAGGAGCATATTTAGTATAGCGATATAACATGCTGTAGCAAGTAGCAGTAAGTGAAACCACCGTCAGTAGTCCTGGCCATATGCATGCTGCCGCACACAGAGTACTGCAGAATCATTCGGGTGTATGGTGCGACACAGTGGGGTACAGCGTTTGCAGTGAGTCCGAGTCTGGGATCAGCCATCTCCAATGGGTGGTAAGGCAAGGAGGACTGCACATGAGAGTCACGTAATGTAGGCAAGCCACACAGCTGAAGTGTGTGAGAGTGGTGAGAGTAGTTGACAGGTATAGTTGCTCTGGTATCGGCTTCTGGTCAGTAGTTATGCAGTGTTTCAGCTAATGCTGCTGGTGGGTTGCTTTGATCAGTCCCTCTCCCTACCCGCCTTCAGGTGTATAGAGTGAATGGGACTTCCGTGGACTCTGTGTTCTGTCGTCGCTTTCCCTCTCCGACCCCAGCCCGCTCTCCCTGCAGCCTGAAGGCAGGATCGTGTGCAGATTTAGGAGTAGGAGTGATGCTCAGCAGGCTGTTGTGTCTGTCTGCTCTGCAGGCGGGCGAGGCTTTGATGCTTAGTGTAAGCCGTGTTGCCGCCATTTCAGTGACCGGGCGCGTGGTGCACAATGCCAGGTAGGCTTGATGTTGGGCCTTTGTAAGGCAATGACTCTTACCGGTGGGGACCAGGATAACCCCCCGGTCCATGGGGGGGAAGCGGGGCCCGCAAGGCGTATCCCAAGGCCGTTGCCCGGCAGCCAGGTTCTCAAGCGGGACGGCGGCCGTCCACCCCGCTCTTCACCCTCATAGGCCGCAGACCCCAAAGCCTTGTATCGCCCTCAGGGGACTCCGAAACTCCCGATCTCAGGGACCGCGGTGGCTCCGGCATCTGCCCGGATACTTGAGACATCTTTTGGTCGCCCAGATTGTTGTGAAGCTTGGGTTTTGTGCCACATGGGGCCAAATTTGTCAGGAGCCTCTCCGGCCTGCGACCGGTCAGCATGGCGGTCAGGCCCCGCCCCCTTCTTCCCATAAAATAAAATCAGCAAGTAATCCACAGAGTAATAAATCGCTGGTATCGCCGAATAATCCACACATGAGCCAAGGCTTAATGCTGGAACAGGACTGATTTACTGGCACACAGAACTCACAATTTATGCAACACATAACTCCTCCTCTGGGCCAGGCTAGATAATTGAGTTCTTACAATACACACAGCTCTATTATCTGCTGGCCAGAACATTTACAGTTTTTCAACAATTTCAGAAAAGTACTTTCCATACAACATACAAACATAATTTCAACATCCCTGGGTAGCTGAGGATACTGGTGGTACCGTTCGGTAGTTTCCGTGTCGCATCGTGTGGAAGTTTGACCGGCTTGCCATGTGGAGGTATCCGATCTAGAGTTCCATAGAATCAGTAGCAAGAGCCGGTCTCCGTTCGCATCTAACTACACGAAAACCACAGTTCGTATGGTATAGCTGGTTACATGTGAATGTTCCCCTCATTCGGTAGATTCTATCTACCGAATGCCAGTTTGATTCGTGGAGGGGAACGTATTTATCCAGGACTTCCGTGGGGACCGGGCGTTGCCGGTTGCCATGCCGAAATTAGTTCCAGGCAATCCCTGCATAAGTCCCGCTGACCGCGTTCGTGAGTTCTAAGATGGCCGCCATCCTTTGTTCCCGCCACGTGTTCGTATGCCGAATGGCGGCCACCTAGTAGCAGTTAAGTTGTGGTTTCTCTGTTCTAATGTTAATTGCTACCCAGGGTGTGTGGTCTCTGTTCGGTAAACGAATACATTTCCTTCATACATTTTAAACCGAACAGATACAGGTATTAAAACAGCAGGGAGAGGGTTTAACTGAGGGCCCACAGGCAAGTACATGGAAAATCCTTCACACAGGCTATGTCCCATCTCAAGGAAATGCCGGGCGACTGGAGTGCTCACAGTGCCGCTCAGTAGTGCTGAACGTATAGTAGATCTATGACCCCGCATGCGTTCCCTTAGGTCATTAGACGTCTTGCCCACGTAAGTGAGACCACAGGGGCATATAATTCTATACACAACATGTGTGGTCCTGCAAGTAATCCGGTGTTTAATTGTGTACACCTTTCCAGATTTTGGGTGACAGAAGGTTTTACCCGGTATCATAGAATTGCACGCCAGACAGTTCAAACAGCGAAAACATCCTGCTGTTGTCACTTTCTGTAATGACTGTGTTCTGGACACTATATCTGTGTGCATCAAATAGTCTATCAGATTTTTCCCTTTTCTGTAACTCATAATGTTAAATACAGGAGGCAGGGATGAGTCATTGTATAGAACGTGCCAATTTTTTTGAATGGTATCTTTGAGTTTTTGGGACTTTGGATGAAATGCCTGAGGGAAGATGAATCGATCACCGATGTCTTGATGAATCCTGTTTTCTGCAATTGATTCTATTGCTTTTGTGTATGCCACATTCAAAACAGTTTTTGAATATCCTCTTTGTAGGAATTTTTGGAACATGTCCTGAATCTGTATCTTCGCCTGGCTGTCATCTGAGTTATTGCACAATACTCTTATGAATTGGGAGATAGGCAGTGACTCTTAGTTTTCTAGGATGGAAACTTGTTGAATGCAGAATAGTGTTCCTATCCGTTGATTTAGAAAACAAAGTATAGCCCAAGCGATTGCCTGTGATGAAAATTTGAAGATCCAGGGAATTGATATTAGTCATCCTCGACTGGTGAATCTCACAGGTGTAGGGAGTGAATTCAGTGTGTGCATCATGTTAACAAAGTTTTCCTCTCCACCAGTCCATAGAAGAAGGACGTCATCTATAAAGCAGAGGTATTGTAATATATGTTCTCCATAAGGCCCAAGGATCTGTTATTGCTCAAAAACAAACATGTATGCGTTTGCATACATGGGGGCCATAGGAGCCCCCATTGAAGTTCCTGTCTGTTGTATATAGAATTTTGTTTAAAATCTAAAATAATTCAAAGTGAGGCATAGCTTCAAAAGTTCCAGTATATACTCCAGGGGGGGATTCACCCACTCAGTAAAATTCTGTAGAACTTCCTTGACTGCTAGTATACCATCATTGTGTGGGATTATTGTGTATAAGCTAGACACATCAATCGTTGCTAGTAAAATCCCCTCTGCCGGTACTGTGTTGTTAAGACATTCAATAACAGCTACACTGTCTTTTTCACCAGTAGGCAAAGACAACACTGGAGCTTTAAATATCTTGTCCAGCCATTTACCGATGGACTCCAATAAACCACCAATTGCTGAGACTATAGGTCATCCCGGGGGGTGAATGGGGTCCTTATGCACTTTTGGAAGTGTGTACCACACCGGACACCTGGGGTGAGTTTCATGTAAGTACTCAAATTCTTGTTGTGTTATATAGATGTTTTCTACCCCTCTCTGTAGTGTTGCAAAAATAGTTTTCCCAAATTCCACGGTTGGATCTATTTCAGAACATTTGTACAACTTATTATCTAAAAGTTGTCTTAAAATCCAATTTCTATAGTCTTGATATTGCATCAAGACAATAGCCCCACCTTTGTCCGCTGGACGAATAGTGATGGTAGTATCTGCAGCCAAGTTGTTAAGGGCATCCCTTTCAATTTTGGAAATATTGATCTTATTGATCTTAGGCTCTGCGAGAAGACCTTCAGGGAAGCGTTATTACTCTGTGGATCAAATGAACTATATAATTTCATAGTTTCTTGCTGTTCATTTACAACATTCTCTGGGCGAGATTTAAAGAAGTCAGCCAGTCTTAGTTTACGTTGGAATCTATATTGATCGACTTCCCATTCAAAGTCATTAATATCAGTGGTGGGAATAAATGACAGCCCTTTTGATAACAATGGGGTTTCAGGTATTGTTAATATTTTGCTTGATAAATTAATGATAGGGTTATCAATTACCTGCGAGGAGGTCTCCCTCTGATGCCGGTACGCCTTCCCCTTCTGGCCTCGCCTGGCTGGTCTGTTTCGGGTAAATGTCGATTTGTGTCGCTTATATTTCTTTGATGTGTATTCGTCAATACAGGTTCCCTGGTAAGGCCCAGGCCTGGCTCTAAAAAAACTACATTGTTGCTCTTGCTTGTTTCAGTTCTTTGAGGTGCTTTCTGGGCATTGGCTAGTATGCTCTGTTTCAGACGCTGATTCTCCAGAAGTATAATCTACAGTGGATGCCGGTGGTTTCCTTATTCTGGTCTGTAAGGTCTTGTATAGGGTCGTGTACTTTCTCCCACAAGCCATTTGTATACCCTGTGATCAGTATAATCTGCATTTACTTTGTCCAATTTTTGACGTTTGAAACGTAATAAATCTTTCTTATTTTGTTTCAAATCCTCTGACAGTTTGTTAATAAGTGCATCACAATTAGGTGTAGTAATCAGCGCTGTGTTTTTCAGTTCATAGTCAGATATCTTATATTTAGTGATTTTCTGTTCGTATACAATTTGGTTGGAAACAGCACCAGGGCATTAAAAGACCGGGAGCATTGAGTGCTGAGACGTGTATATATATATATATATATATATAAAAAGCAAAAATTCCTGCACTCCAACTTATACATTATGGAACTTCTTTCGTTGACACTCAATAACAACTACTTTCGTTTTGAGTCCCGATGGTTCCTCCAAATCTCTGGTACATCCATGGGGGCCGCAATGGCCCCCATGTATGCAAATGCATACATGTATAATTTCGAACAACAGTATATTTTGACACACTTTCAAGAACGAATTGTGAGATATTATAGATATATTGACGACATTTTGATTCTATGGAGTGGTTCTAAAGATGAAGCTCAGTTGTTAGTTGAATATGTTAACAACTTATCTACTCCAATTAAAGTAACCTCACAGATTGATGATAAGTGTATACAATTCCTGGATGTTGAATTGATGGTGGTCAATAAAAAATTGGAATACAGACTATAGACAAAGACTACTGATCGCAATACTCTATTGCACTATGAAAGTTTTCACCCTAAATCACTGAAAAACTCACTTCCACTTTCTCAATTTTTACAAGTGTTTCGCAATAATTCCCAGAATGAACAATGTGAAGAACAGTTGAAGATCATGTATTCCAAATTTTTAACACGAGGCTATAAGCGGCCGGACTTGGAGAATGCTTTGCATAAGGCTAGATTGCAGCATAGTGGGAATATTAGAATACCCAACAAAGAAGGTAATACAAAAAATGACGAAGTCCATTAAACGGAATTGGACTATCTTAAGACAAGACCCAACCCCACCGAAACAATTTACACAACCACCAATGTTCTGCTTTAAGAGAAATAAGAACTTGAGAGATCTATTGGTAAAAACGGATCCGATTCATTGTTATAATCCGACAGTACTGGAGAGAGGTGTTTGGGGTGCGTGACCTGTGGCCATATTATTCCGGCTAAGACCTTTTCCCATCCTCATACGGGTAAGGTATATAAAATAGCCTACAGAATACATTGCAGCACAGAGTTTGTTATCTATAAGCTTACATGTCCATGTGGACTAAGCTATATAGGAAAAACAGAGACAGCTCTCTGCGAGAGAATAAGGGGCCACAGGTCTAGTATCCGTCTAGCCTATCGTGATGGAAAGACGGACAAACCTGTGGCCAGACATTTTTTGGAGAAAAAACATCAACTCTCCTCTTTGAGATGTTTGGCCATTGACCATGTCCCAGAAATGGCCAGAGGTGGCGATAGAGGGAAACTCTTGCTACAGCGAGAAACATACTGGACATTAGAGCTTGACACATGATCTCCTAAAGGTCTGAACGAGAAGTGCTCATTTATCTCATTCTTATGACCAATATTATTGATCATTTAATATGTTATATAATGAAGTGATATAAGTTTTCTCTCCCCTACAATGTTTCTTTTTATTATATATATTTTTTTATGTTGCAATTATGTACTATCACTGTTGGACACTCACCCAGCCAGTTCATAAGATAGATCTGACGCCAATAGAGGACTTTGCTAAGTTTGTGTATAACTGTCATAGCTCAGGAAGATACTCACACCATGATGTGTCTATAACCTTTTTTACACAGCATGATATACAATGGCCACTCTTCTAAATATCACATATATCTGACATTCAGATTTTAAATATACCTTATTATATACAAGATACATTTTGGTCACTATACACCATTTATTGGGCATCTGCTTAATATTATATAACATACATATTTTTTTCTTCTTTTACTCCATTCTTATTTTTATTCTTTAGGAATTTTTTGATAGAATAATGTATTGATTATTGCTTATTCTGATATATGCATGTCTTACTGAGAATTACCAGTTAATTTTTATTGCACAATATAAGCTCTTTATATGGCTGTCTGAAGGATGGTGCTATATATATGTATAGAGCTCAACCTGGAGTTTTGCTCTTATGATTTTATCTCCTTGTTCACGGCGATCTCGAAAGTTGGGGGCGTTAGAATGCCTCCCACGTCATCCGCTGGGCTGACCTATCATGGACGAGAGGAGAGATTCTCCAGACGGTATGCGGAAGCACAATAGTACTGCCCATAGCCGCAATGTTTGTGCGGTTTCTAGGGCAATGTGACGTAGCCGCGTCACGTGAGGCACCCCAGCTGATCGGTGACGGGGAGGGTATTCCTATGGTCGCGCGCATGCGCAATCACGCCGAACATCAGGAGCGATTAGAAACAGCTGACTTGGTGAGTGTTCAATGTGATTTTCAGTCCTATATAAGCCTGTCATTTTGTCAAATGTTTTTAATGTGTCTTGATGAAAGCCCTGAACTAGGGCTGAAACGTTGACCTGTTGGATTGACTGAAAATAAACTACACTGTTTGGAAGACCTAGAGTGCCGGTATTTTTCTAATATATATATATATATTTATATTAAAAATAATACGGAATATACATATGTCCATATACATAACTGCATAAATAATTTCAAAAATATACACGTAGACTTCAAATATATAAATATGTATATATATTTAAATTCTGCGTGCGTATTTATGTAATATTTTTACCTAATTAAGTAATTTTATTGATTGCAATTTGAGGGACGTGCCTGACAACCCAGGCCGAAAGTCCAGAGAATTTAATTTGCTAGCACTGTGTTTAACCCCTTAAGGACACATGACATGTGTGACATGTCATGATTACCTTTTATTCCAGAAGTTTGGTCCTTAAGGGGTTAACCCTGTAACTTTCTATGACACCCTAAAACCTGTACATGGGCGAAACTGTTTTACTGGGAGACTTCGCTGAACATAAATATTAGGGTTTCAAAACGGTAAAATGTATTACAGCGATCATATTGTCAGTTAAAGTGACGTCTTTTGCACTTTTCACACACAAACAGCACTTTCACTGATGATGATATTATTGCTGTGATACATTTTACTGTTTTGAAACACTAATATTTGTGTTCAGCGAAGTCTCCTGAGTATAACAGTACCCCACATGTAGAGGTTTTATATGGTTTTTGAAAGTTACAGGGTCAAATATAAGGCTTGATTTTACTTTTTTCTTTTTCATTGAAATTCGCCAGATTGGTTATGTTGCCTTTGAGACCGTATGGTAGCCCTGGAATGAGAATTACCCCATGATGACATACCATTTGCAGAAGTAGACAACCCAAGGTTTTGCAAATGGTGTATGTTTAGTCTTTTTTAGTAGCCACTTGGTCAAACACTGGCCAAAGTTAATGTTAATATTTGTTTGTGTGAAAAATGCAAAAACCTAATTTGGCCAGTTTTTGTGACACAGTAGCTACTAAAACAAAAAGACTGGACATACCCCATTTGTAATTCCTTGGGTTGTCTACTATTGCAAATGGTATGCCATCATGGGGGCAAGCCTTATATTTGACTCTAACTTTTATAAAACACCATAAAACCTGTACATGAGTACTGTTATACTCGGGAGACTTCGCTGAACACAAATATTAGTGTTTCAAAACATTAAAACGTATCACAACAATTATATCGTCAGTGTAAGAGCAGACATTGTGTTTGAAAAATGCAAAAAGTTTCACGGCTTTGAAACACTAATATTTGTGTTCAGCGAAGTCTTCCGAGTAAAACAGTACCCCCCATGTACAGGTTTTATGGTGTCTTGGAAAGTTACAGGGTTAAATATAGTGCTTGCCAATTAAATTCCCTGGACTTTCAGCCTGGGTTGTCAGGCAGGTCCCACAAATTGTAATTAATAAAATGACCTAATTATGTAAAATTATGACAAATATATACGTAGAATTATTATTATATATATATATATATATATATATATAATTTTTTTTATATATAGGTATATATATATATATATATATATAGTGATATATACGTATATACTTATGTATAAAGATATATTATTTTGTTCTACATGTATTCTGATATCAATATATATATATATTAATTTTAAAATACAGTTAGAACGAAATTACGCATGTTTATATATTTTTTAATTTTATTTTTTAACATATTTATATATTTTTTATTATATATAAATATATAATGAAAATTATATATATATTTAATCAATATCATTGTACGTGTATTTTGATATTAATATATATGTAATTATGTATATATTAATATTAAAATACACGTAGACAGTGTATGTGATGTAGAATTATTAAAAATCTTTATTGAACCTGTATTGAATTATTGTACTAACTCCATTTTAACTTCATATTATGACAGATCCTCCATTTTAACTACATTACATGACAGAATTTCCTAACAGCATTTAGTATAATGAATAGAGACTGTATTTTCTATAAAGACATGACTAACCCCGGAATTATTGAATCTCCTGTAATTTGCAACAAAGTATAGCCAAGGCCATGGGAAAGCTGGCCTAATGAAATGTTCTATTCATAAAAGAAACCTGAACTTGACCACGAGTCTGACATCACTAACTACCCAAAATGACGCCCAAGCCCCCCTTCCCACCGAGTAAGCCTCGTGCTGGGTAAGATGGCGCTTGAGCCATCTGTCCACACCCGTGTCCAGAACAATACCACCTCCCGGTGGGAGGACACCTAGCTAACCACTTAGTTCTTGAGCCAATTAATAATATTGATGGGTGGACATTGACATAGCCATTTAACACTTAATCCAATTAATGATGTTTATTTACTGATATCTTGATATTCAATGATGATGTAATTTTGCTCTTATAAGGGTCTGCGAGCCCGCTTTTAATCAGATGCCATTAAATTTTCTCGAAGTTATTTTAACCTGAACTCCGTGTGTCAGTGTGAATTTACTTCTGCGTATACGCAATTTAATCATCTCAGATTTGGACAGGAACAGATAGATATTTAAACATATTTGTTTATTTCTAAATTAATCTACATCAATTTGGCGCATCCAACGTGGGGCACCGGGCTATGGCCTCTGGCCGGTAAGCCGTCCTAAGGAAGACGCTGTTGGACGGAGGAATCCGGGGGGAAGGAAAGGAGATTGATCACCTCCCTGTACACGGTAGAGACTACTGCAGAGCCTATCCGGTATGTTCCAGCCCCTTTGATTGACCCGTCCAAGTGTCTGTGACTGCTACCGAGAGGACATCAAAGACAGGTAATATCTTGCCCGGTGCCTTATTGTTACCCACTTGTTTACCTGCATTTAGTCTATCTGTTGCCTGGGTGTGTTTATATTGGTCTGTCTTTAGCTTAAGTACCCGGGTAGAGTGTTTATCTGTGTACCCCTTTTGGGATAAAGGGGGGTGGACCTGTGGGTGTGTGCCTGGGGTCCTCTGTTGCCTGTTTACTCCTTTTAGGAGCCACGTGGCTGTGGCTGTAGGGAAAAAGGGGGGTGGACCAGTGGAAGTTTTCCTGGGGGTCTTCTTTGCCTGTTTACCTCTTTTAGGTGCTGGGTAGCTGCAGCAGTAAGGAAAAAGAGGAGGGGGGAATCTGTGGAGGGGTGTAGACTCATTGCTTCCTGGGGATTCCCCATGGTGTCACTTTGATAGCCTAGCTAGCCTCATTGTGCACATAACTCTGCTTGCAGAGAGGTGGTACCCTCCAGCTTGGAGCGCTGAGGCTGGTGGAATTCCAATTTTATTTGTGGCGGGTGGATTCAAGCAGGCATTGCTGTCTCCAGCACCACGTGGTAGTGAGACTTACGGGTGGGTCTGTAGGGGCGCTACGGGGGTGAGGATAGTGGTGGCCACACTTAGTGGACTGCTGTAACAAGGGAGGCTATACAGGATTCGGGTCGGAGATGGTTGCCGTTTCCTGTGGCCGCTGGTAGTGAAACTTACGAAAGTTGTTCTCCGAGCGGGGACACTACGAGGTTGAGGGAGGTGACTTTGGTCACATGAGTAAAGGAAAGGGATTACTGTTGAATTTATTTGAACTGTGATGCATGCACTGTATTTCAATTGAATTGTTGTTTTAATTGGGAGTCATTCAAACTCCTGTGTCTGTCTCTAAATTTCACTTTACTTTTACTTTTACTCTACTTCCTGTGTTATTTACACTTTCCACTCCTATTTCTCTTGTGAGAGAAGTGATTGGTCACACACTTCTCACCCCGCTCCAATCCGTGACTACCACCTCGGGTAGGCGGATTTAGTGACTAGTCTACGTTTTGGGAAGACGCACTTGGGGGGACCCACCCTTCCGAGTGGCAGTCGAGCATTGTAGACGCTCTGTTTCATTTTCCTTTCCCTATATCTGGGACGCCTTTTATAGGGGGATATGGGACAGGGATTGAGTAAGGGCTGGTTAGCGTGTGATCTAGTTGAGGATAGAGAGGGTGAGGAAATGGTTAAGGGGGTTGAAAAGATTGCTAAAGTGTGTAAAATTGCTGTGCCTTCATGTGGTAGATTGCAGCCAGAAAGCTGGCGTAGATTACTGACAGAGAAGAAAGGCAAGCTTACAGATAATGATTTATTACGTACTGCTGAAGCATGGTACAGAGTAGCGAAGGCTATTCAGCAGGAAGGTTGGGTTGAGGAAGAAATAGATCACAAAGGTGTAAAATTGTTTGTGTATCATAATAATTGTGTTTCTGGGGCATTCCCTCAGCCAGTGCCCCAAAATGGCGCTGTAACGGAATGCAGTGTAATAGCATACGATATCCGTTGGTACATCCAGGAAATCCACAGTCAGAATAGAAAGCAAGGCAATGTTCCCAATCCTCCCAATAACCGGACGAAACACAGTTTGGGAGTCAACTAACTCGGTTTATTCACAAGCAGCATATTTATACAGTTCCCCATGCAAGGGGTTTCCAGACAGTAATTCCAGGGGATTTCTCCCAACATGCACTGTGACTTTCCCAACAGGCATTGCTGCACGAGAAGGATACTCCCACTAAAATGGACGATTAAGTGGATTATCCCCTCGTGCAGCAAAACCGACAATTGACATTGAAATACATAATTCACACAATATTCGGTACTTTGGAATAACTGAACGTTCGGTAGATAGCTGGGGTCGGAGCACACACTTTGTGAGAATACCGCTCTGATCCCAGCTGAATTGACCGAACGCCGCACATAATACAGTTAAACATTAAAGTGGGTTTAAAAGTACCGAATAAGTACGGGACATATAATGTACCGAACGCGGAACTCCCGAACGCTCTGGAAGTCCAGCGGTGTTCGGATCATTGAGTAGCCGTTTTCAGTTCCAGGCTCTCGACGACCGAACACCGCTGCAGAGACAAAGGATCCAAGATGGCCGACCGCCGCATGGTCGGTAGTCGAACGACGGCCACCTAGGAGAGCCCTTAATTACCGATTGCAACAATGTTGCAACTGGTTAATTGGTGCCACACGACCTGTGAATGTGTGGTCTACCTGGGGAGTCCACATTCGTACGGCGAACGGCCAGGATAGCCGTGGTTCGTCGTATGAATGCTTTGTATGCTGGCAGCATACGGCTGCCAGCATGCGAACGGCCATAGGACAATACATATACATTTAACGTTACACATTATATCTTCAGCCTACGGACAACCTGTACTGAATGTAGTTCAGAAGTGGCTAGGTTTGCCACAATGCTCCCCCAGAACCAAGCCGGCATACACAGTCTGATCCCAACGGATCGGCTTGGGGATGTCCGGGAGAGTACTCACAGATCACTTCTCGAGTTCAGTCTGTCTGGATAACCCGTCAGCGTTACCGTTTTGTTTTCCTGGCCGGTAATGGATAGTAAAGTCAAAGGGCTGCAGCGCCAAGCTCCAGCCTGGCATTGTCTCCAGACACACGGTTTAGCCACACTAACGGGTTGTGATCTGTGAGTAAGGAAAAAGGTTGTCCGTACAAATATGGCTGTAACTTTTTAAGGGCCCACACCACGGCCAGGCATTCTTTCTCGATGGCGGCGTAGCTCACTTCACGAGGCAGCAACTTGCGGCTTAAATAAGCTACGGGGTGTTCTCCGCCATCGGCTCCCACTTGGCTCAGTACTGCCCCCAATCCAAACATTGAAGCGTCTGTGTGAACAAGAAATCTTTTAGTTGGATCAGGAGCAGTTAACACAGGAGCATTAGTGAGAGCAGTCTTGAGTCGTTGGAATGCCTGCTCACACTCTGGGGCCCAGACAACCAGTCGGGGAAGGTTCTTTTTCGTCAGGTCTGTTAGGGGTTTGGCCAGGGTGCTATAGTCGGGAACAAACTTTCTGTAATAGCCGGCTGTCCCTAAGAACGCCAGCACCTGGGTCTTAGTCCTGGGGGTAGGCCACTTGGCTACGGCCTCAATCTTGGCTGGCTCGGGCCTCTGCTGCCCACACCCTACACGGTGGCCCAGATACTGCACCTCGGCCATACCTATGTGGCACTTGCTAGGTTTTAGCGTTAACCCAGCCTCCCCAATGCGATCTAGGATCGCCCCTATGTGGTGTAGGTGGTCTTCCCAGGTCTGGCTAAAGATGGCTATATCATCTAGATAGGCACAGGCATACTCCTGAAAACCGTCCAGTAGCCGATCTACCATCCGCTGAAAGGTAGCCGGAGCGTTTTTCATCCCGAAAGGCATGACCTTGAACTGGTACAGGCCAAACGGGGTGACAAACGCAGACTTGGGGATGGCGTCATCGGCTAGAGGGATCTGCCAGTACCCCTTACACAAATCAATGGTAGTGAGGTACTGGCCTCGTGCCATCTTATCCAACAGCTCGTCTATCCGGGGCATCGGGTAGGCATCAGACACCGTTTTGTCATTTAGCCTCCGGTAGTCAACACAGAATCGGGTGGTGCCATCCTTTTTAGGTACCAGGACTACCGGCGATGCCCAGGGGCTATCGGAGGGTTCGATAACCCCTAGCTGCAACATTTCGTCTAGTTCGGCTTTCATATGGGTACGGACGGATTCCGGAACCCTATATGGAGCCTGGCGCATAGGTAGCCGTCCCGGGGTCTCCACTCGGTGGGTGGCTAGCGGAGTGTATCCAGGTAAATTGGAGAAGGTAGTCCCCTTTGCTACAATCAGCGCCTGTACCTGGGCACGCTCCTGGGGGCTTAGCCGCTCCCCCAGCTGAACTCCCCGGGAGGGCTCTATCTGTTCCTCGGGTTCTAGTAGGTCGGGTAAGGGTAAGTTTTCCTGATCCTCTAAGGAGGAGGCACAGATTGCCGTCACATCCTCGATCCTCTCATGGTAGGGCTTGAGCATGTTCACGTGGAGCATGCGTCTCTTCCCTACCCCTGAGCAGGGGCCGATCACATAGGTAGTGTCGCATCGCTGCTCCACTACCTGATATGGGCCTTGCCAGATGGCCTGCAGCTTATCTGTGCGGACGGGCTTTAAAATCAAAACCTTCTGTCCCACTTGAAAGCTGCGGTCCCTGGCTCCTCTATCGTACCAGCGTCGCTGGCGTTGCTGGGCCGCCTGGAGGTTGGTGTGTACAGCCTGAGTTAGCGCCTCCAGACGGTCCCTGAACTCCAGGACGTATGATATGATAGGGGTTTCGTTAGTGGTACTCTCTCCCTCCCAGTGTTCCCTAATCAAGTTCAAGGGTCCTCGCACCCTCCTCCCAAATAGTAGTTCAAACGGGGAGAATCCTGTCGACTCCTGGGGAACCTCTCTATAGGCAAAGAGTAGGTGAGGCAGAAACCTCTCCCAGTCTTTGTGGGTTTCCCCGAACGTCCGAAGCATCTGCTTCAGCGTCCCGTTGAACCTCTCACATAGCCCATTGGACTGGGGGTGGTAGGCGGAATTAACTATTGGCTTAATGCCACACACCTTCCACATATGTTGGGTAACTTCGGCCGTAAATTGGGTACCTCGGTCCGAGATTATCTCTTGGGGAAAACCTACTCGGGAAAATACCTTCATTAATGCTTCCGCTACGGTCTCAGCGTGGATATTAGAGAGGGCCACAGCTTCGGGGTACCTGGTGGCGTAGTCCACTATAGTCAGGATATATCTTTTGCCAGAGGGACTGGGTTTTGGCAGGGGCCCTACGATATCCACTGCTACTCGGCTGAAGGGTTCTGCTATGATGGGTAGGGGGCATAGCCTGGCTTTGTGGCGATCCCCTCGTTTACCTACACGCTGGCAGACGTCGCAGGAGGTGCAATACTGGCGCACATCCTGAGAGATCCCGGGCCAGAAGAAGGCATGTGTCAAACGATATCGGGTACGGGTCATCCCTAGGTGTCCTGACAAGGGGATGTCATGAGCAATTCTCAGCAGCTCCTGTCTATACTTCTGGGGTACCACTAGCTGTTTATTAGTTAAGGTGACAGATCCCCCCACATCTTTTGCCGTGACACGGTATAGCAACTCTTTCTCCCAGATGAACCGCTCCCCCTCTAACCCTGCTTGGTCTGTTTTTGCCCGGTCCCTATATACTTGGAGAGTGGGATCGGTCTGGACTTCGGTCGCAAAGGTAGTCGGGGTATCCCAGGACATGGGGGTCAGTTGGGGAACATGGTCTCTTACATGAGCCTCAGAGTGTATCGGTGTAGCCGTGGTGCGAGCCTGTTGCCGGGTGGTTACGGGAAGGGCCTCCTGGTACGGAGCCTGGGGAATAAAAGCGGAAGTCATTTGGCCCAAGTCATTCCCCAGTACAACATCGGCAGGTAAATTCTGCATCAGCCCCACTTCTACGGTCCCCTCTCCCACACCCCAATCCAAATGAACTTTGGCAGTAGGTAGCCGGTATACTGCTCCCCCGGCCACCCGTACTGCCACGGAGCCGCCAGTGTGGGTTGCGCCTGGTACCAAATGTGGTGCAACCAAAGTTAAAGTGGCTCCCGAATCCCGGAGCCCTTGTACCTCCTTCCCCTCCAGGGTCACTAGCTGCCGATGATGTTGTCGGTTGTCGGTGGCTCGGACTGACATTACTTCGTGCAGCACCCCTAGAGGCTCCTCAATTTGAGCGCTCAGCAATTCTTGGGTGGCGGGTGCTACCTGGTAATGGTGCGCAGCAGCCCTGGGTGCCAAATTTTGTCGCACCTGATTCCAAGCTTGTCGGCTCCGGTTTTGGGTGCACTCTCGAGAAATGTGCCCCCACTGCTTGCAGGTGTGACACTGAATGTTAGCCCGGCCGTTGTATCGGGAGGGGGTTGGTGGAGTATTCAGTGCCGGCCTGTGCAGGGGTGCGGTGGGGCCAGTAGGGATAAAATTATTGGGTGGCCCTGTAATCCGAGGGAGAGTCTTATTTTGGGCACCGTGATGCCTCCTGGCATCAAAATGCTGATCCGCCAATTTAGCGGCTTCGGGTAGGGTGAGTGGTTTACGGTCTCTCACCCATTCTTGTGCTTCTGGGGACAAACCATTAAAAAACTGTTCCAGCAGCATTAACTGCCTCAACTCCTCCATGTTAGTAGCGTTGCTGGCCTGTATCCAGCCTAGTGATCCTTGGTCCAGCTTGTGCGCCCATTCTGCATGAGAATCTTTCTCAGGCTTGCGCAAGCCCCGGAATTTCCGCCGGTACGCCTCTGGGGTAATAGCATACCTCTCCAAGATCGCCCTCTTTACTTTAGGGTAATCCTTGCTGTCCTCTCGGGGTACAGCACGGTAGGCTTCAGCCGCCCTACCCGATAATTTGCCTGCCAGCAGCGGCACCCATGTTGCGGGTTCCAAATCGTGCAAATCGCACAGCCGCTCAAAGTCCTGCAAATACCCATCAATTTCGTCCTTTTCTTCACAAAACGCTTTAAATGCGTGATGTGGGACTTTGGGCTTTACCTGTCCGTAGGTGGAGGCAGTAACAGACTCTGCCCTAGGCGGTGTCGCTGGTGTGCTGGTTGCCATCAGATAATCCTGTACATCCGATACCATCACGGTCAATATTTCCAGCGGTACTGGTTGCGGTAAGAACGCCAACCTGGTTCGTAGCTCTTTTTGGAATGGGGTCTCTTCCATGGCTGGTGGGGGTGTAGCGCTGCGGGCTCTGTCTCCCTCCATCAGTTCAGCGATCAGCACAGCCTTAGATTTGTTGCTGGCTATCTTACCCCTGGCTTCCAGTAGCTCTTTTAACCCCTTAAGGACACATGACGTGTGTGACATGTCATGATTCCCTTTTATTCCAGAAGTTTGGTCCTTAAGGGGTTAAAGTCTGTCGTTTTAGTATGGTATAATCAATCTCCATACGAATTGCCCTTGCTTTCCTTGTTCGGTAGTTCCAGTTTACACGAACGCTGCTTTTTCGGCTGTAAGGTTCGGATCCCGTCGCTTGCCACCAATTGTAACGGAATGCAGTGTAATAGCATACGATATCCGTTGGTACATCCAGGAAATCCACAGTCAGAATAGAAAGCAAGGTAATGTTCCCAATCCTCCCAATAACCGGACGAAACACAGTTTGGGAGTCAACTAACTCGGTTTATTCACAAGCAGCATATTTATACAGTTCCCCATGCAAGGGGTTTCCAGACAGTAATTCCAGGGGATTTCTCCCAACATGCACTGTGACTTTCCCAACAGGCATTGCTGCACGAGAAGGATACTCCCACTAAAATGGACGATTAAGTGGATTATCCCCTCGTGCAGCAAAACCGACAATTGACATTAAAATACATAATTCACACAATATTCGGTACTTTGGAATAACTGAACGTTCGGTAGATAGCTGGGGTCGGAGCACACACTTTGTGAGAATACTGCTCTGATCCCAGCTGAATTGACCGAACGCCGCACATAATACAGTTAAACATTAAAGTGGGTTTAAAAGTACCGAATAAGTACGGGACATATAATGTACCGAACGCGGAACTCCCGAACGCTCTGGAAGTCCAGCGGTGTTCGGATCATTGAGTAGCCGTTTTCAGTTCCAGGCTCTCGACGACCGAACACCGCTGCAGAGACAAAGGATCCAAGATGGCCGACCGCCGCATGGTCGGTAGTCGAACGACGGCCACCTAGGAGAGCCCTTAATTACCGATTGCAACAATGTTGCAACCGGTTAATTGGTGCCACACGACCTGTGAATGTGTGGTCTACCTGGGGAGTCCACATTCGTACGGCGAACGGCCAGGATAGCCGTGGTTCGTCGTATGAATGCTTTGTATGCTGGCAGCGCCCAGGGGATGTCCATCCCCAAGGTTCAGTCAGCAATAAGTGACAGCCAGCTGACCATGTTCCCCACTCCCAATCCTCCCAACACCCATCCCGTCATTTCCCCTGTTTGTCCGGTCCTGAATTCTGATGGATCATTATTTTCCCCATCATCATCCCTAACATTCCCATCATCCTCATCCATCCCTGCACTACCTTCTCTGCCTAATCCAAGCATTTCATCCGCCATTCCTTCTCTACGCTCTCTCTCCGTCAATAATCCTACCCTCCCGTCTGCATCCACCCAGTTCACTAACCCCTCCTCTCTTGCTACTGTCAATCCTACTACACCCGCTCCGGCTCCTCCTACTACACCTGCCTCTGCTAATCCCTCTCCGTTCTCTCCCTTTCCCACTCCTCCCACAGCCCAGGTTCCCACCCCTTCAGTTTCATATCCGAGCCCCGGATATCCCACCTCCTTCCCTAATCCCTGCCCAACTAACCCACCCTCCCAAGGTTCCGCCCAAACCCCCACCCAGTTGTCTTGGCCCTACCCCTTCCCTTACCCCTTGGCCCTGCCCTATCCAAACCAAGCCTACTTCCTTTCCCAAGCCACTCCCCAGACCCCGGTCACGCCCAATCCGGCACAGTCTGCCCCGGATGTGCCCACATCCAACATGGCCGCCACTTCCTCCCTTAACCCTAACGCAGCTTCCTTTCACGCCTCCAATATGGCGGCCCCCAGTCATCCAGCACCCCTAATGCCGGTACTTCCCGGCGACTACTCACCCCAAGCCCATAATACACTGGCCACCCCAGCATCTGGGATTCCCTCATTTCCCCCGGTTCTGACACCTCAAATGGCCCCATTAATCAGAGGGGTCCAGGTCACAGACGAAGATGAGTATGAGGAGGGATCCCAGGGCTCACAGGATGCCACGGGGCCTCTACCTCGCCGTTCCCTCGATGATCCTTTCGGACATACGGGTCGGGGGGATCGGGCCCCTCCTAAATATGTAGCTTTTAATCCTACTCAGGCTAGTGCCCTGATGAAATCACTCCCTGACCCAGAAAAGCAACCTATGCCTTTTTACAGAGGAATAGTTCAGATTCAAAAGACTTATTCTGCAGCATGGCGTGATTTACTGAGCATTTGTGCTATTAAAGCCGGGGATGCATACTGGCCCAGTATGGCCCGCCACCTCAGTACAGATCTGCTTATAAGTGACATTGATTACCCCTCCGGAGTAACTTTTTGCAACCAACTAAAAGAGTGGGCTAAGGACAAACTTGCAGATCAGGCTGCTGGCCTTACTGATATTGTGCAAGACAAAGGAGAATCAGTGGAAAGGTTTCATGCAAGACTGTTTCAACTGTTTACAGATTTGGGATTTGATCTTACAGACAAGATCCATTCTCAAATGCTGTCTGGTGCATTTGTCCAAGGTGTTAAAGACTCCATCCGCAAGGGAATCATTGCTGCACGCCCTGAATATAAGGTAGTCCTTCTGGATACCTTACTCTTAGTTGCTAGGGGTCTGGAATCTGCCCAGACTCCTAGAAGGCCCAATTCAGCTCCTCTCATGGTGTCCCGCACCGGACCTGTCCCAAAAGGCACCAAACCCGAGGATGGACATTGCTTTAATTGTGGTGCTAAAGGACATTTCAGAGGTGAATGCCCAGAGCCCAAGAAAGAGCCCAAGAAAGTGACAAAGGCTGCAAAGCCCCAAAAACAGTTCCAATTGTTGAGGAACCAGATGATTAGGAAATTGGCAAGCCTGTGTCATTAACCCCTGTCATGGCAGTGTCTTCAGGGGATAAGGGGGGGCCACTTGCCACTGTGACTCTACCCATTGAAGGACAACCTACTACATTTCTTGTTGACACAGGTGCAGCCCGAAGTGTTCTACGAGAACAAGACCTGCCAGACCCATCATTTCTGTCAAATATCGATGTCTCTTGTGTAGGAGTGGATGGCCAACCAAGACACAATCCCTTAACAACTCCATTACGAGTTGGCAACTACCCTAGCTTGCTTGCTCGTTTTGTGGTATCCTCCACATGCCCAATTAACCTGTTAGGCGCTGATGTCCTCTCACGCCTGCAGGCATCTATCATCTTCACTCCAGATGGACAAGTAGAACTATCTACCCCTCTATCTGTATCAGATACCTCAGCCTTGTGCTCCCTGCCTTTGATGCTCCATTTAGAAGAACCCCATGGGGAAGCAAAGGAACAGAGGTCCAATTTCCCAGATTCACTAAAAACAAAGGTACCTGCAAAACTATGGTCCTCAGGCCCAGAGGGCATAGGTCACCTAAAGGTTCCACCTGTGGTGGTAAAGCTCATTCCAGGAGCAAAGTTACCAAGAAAACCACAATACCCTTTGAAACCAGCTCAAGCTGCAGCTATCTCAAGTCAAATCAAAGCACTCTTGGAGAAGGGTGCTCTCGTGAAATGTGAATCAAAGTGCAACACCCCATTATTTCCTGTGAAGAAGAAAACTCCAAAAGGTGAACCAGAGAAGTATAGAATGGTTCAGGATCTCCGTGCAGTGAATGAAGCAACAGTCCTGGACACCCCTATTGTACCAAACCCACACACTCTGCTCTCTGTGGTCCCACCTTCTGCAAAATACTTCACAGTCATTGATTTGGCCAATGCCTTCTTCAGTGTACCACTGGACCCAATTTGCCAATACCTGTTTGCCTTCACACATGAAATGCAACAGTATACATGGACTGTCATGCCCCAAGGGGCACAAAACTCTCCAAGTCAGTTTGCAAAGGCCATGTGCTCTATCCTTGATCCATGGCAAGCAGACCATCCAAAAGTTGTCCTGCTCCAGTATGTGGATGATTTACTGCTCTGTGGAGATGACATACCTACAACTGAAGAATGTTCAATTAGTCTCCTTTGCTATTTAGCAGAACAAGGATGTAAAGCTGCAATTCTGTCAACCTACAGTAATCTTCCTTGGACATTGTCTATCTCAAGGCACCAGACATCTCACTCGTGACCGAGTTAGAGCAGTACTGGATATTCCACCTCCAAGGACTTCAAAATCTCTACATGCCTTCTTAGGCCTCATTTCCTACTGCCGAGCATGGATCCCAGAAGCCTATCTGCTCATGCAACCACTCTATGATGCACTCAAGTCAGACCCATTCTGTCTGACCAATGAAGCACTGGATAATTTCAATACACTAAAACGTGCCATTGCATCTGCTCCTGCTCTAGGCCTACCAGACTATACCAAACCCTTCAAATTGTTTGTCTCTGAAAGACAAGGCCATGCTACAGGAGTCCTTACCCAAACACATGACTTAAGAGGCCGTCAAAGGCCTATTGGATTTTTCTCCTGCCAGCTGGATATCGTGGCCAGAGGGACCCCTTCTTGCCTTAGGGCCGTTTTTGCAGCAAGAGAACTCATCGAAAGAACTGCAGACCTGGTCCTTGGCCACCCTCTAGTTGTCTTGGCCCCTCATGACATTTCTGCCATCATCAACCAAGTACAACTCAAGCATGTGTCTCCTGCAAGACACCTACGCCTCCAATGTCATCTCCTGTTACCTGACAACATTACCATACAAAGATGTCAAGTTCTCAATCCGTCCACTCTTCTCCCACTACCTGAGGGAGGTATCCACTATGGGTTTATCATGGATGAAACCTACATCTACCTTCTTGCTGGTACAATCAAGAGAATGCATCCTGATTTATCCTTTCATGATGAACAAGCTCCTCTCTGCGAGGGACCAGGATATGCCTTCTGTACCATGTGGTATAAGCCAAACAGCACTCCTGAGCCTTGCAACGAAGATGAGCTTTATCACCTGGTGGAGGTGAAACTCACTGCTCAAGACTTCTACTGTGACTCTGAAGGCAACAGCATGGCCTTGATTCAATTACCTCCAGAACTCAAATACTTGTACCGTCATTGGGATACTGCCATTCCACATGTCCCTGTCACCAAGTTGAAAACAAAATCATGGAATGATCTTGGGCCCATGGCAAAATTATGGGCCACCATGGATGAATCACAGCTACAGGAAAATGGCATTGTCAAATACCCAACAACTGACCATCTTGAAGCATGGCCACGCCACTTCCTGGAAAAAGAATTTCAAGATCTGGTCATAGTGAATGATTATGACCCAGAGACACCTCATGACTGTTTTGAACAGATGAAAATGGAGACAATACACCTACCAACTGTACATGAGAATCCATTAACAAATCCTGATTTCACTCTGTTTGTGGACGGTTCAAGGTATGCTGATGAAGAAGGAAAATACCACACAGGATATGCCGTAACCACAACAGATGAAGTTATCAAATCATCATCTTTACCACCAGCAATGTCTGCACAAGAAGCTGAATTGCAAGCCCTGACTTCAGCATGCAAAATCTCCGAAGGAAAACGTGCCAACATCTACACAGATTCAAGATACGCTCTGGGTGTGGCACATGACTTCGGCCTAATTTGGAAAACAAGAGGATTTCTTACCACTGCCGGTACACCAGTCAAACACAGATGAAGTTATCAAATCATCATCTTTACCACCAGCAATGTCTGCACAAGAAGTTGAATTGCAAGCCCTGACTTCAGCATGCAAAATCTCCAAAGGAAAACGTGCCAACATCTATACAGATTCAAGGTATGCTCTGGGTGTGGCACATGACTTCGGCCTAATTTGGAAAACAAGAGGATTTCTTACCACTGCCGGTACACCAGTCAAACACAGCAATCAAGGAACTAATGGATGCCCTCCTACTCCCTGAAGAAGTGGCCATCTTGAAAGTGAAGGCACATGGGAAGTTGGATACAGATGAAGCAAAGGGCAACCACTTGGCTGATCAGGCTGCTAAGCAAGCGGCAAGAAAATTGCAGGAAGTGGATGAAGAAGTGTCCGGACACGAAGAAATTCCTATTTTTACCTTGCAGACCCTTCCTACTGACCTAAGAATCTTACGGGAACAGCAAGCTACAACTACCCCCGAAGAAATACAGAAATGGAAGAAGAAAGGAGCAGTCCTGAAGGATGGAGTATATTACAACAACTTTAGATTCTGCCTTCCTAAGAATTTATACCCAGCAGTTGTCCAATAGGCCCATGGACCTGCACACCTGTCAAAAGATTTAATGGCGGCCCTCATACAGAAGTATTATGAAGCACCTGGAATCACAACATTGATCAACAGCTTCTGTAGGGCCTGTGTCATTTGTGCAAAATGCAACCCAGGAAAACCAACCAAGGTGCCCTTGAAACACCTGGCTAAGCCCATGTACCCATTCCAGAGAATTCAGATTGATCACATACAAATGCCCAAGAGTGGGCCTCATGAGTATGCACTAGTAATAGTGGACATGTTTTCAGGCTGGCCAGAAGCCTATCCAGTGGTTAATATCACTGCCAAAACAACAGCAAAACGCCTACTTACAGATATTGTATGTAGATTTGGACTTCCAGAAGTCATTGAGAGTGACCAGGGCCCAGCCTTTACAGCAACAGTGACTAAAGAAATTTGGACTGCTCTAGGGGTGACCCTAGCTTTTCACACCCCTTACCACCCACAAAGTAGTGGCAAAGTGGAACGCATGAATGGCAACCTAAAAGCCAGAATGCTAAAAATGTCACAAGAAACAAAGATGCCCTGGCCAGAAAGCCTGTCAATAGCTTTATTCAGCGTTAGGCACACACCTAGAGGGAAGCACTCACTATCCCCATATGAGATTCTATTTGGGACTGCACCCAGACTAGGTTGTTATTACCCGCAACAGTTGCAGCTTCAAACTGATGTTTTAGTAGACTATGTAACTGAACTTGCAAATGCCTTGAACAAAATACATGGCCAAGTTTTCTCTTCAATTCCAGATCCTGAATCTGATACGGGTACCCACAACCTGCTTCCCGGAGATTGGGTTCTGGTCAAGAAATTTGTGCGGAAACACACCCTGGAACCAAGGTTTGATGGACCATTCCAAGTTCTCTTAATCACTTCAACCCCTGTCAAGTTGGCCGGCAGGCCACATTGGATCCACGCTTCCCATTGCAAGAAAACTCCTGCCCCAGAGGAAGCAGATACCGCACAACCATGTACCTCTGGTACATCATCTCCTTAATTAGCTTAATTAAGGCCCAGCAAGTAGCAATTACTAAAGATGCCAGTGGGTATACCTTCTGGTACAACTCTTCATGTACCCGTGTGGCTACTTACACTTTTGATTACTGTGACATTGTAGATTGCCCATTCCCTACGTCACAAATTCAAAATATCTATAGAGATATCCCTCATTTAAAGGACCCCTATGTTTGTGTAGTTGACAAACAATGGGGGCACAATTGTAACCATTGGGGGGCGGCGGGATGGAATGCCGGGCCTGCCTGGGGTTACAAACCAAAAAGTGCCTTATCTAAAGTAGATGATCATGGTAGATCCCTTCTCCAAAGAATGACTCTGAGGAAGCCTGGAGGAGGTATACCTATGAAATTAATCCTAAATATTGAGCATCCCAGTCCAACAGATGCAGACCAGTATGTAATGGGAATGTATTGGAAGAAAGGTTCCTATAACAAGCTAGGGCACTTCTACCTTAAAGATATGTGCCACTCTCCAGAGTGGCAAGGGGCCACCCATATGGTCTCAAATCCATTAAAACCACACATCCAGTCCTTTAAAGACATGACGGCCATTGCAAACCCCACCCTTGAAGATACCATGGCAGCTGAAACAGGTTTTAATGATGTTAATCTATGGTTGGAATGGATGAAATATAATGCCAACAAACATAACAGAACCGCATGCTATGTGTGTGGTGGTGCCCGGCCTCACCTCGGCACCGTACCTTTAACCTTGCCAGTAGATTTAGAAGAATGTGTTTTGAGTCTTTTTGCCTACCACTACAATTTCAATAGGTCCCTCTGCAAAGCATGGACAGTGGAATATCCTCTCTTAGCCAAGGATGTCAAACCCCCAGACGGTGTTACAGTCTATAAAGGTAATTACACCTGTTATGCTAATTATGATGGAATTGGTAAATTCTTGGGTAACTTCTTCAAAGGGTATTGTGCCACCTACAGAACTGTCTCCATGAACCTGCTGCAATTCCATACTAGGTCATTGGGGGATATTTACTGGTTGTGTGGGGATTTACAGCTAAGATCCAGGATGGACAAGGAATGGTGGGGGGAGTGTACTCTGGCTAAAGCCATCATGCCTATACATATCTCTGACACACATGAGTCCAAACACACACCAACCAAGGTTAAGCGTGAAGCCCCAGTAAAAGGCAGTTTTGACCCTCACATTTATATTGATGCCATTGGGGTGCCTAGGGGGGTGCCCAATGAATTTAAAGCAAGAGATGAAGTTGCTGCAGGATTTGAATCACTTTTTACCATAGTTACTGCAAACAAGAATTTGAATTGGATAAATTACATTTATTACAACCAACAACGCTTTGTTAATTACATCAGGGATGCCCTCCAGGGATTAGCCGAACAGCTGCAGGCTACATCCCAAATGTCCTTCCATAATAGAATGGCCTTAGACATGATTCTAGCTGAAAAAGGGGGTGTATGTAAAATTTTGCCCGACACCATGACATGTTGTACTTACATCCCAGAAAACACAGGCCCTAATGGTAAAGTCACCTTAGCCATAGAAAAATTAAATGAGCTCTCTGAAGAGTTAAAAAGGAATTCTGGGATAAAAGATCCCTGGGAAAGATGGTTTGGTTGGATGACAGGATGGCAAAAAGCTTTAATGCATATTGGTATGGCAATACTAATTTCTCTTTTTATCTTTGCTCTTCTCGTTTGTTGTGTCCTCCCTTGTCTGAGAAAATTCCTACAGAAGACTGTAGACCAAGCAACACCAACTTTTGCACATTTGGCAGTTGATGACCAAGATTTTCAAGATCTCAACTCACCCTGTATACCGCTGCAAACTATCCCTTTTATTGATAAAGTGCAAGAGTTCTAGGTAGGGACCAGCTTAGGGACAGCATCCGTCTGTAATGGGTAAAGCCTCCCGTGTGGAGAAGTGGTGGACAAGCTACCGTGGGCCACCCATGGGAGTGAAGCGTTCGAGAGCCATGCTGACGGATGAGTTAGCCTACTAGGGTCAGATTAAGGGACAGAATTGCACTTTGCATTAACACCTAGCTAGCGGCCACGGGGTTTCTGTGCCTTTGGGCTAACACGTCTTCTGGTATTAACAAATAAAGTTTATCTTTTTAGAATCTAACATTTCATAGGGGGGACTGATGTAGAATTATTAAAAATCTTTATTGAACCTGTATTGAATTATTGTACTAACTCCATTTTAACTTCATATTATGACAGATCCTCCATTTTAACTACATTACATGACAGAATTTCCTAACAGCATTTAGTATAATGAATAGAGACTGTATTTTCTATAAAGACATGACTAACCCCGGAATTATTGAATCTCCTGTAACATGCAACAAAGTATAGCCAAGGCCATGGGAAAGCTGGCCTAATGAAATGTTCTATTCATAAAAGAAACCTGAACTTGACCACGAGTCTGACATCACTAACTACCCAAAATGACGCCCAAGCCCCCCTTCCAACCGAGTAAGCCTCGAACTGGGTAAGATGGCGCTTGAGCCATCTGTCCACACCCGTGTCCAGAACAATACCACCTCCCGGTGGGAGGACACCTAGCTAACCACTTAGTTCTTGAGCCAATTAATAATATTGATGGGTGGACATTGACATAGCCACTTAACACTTAATCCAATTAATGATGTTTACTGATATCTTGATATTCAATGATGATGTAATTTTGCTCTTATAAGGGTCTGCGAGCCCGCTTTTAATCAGATGCCATTAAATTTTCTCGAAGTTATTTTAACCCGAACTCCGTGTGTCAGTGTGAATTTACTTCTGCGTATACGCAATTTAATCATCTCAGATTTGGACAGGAACAGATAGATATTTAAACATATTTGTTTATTTCTAAATTAATCTACATCAATTGTATATTTATGTGTGTATATATATATATATATATATACACACACTTAGATCATATATATAATAAATATATATATGATCTAAGTATATATTATTTAATTTTACACTTATTTAACATGTTTTATTTTATTTTCAGGCAGCAGGGGGAGTACCTGTCATTACAGGCACTCCCCCTGTTGGCATTGCTATGGACGGCTATGCCGTCCATGTGATCACATGGCCCTGGGGGGTCGAAGAGGACAGAGGGGGACTCCCTGGGCTCCCAGGTAAGTCCCCCATACCGCGATCGTCGGCGACCGGGTAAGTACATAAGATCGCAGGACGTTCTATGCCGTCCTGGGGCGTTTAGAGCCACCAAAATAAGGACGGCATAGAACGTCCTGTGGTCTTAATGGGTTAAACCAAGAAGCAGCTTGCAACTAAGAAAGCACTTCAAACAGACTTCTATATATTGTGATAACGTGCCTCCGTTTACAAGCAACTGGGAGACAGAAGGTTTCAGGCCAGGAATGCAGGCTGTCTCCAACCCATTGCTCAGCTGCAACAGTGGGAATAGACAGGTAAGAGATAGTTGGTTTCTCCTTTGGAAGCTGGCTTGGAGCACTGGGGTGTGAAACTTGTATTTTGTTTAGTTTTACCCTTGATAGACAGGGAATGAAATGTCAGGATTTTGTTTGCAGGGACTTTTGACATATTGTTTCTTTTGATGCTGCCTTCTGTGTGGAGTTCCCAATAAAGAGTCTGGAGTTATATTAAAAACAAAAGACTGTGCATGTTTAATACCCTAGAGGACAGTGCTAATTGCAATACAGGATCACAATATGTTAATGAGCATTTTTATAAAAAAAAAAAGGAAAACATGTTTTAAACACTTGAGTGTGTTTTATGTAAACTCTATAGAAAGTCTGCAATCCCATAATACACAGCAAGAAGGCAGATTATCAGCTTATTGGGTCATCTTTGCACACAAAATTATTGGCATATATATTATAAATCTTTCAACGTACTTGTCATGAAAAGGTTAAAGAAAATGCATGAAGCCACAGGACACAATTTTAATTATTTATTTCATAATTTAAAATCTGTTTAGCGGTAACTTTACATACTGCGCTGGATATAGAGATCCCAGCATACACTGCATGTGTTTTCCAGTCTCATTTAGGGTCTTAATATAATAATTCAAAAAAAAAAAAAATACAAAAAACAAGCAGGAAAAAAGGACTAAATAAAGCTGTAGCAATGTGTACTATTTTCACGTTGAGCAGTAGTGAAAAAGAAAGGATTTGATAAACGCAGCAGATAAAGATGGCTTTATAGTGATCGGATCCTTAAAATGGCAGGACTGCACCACTAAGCACTGGCCAGGGTGGGGAAAGTTGGATCATTTTCACATTTACAATTTGTGATATAGCAATGGTAATAAGGCAAACTAATGGCTGGAGAACATCCTGACTTCATGCAGTTCAATCTGGCTATGTTGACGATGGTTAACCCCTTAAGGACACATGACATGCGTGACATGTCATGATTCCCTTTTATTCCAGAAGTTTGGTCCTTAAGGGGTTAAAAGACACAGACCTTTGGAAAGGACAGGCATTACCCTGCATTAGTTGTTGACAACGTTATCAGCACAGAAAGTGGTGGATAAATGACAGCATTTGCAAACAGCTCTATGGATCAGGAATGAAACACAGCATTATGACCTACAGAGATTGGGCAGGCAGGCCATACCAGTGAAACAGGATAGACATCACACCCATGGGCACTGCAATGGACAATATTTACAGTAAAATTGTTCCTGAATCCATCCTTGATCATATAAGAAGTCTTCTATTCCACAAAATGGAAATCCACTTCGTTTTAATTTATTTAATTTAGGAAATTTCCTGTGAGTGGAAGACTTCGGAGCTGCAAACAGTACAATATTGCGCATTGTTTAATTCTTGTGCCAACCGTTTAGAGGAAAAGTTAATGCCAGTAGGCAGACATCACAAAGCCAATCCTTCCCGCTTCCTAAACAAACTGCTCTCTTAGCTAGAGTGCACATACTTAGTCTTTCTCTATACAGCAAAGGCTGAGGGTTTCGTGAAAAACCTCTGATTGGTTTAACCAGAACCAAAACATTTTCAAACACTTTACATAAGTGCCCAGCAGAACATAAGGCCCATACTCTCAGTTTTACTCCTACACAGTGTCACACACTGAAGGAATTCAGTTACTTGTCCCTGCTCTGGGAAAGGACCAGCCCTACATCTTGCCGAGAATGCATGCATCTGGTGGTTAGTTAGAAAGATTGCCTTCCATGGTAACCCATGAGCAGACCACAGGTTAAGGCTGTAGTGAAAGTTATCAGTGACTGTGAGTGTGGCCAGAGTAAAATCATGTCATGTATGGTTTCAATCCTTGCTGCATAGAAAGTAGTGTTGACTTTTCAGAGGTTGTGGGTTAAAGGACTCAAATGGTACGAGCCATCCAGTAGAAGCTGCAGAATCTGGCATTCCACAGGCTTGGACGCAAAGTAACCCAGACTGTGAAACGTAGGTATCATGGAGTGAAGTAAAGATGCCCACAAAATGTTTGTTACCAACTATAGGGCAAAGCCAAAACCATTTGTAATGTGGTGTGGTTTAGGTTTTATTCAATGTCCACAGAGGGTCCAACATGTTGAGTGGGTCATCAGCAGCGTTAGTGCCTCGGATCAGCAGTCCACCATTCTGTGGCTGCAGAAAGCTATGCCTGCTTATCTTTTGCTTTCCTCTCTGTGGGCTATCCAAATTAAAGGTCTCGGGTGTCATGGAGGCCAGAAGATTGAGGGATGAAGATGAAGGCCCTGTAGAGGCAGCACCAGAGGAAGGGTCAGCGTCAGGTGTTGAACCCCCTGTTGATGGGGCGTAATGATTACTGGACTCTGGGGCAATGTCAGCTATTGGCATGGAATTACCATTAGAGACAGCCTGAGGTTGGACCTGGAATGGTGGCTGCTCCAAACTTACTTGTATGTCTGAATCAGGTTGAGAATAATTTGAAGGCAAACTTGGTAGTAAGTGATCATTTGCCATTTGGTCAATTAGATTGGATTCAGGAAGAGGCGGCAACTGGTAATGGTTGGGAGACTCTGTTACACCAGAGCATGGTTTAATGCTCAGCTTGGCAATGGTTGCTTGGATGGAGCTGATGGGCATGTCCCCTCCCAGCACGATGTCCTGTGGGTCTTGCAAGGTGTACATCTAAAAACAGAAGGCAGACAAGATGTCAACACTGCTACACAGTATAAGAGTCTACTACGTGCATGAGTGAAACAGCTCTTAGAACCTTTCATGACTCAAAATAA
Organism: Pelobates fuscus; assembly: GCF_036172605.1. NCBI lineage: Eukaryota > Metazoa > Chordata > Amphibia > Anura > Pelobatidae > Pelobates > Pelobates fuscus. The sequence continues at coordinate 383,567,862 of NC_086320.1, read as the reverse complement.
AGGAAAACAAACAAACAAAAACAACCCTAACAGGTCCTCAGTTATGTTCAAACATAACTTCCATAGATTGGAAGTTGACTATTGTCAAAGTAATACTGGAGATAGGCTATGCAAAAGACAAATTCCTCGGTTGAAACCATTAATTTAGAAAACTCTTTTGGACACATTCGGTTATGAAATGTTGTAGGGTGTGCTTTTTGGTATGTGTGAATAAGCCATGTTCACCATGATGTGGAGTTGCTGTTGTGGATACTCACTCTCTGTGATGTGTTGTGCTGGGGTTTAATGGAGGATGGGGTGCAGATGCCGTGTCTCTGCAGGACCTGCTGAGCGTGCTTCAGGGCAGCTTCATAGCAGAACTTTAGGTGTAGCTGGAAAATACAACAATATTATTTGCTATTCTATAGGAACCAACCATCAATCAGTGGAGAATACCCAGTGATACCAAAATGTATGATTAGGGGAATCAACCCCAAACTTTATAAAGATATTCAAATACAAACAGCTGACTGGCTATATTAAGACCCTTACCACAGGGGTAAGTGCTGTAACGCACCCCCACACTATTCAAACAGACATGCATGGATCTGGAGCCGCTCCTACACGGAGTGTCCTTCCTCTACTCAACGCTGCAAATGCTCCTCCCAATCGAGTCCCTGAAATTTATGGGGAAAATTGGAAATGGCCCTGAACTGCAGGTTTAGCGAAGGTGAGTGGGAGAAAATATGCTACCTAACACACCGCTGCTCCATCTTCAGCAAATATCAGGAGACGGCTTACAAATTGCTTACAAACTGGTATCACAACACCACGTTGCCTCGGATGAACCCAGATTACCCCGCGTAGTGCTGGAGATTTGATGCCGTGATGGGGACGTCTTTGTATATATGGTGGGAGTGATAAGATACAACCTTTCTCAAGGGGGACACACGGCATATTACAGGAGTTTACTGACCAGCTGCCCCCCTTCGACCCTGCTGCAAAGCGACCATACAGAGCACTAGATATAAAAAAAACGATCACAATTAGGATCCTTAATGTAGTGAAACAGATAATCCCCCCCAATAGCGGAAAAGCAAAGAAATACACACAATAGATAAATGGTTCGCCTAGATTGAAGACTTGAGGACCTACACATGAAGTTCACAGACAAAATGCAAAAATACCTAGACATTTGGGCACACTGGCTGCTGACAACAGCAGAAGGGTTTGTTGGCAAACTCCACTGCTAGGATGACGCTTCTTACCACACCTTCCCGCACTAAGGGGGTCGACATCCTCACACTTGACAAGCACGGATAATGGCAATCCCCCTGCCCTCTCTCTTTCCATCCCTACTATCCCACCCTTTTTCACTATCCCCAATACTTGTTAGACAGAATTATTGTACAAGCCCCTGACAAATATTCGTAAACGCTAACATATGTAACTCTTTGTTATGGTTAACACAAGTATGATATACTATGTTATAAAATAAAGACCTGCGCGTCTCGATCATTGGTTTTAACTTGACATATATGAGACCTGCGAGTCTCCTGTGCGTGTCCCACCTCTGATTGATGCCAATCGATATCTAATGACTGAAAAATAAAAATCATATTTGCAAGAAAAAAAAAAAAATGTATGATAGATTTAAAACAGCCAGGAGTAAACTCCAGCCTTCAGTGCATCCCTAGGTCTTCTAGAAACATAGGTCTTCCTTCCTCCTTCTACTGTAAAAAAACACTCCAAACACATACAGCACTCTAACTTGCTGAAGGGCTTTATGTGTGTCTTTGTGCATCAAATTACATATTTTCCTCAGGGCATATTTACTTATTTTTTTATTGGAATGTTCCTGTAATTACGGACTACCTATAATCCATAGTACTTACACCTGGAGGCCTTGCTATGAGCCAAAAGCTATGAGCCACCTGGAAACAGCTGTAAAGGAGTGGATGCCTCAAGCAGGGAATAACTCCTCAATAATACTTTTATTTTGTTCTGTAACTAACAAATGTCATGCTTAACAGCGAACTTTATGTGAGGAAATGCTATCCAGGGCAAAGCACGTAAGGTGTCAGTTTTGCGGTCTCCCTCATGTCTTAACCATGCTGTTTGTTATTTGAAGAAAGACATTGTTTCTGCATTAATTGAGGAGTAATTTCTCATTAGAGGGATCAGACAACTGTTTACTCTTATGGGATCAGGATCTACAGCCCAGCTGCTGCTACCTTTTATTACCTTTTCAAATAACTGGTCAACTTTGCAGACTAATATGCAGCCACTGCCTCCAGGCGTGCCTCAGCAGCCACACTCTGTGCACTGACAGATGCTATGTACTGCGAGAAGCCACACGCTGTGCGCTGACAGATGCTATGTACCGTGAGAAGCCACACTCTGTGCACTGACAGATGCTATGTACCGTGAGAAGCCACACTCTGTGCACTGACAGATGCTATGTACCGTGAGAAGCCACACGCTGTGCGCTGACAGATGCTATGTACTGCGAGAAGCCACACGCTGTGCACTGACAGATGCTATGTACTGCGAGAAGCCACACTCTGTGCACTGACAGATGCTATGTACAGCGAAAAGCCACACGCTGTGCACTGACAGATGCTATGTACCGCGAGAAGCCACACGCTGTGCGCTGACAGATGCTATGTACCGTGAGAAGCCACACGCTGTGCGCTGACAGATGCTATGTACCGTGAGAAGCCACACGCTGTGCACTGACAGATGCTATGTACCGTGAGAAGCCACACTCTGTGCACTGACAGATGCTATGTACCGTGAGAAGCCACACGCTGTGCGCTGACAGATGCTATGTACCGTGAGAAGCCACACGCTGTGCGCTGACAGATGCTATATACAGCGAAAAGCCACACTCTGTGCACTGACAGATGTTATGTACCGTGAGAAGCCACACGCTGTGCACTGACAGATGCTATGTACCGTGAGAAGCCACACGCTGTGCGCTGACAGATGCTATGTACTGCGAGAAGCCACACGCTGTGCACTGACAGATGCTATGTACTGCGAGAAGCCACACTCTGTGCACTGACAGATGCTATGTACAGCGAAAAGCCACACGCTGTGCACTGACAGATGCTATAAACCGCGAGAAGCCACACGCTGTGCGCTGACAGATGCTATGTACCGTGAGAAGCCACACGCTGTGCGCTGACAGATGCTATGTACCGTGAGAAGCCACACGCTGTGCACTGACAGATGCTATGTACCGTGAGAAGCCACACTCTGTGCACTGACAGATGCTATGTACCGTGAGAAGCCACACGCTGTGCACTGACAGATGCTATGTACCGTGAGAAGCCACACGCTGTGCGCTGACAGATGCTATATACAGCGAAAAGCCACACTCTGTGCACTGACAGATGTTATGTACTGCGAGAAGCCACACGCTGTGCACTGACAGATGCTATGTACCGCGAGAAGCCACACTCTGTGCGCTGACAGATGCTATGTACTGCGAGAAGCCACACGCTGTGCACTGACAGATGCTATGTACCGTGAGAAGCCACACGCTGTGCACTGACAGATGCTATATACAGCGAAAAGCCACACTCTGTGCACTGACAGATGTTATGTACTGCGAGAAGCCACACGCTGTGCACTGACAGATGCTATGTACCGCGAGAAGCCACACTCTGTGCGCTGACAGATGCTATGTACTGCGAGAAGCCACACGCTGTGCGCTGACAGATGCTATATACAGCGAAAAGCCACACTCTGTGCACTGACAGATGCTATGTACTGCGAGAAGCCACACGCTGTGCACTGACAGATGCTATGTACCGCGAGAAGCCACACTCTGTGCGCTGACAGATGCTATGTACTGCGAGAAGCCACACGCTGTGCGCTGACAGATGCTATATACAGCGAGAAGCCACACTCTGTGCACTGACAGATGCTATGTACCGTGAGAAGCCACACGCTGTGCGCTGACAGATGCTATGTACTGCGAAAAGCCACACTCTGTGCACTGACAGATGCTATATACAGCGAAAAGCCACACTCTGTGCACTGACAGATGCTATGTACCGCGAGAAGCCACACGCTGTGCGCTGACAGATGCTATGTACCGCGAGAAGCCACACTCTGTGCACTGACAGATGCTATATACAGCGAAAAGCCACACTCTGTGCACTGACAGATGCTATATACAGCGAAAAGCCACACTCTGTGCACTGACAGATGCTATGTACCGCGAGAAGCCACACGCTGTGCGCTGACAGATGCTATGTACCGCAAGAAGCCACACTGTGCACTGACAGATGCTATATACAGCGAAAAGCCACACTCTGTGCACTGACAGATGCTATGTACCGTGAGAAGCCACACGCTGTGCGCTGACAGATGCTATGTACTGCGAGAAGCCACACGCTGTGCGCTGACAGATGCTATATACAGCGAAAAGCCACACTCTGTGCGCTGACAGATGTTATGTACCGAGAGAAGCCACACTCTGTGCGCTGACAGATGCTATATACAGCGAGAAGCCACACTCTGTGCACTGACAGATGCTATGTACCGTGAGAAGCCACACGCTGTGCGCTGACAGATGCTATATACAGCGAAAAGCCACACTCTGTGCACTGACAGATGCTATGTACCGCGAGAAGCCACACGCTGTGCGCTGACAGATGCTATGTACCGTGAGAAGCCACACTCTGTGCGCTGACAGATGCTTTGTACTGCGAGAAGCCACACTCTGTGCGCTGACAGATGCTATATACAGCGAAAAGCCACACTCTGTGCACTGACAGATGCTATGTACCGCGAGAAGCCACACTCTGTGCACTGACAGATGCTATGTACCGCGAGAAGCCACACTCTGTGCACTGACAGATGCTATATACAGCGAAAAGCCACACTCTGTGCACTGACAGATGCTATATACAGCGAAAAGCCACACTCTGTGCACTGACAGATGCTATGTACCGCGAGAAGCCACACTCTGTGCACTGACAGATGCTATGTACCGCGAGAAGCCACACTCTGTGCACTGACAGATGCTATATACAGCGAAAAGCCACACTCTGTGCACTGACAGATGCTATGTACCGTGAGAAGCCACACGCTGTGCGCTGACAGATGCTATGTACCGTGAGAAGCCACACTCTGTGCGCTGACAGATGCTATGTACTGCGAGAAGCCACACTCTGTGCGCTGACAGATGCTATATACAGCGAAAAGCCACACTCTGTGCACTGACAGATGCTATGTACCGCGAGAAGCCACACTCTGTGCACTGACAGATGCTATGTACCGCGAGAAGCCACACGCTGTGCGCTGACAGATGCTATGTACAGCGAAAAGCCACACTCTGTGCACTGACAGATGCTATATACAGCGAAAAGCCACACTCTGTGCACTGACAGATGCTATATACAGCGAAAAGCCACACTCTGTGCACTGACAGATGTTATGTACCGCGAGAAGCCACACGCTGTGCGCTGACAGATGCTATGTACAGCGAAAAGCCACACTCTGTGCACTGACAGATGCTATGTACCGTGAGAAGCCACACACTGTGCGCTGACAGATGCTATATACAGCGAAAAGCCACACTCTGTGCACTGACAGATGTTATGTACCGGGAGAAGCCACACGCTGTGCGCTGACAGATGCTATGTACAGCGAAAAGCCACACTCTGTGCACTGACAGATGCTATGTACCGCGAGAAGCCACACGCTGTGCGCTGACAGATGCTATATACAGCGAAAAGCCACACTCTGTGCACTGACAGATGCTATGTACTGCGAGAAGCCACACGCTGTGCACTGACAGATGCTATGTACCGCGAGAAGCCACACTCTGTGCGCTGACAGATGCTATGTACTGCGAGAAGCCACACGCTGTGCGCTGACAGATGCTATATACAGCGAGAAGCCACACTCTGTGAACTGACAGATGCTATGTACCGCGAGAAGCCACACGCTGTGCGCTGACAGATGCTATATACAGCGAAAAGCCACACTCTGTGAACTGACAGATGCTATGTACTGCGAGAAGCCACACTCTGTGCACTGACAGATGCTATATACAGCGAAAAGCCACACTCTGTGAACTGACAGATGCTATGTACCGCGAGAAGCCACACGCTGTGCGCTGACAGATGCTATGTACCGCGAGAAGCCACACTCTGTGCACTGACAGATGCTATATACAGCGAAAAACCACACTCTGTGCACTGACAGATGCTATGTACCGTGAGAAGCCACACTCTGTGCACTGACAGATGCTATATACAGCGAAAAGCCACACTCTGTGCACTGACAGATGCTATGTACCGTGAGAAGCCACACGCTGTGCGCTGACAGATGCTATGTACTGCGAGAAGCCACACGCTGTGCGCTGACAGATGCTATATACAGCGAAAAGCCACACTCTGTGCACTGACAGATGTTATGTACCGCGAGAAGTCACACTCTGTGCGCTGACAGATGCTATATACAGCGAGAAGCCACACTCTGTGCACTGACAGATGCTATGTACCGTGAGAAGCCACACGCTGTGCGCTGACAGATGCTATATACAGCGAAAAGCCACACTCTGTGCACTGACAGATGCTATATACAGCGAAAAGCCACACTCTGTGCACTGACAGATGCTATGTACCGCGAGAAGCCACACGCTGTGCGCTGACAGATGCTATGTACCGCGAGAAGCCACACTCTGTGCACTGACAGATGCTATATACAGCGAAAAGCCACACTCTGTGCACTGACAGATGCTATGTACCGCGAGAAGCCACACGCTGTGCGCTGACAGATGCTATGTACCGCGAGAAGCCACACTCTGTGCACTGACAGATGCTATATACAGCGAAAAGCCACACTCTGTGCACTGACAGATGCTATGTACCGTGAGAAGCCACACTCTGTGCACTGACAGATGCTATATACAGCGAAAAGCCACACTCTGTGCACTGACAGATGCTATGTACCGTGAGAAGCCACACGCTGTGCGCTGACAGATGCTATGTACCGTGAGAAGCCACACTCTGTGCACTGACAGATGCTATATACAGCGAAAAGCCACACTCTGTGCACTGACAGATGCTATGTACCGCGAGAAGCCACACGCTGTGCGCTGACAGATGCTATGTACCGTGAGAAGCCACACTCTGTGCGCTGACAGATGCTATGTACTGCGAGAAGCCACACTCTGTGCGCTGACAGATGCTATATACAGCGAAAAGCCACACTCTGTGCACTGACAGATGCTATGTACCGTGAGAAGCCACACTCTGTGCACTGACAGATGCTATATACAGCGAAAAGCCACACTCTGTGCACTGACAGATGCTATGTACCGCGAGAAGCCACACGCTGTGCGCCGACAGATGCTATGTACTGCGAGAAGCCACACTCTGTGCGCTGACAGATGCTATATACAGCGAAAAGCCACACTCTGTGCACTGACAGATGCTATGTACCGTGAGAAGCCACACGCTGTGCGCTGACAGATGCTATATACAGCGAAAAGCCACACTCTGTGCACTGACAGATGCTATATACAGCGAAAAGCCACACTCTGTGCACTGACAGATGCTATGTACCGCGAGAAGCCACACGCTGTGCGCTGACAGATGCTATGTACCGCGAGAAGCCACACTCTGTGCACTGACAGATGCTATATACAGCGAAAAGCCACACTCTGTGCACTGACAGATGCTATATACAGCGAAAAGCCACACTCTGTGCACTGACAGATGCTATGTACCGCGAGAAGCCACACGCTGTGCGCTGACAGATGCTATGTACCGCGAGAAGCCACACTCTGTGCACTGACAGATGCTATATACAGCGAAAAGCCACACTCTGTGCACTGACAGATGCTATGTACAGTGAGAAGCCACACTCTGTGCACTGACAGATGCTATATACAGCGAAAAGCCACACTCTGTGCACTGACAGATGCTATGTACCGTGAGAAGCCACACGCTGTGCGCTGACAGATGCTATGTACTGCGAGAAGCCACACGCTGTGCGCTGACAGATGCTATATACAGCGAAAAGCCACACTCTGTGCACTGACAGATGTTATGTACCGCGAGAAGTCACACTCTGTGCGCTGACAGATGCTATATACAGCGAGAAGCCACACTCTGTGCACTGACAGATGCTATGTACCGTGAGAAGCCACACGCTGTGCGCTGACAGATGCTATATACAGCGAAAAGCCACACTCTGTGCACTGACAGATGCTATATACAGCGAAAAGCCACACTCTGTGCACTGACAGATGCTATGTACCGTGAGAAGCCACACGCTGTGCGCTGACAGATGCTATGTACCGCGAGAAGCCACACTCTGTGCACTGACAGATGCTATATACAGCGAAAAGCCACACTCTGTGCACTGACAGATGCTATGTACCGTGAGAAGCCACACTCTGTGCACTGACAGATGCTATATACAGCGAAAAGCCACACTCTGTGCACTGACAGATGCTATGTACCGTGAGAAGCCACACACTGTGCGCTGACAGATGCTATATACAGCGAAAAGCCACACTCTGTGCACTGACAGATGTTATGTACCGGGAGAAGCCACACGCTGTGCGCTGACAGATGCTATGTACAGCGAAAAGCCACACTCTGTGCACTGACAGATGCTATGTACCGCGAGAAGCCACACGCTGTGCGCTGACAGATGCTATGTACTGCGAGAAGCCACACGCTGTGCGCTGACAGATGCTATATACAGCGAAAAGCCACACTCTGTGCACTGACAGATGCTATGTACTGCGAGAAGCCACACGCTGTGCACTGACAGATGCTATGTACCGCGAGAAGCCACACTCTGTGCGCTGACAGATGCTATGTACTGCGAGAAGCCACACGCTGTGCGCTGACAGATGCTATATACAGCGAGAAGCCACACTCTGTGCACTGACAGATGCTATGTACCGTGAGAAGCCACACGCTGTGCGCTGACAGATGCTATATACAGCGAAAAGCCACACTCTGTGCACTGACAGATGCTATATACAGCGAAAAGCCACACTCTGTGCACTGACAGATGCTATGTACCGCGAGAAGCCACACGCTGTGCGCTGACAGATGCTATGTACCGCGAGAAGCCACACTCTGTGCACTGACAGATGCTATATACAGCGAAAAGCCACACTCTGTGCACTGACAGATGCTATGTACCGTGAGAAGCCACACTCTGTGCACTGACAGATGCTATATACAGCGAAAAGCCACACTCTGTGCACTGACAGATGCTATGTACCGTGAGAAGCCACACGCTGTGCGCTGACAGATGCTATGTACTGCGAGAAGCCACACGCTGTGCGCTGACAGATGCTATATACAGCGAAAAGCAACACTCTGTGCACTGACAGATGTTATGTACCGCGAGAAGTCACACTCTGTGCGCTGACAGATGCTATATACAGCGAGAAGCCACACTCTGTGCACTGACAGATGCTATGTACCGTGAGAAGCCACACGCTGTGCGCTGACAGATGCTATATACAGCGAAAAGCCACACTCTGTGCACTGACAGATGCTATATACAGCGAAAAGCCACACTCTGTGCACTGACAGATGCTATGTACCGCGAGAAGCCACACGCTGTGCGCTGACAGATGCTATGTACCGCGAGAAGCCACACTCTGTGCACTGACAGATGCTATATACAGCGAAAAGCCACACTCTGTGCACTGACAGATGCTATATACAGCGAAAAGCCACACTCTGTGCACTGACAGATGCTATGTACCGCGAGAAGCCACACGCTGTGCGCTGACAGATGCTATGTACCGCGAGAAGCCACACTCTGTGCACTGACAGATGCTATATACAGCGAAAAGCCACACTCTGTGCACTGACAGATGCTATGTACCGTGAGAAGCCACACTCTGTGCACTGACAGATGCTATATACAGCGAAAAGCCACACTCTGTGCACTGACAGATGCTATGTACCGTGAGAAGCCACACGCTGTGCGCTGACAGATGCTATGTACCGTGAGAAGCCACACTCTGTGCACTGACAGATGCTATATACAGCGAAAAGCCACACTCTGTGCACTGACAGATGCTATGTACCGCGAGAAGCCACACGCTGTGCGCTGACAGATGCTATGTACCGTGAGAAGCCACACTCTGTGCGCTGACAGATGCTATGTACTGCGAGAAGCCACACTCTGTGCGCTGACAGATGCTATATACAGCGAAAAGCCACACTCTGTGCACTGACAGATGCTATGTACCGCGAGAAGCCACACTCTGTGCACTGACAGATGCTATGTACCGCGAGAAGCCACACTCTGTGCACTGACAGATGCTATATACAGCGAAAAGCCACACTCTGTGCACTGACAGATGCTATGTACCGTGAGAAGCCACACTCTGTGCACTGACATGCTATATACAGCGAAAAGCCACACTCTGTGCACTGACAGATGCTATGTACCGCGAGAAGCCACACGCTGTGCGCTGACAGATGCTATGTACCGTGAGAAGCCACACTCTGTGCGCTGACAGATGCTATGTACTGCGAGAAGCCACACTCTGTGCGCTGACAGATGCTATATACAGCGAAAAGCCACACTCTGTGCACTGACAGATGCTATGTACCGCGAGAAGCCACACTCTGTGCACTGACAGATGCTATGTACCGCGAGAAGCCACACGCTGTGCGCTGACAGATGCTATGTACAGCGAAAAGCCACACTCTGTGCACTGACGGATGCTATATACAGCGAAAAGCCACACTCTGTGCACTGACAGATGCTATATACAGCGAAAAGCCACACTCTGTGCACTGACAGATGTTATGTACCGCGAGAAGCCACACGCTGTGCGCTGACAGATGCTATGTACAGCGAAAAGCCACACTCTGTGCACTGACAGATGCTATGTACCGTGAGAAGCCACACACTGTGCGCTGACAGATGCTATATACAGCGAAAAGCCACACTCTGTGCACTGACAGATGTTATGTACCGGGAGAAGCCACACGCTGTGCGCTGACAGATGCTATGTACAGCGAAAAGCCACACTCTGTGCACTGACAGATGCTATGTACCGCGAGAAGCCACACGCTGTGCGCTGACAGATGCTATGTACCGGGAGAAGCCACACGCTGTGCGCTGACAGATGCTATATACAGCGAAAAGCCACACTCTGTGCACTGACAGATGTTATGTACCGCGAGAAGCCACACGCTGTGCGCTGACAGATGCTATGTACCGCGAGAAGCCACACGCTGTGCGCTGACAGATGTTATGTACCGCGAGAAGCCACACGCTGTGCGCTGACAGATGCTATGTACCGGGAGAAGCCACACGCTGTGCGCTGACAGATGCTATATACAGCGAAAAGCCACACTCTGTGCACTGACAGATGTTATGTACCGTGAGAAGCCACACTCTGTGCACTGACAGATGTTATGTACCGCGAGAAGCCACACTCTGTGCACTGACAGATGTTACGTACCGCGAGAAGCCACACGCTGTGCGCTGACAGATGCTATGTACCGTGAGAAGCCACACACTGTGCACTGACAGATGCTATGTACTGCGAGAAGCCACACTCTGTGCGCTGACAGATGCTATGTACTGCGAGAAGCCACACTCTGTGCACTGACAGATGCTATGTACCGTGAGAAGCCACACACTGTGCACTGACAGATGCTATGTACTGCGAGAAGCCACACGCTGTGCACTGACAGATGCTATGTACCGTGAGAAGCCACACGCTGTGCGCTGACAGATGCTATGTACCGTGAGAAGCCACACACTGTGCACTGACAGATGCTATGTACTGCGAGAAGCCACACGCTGTGCACTGACAGATGCTATGTACCGTGAGAAGCCACACGCTGTGCGCTGACAGATGCTATGTACTGCGAGAAGCCACACGCTGTGCGCTGACAGATGCTATGTACCGTGAGAAGCCACACACTGTGCGCTGACAGATGCTATGTACCGCGAGAAGCCACACGCTGTGCGCTGACAGATGCTATGTACCGCGAGAAGCCACACGCTGTGCGCTGACAGATGCTATGTACTGCGAGAAGCCACACGCTGTGCGCTGACAGATGCTATGTACTGCGAGAAGCCACATGCTGGGCGCTGACAGATGCTATGTACTGGGAGAAGCCACACGCTGGGCGCTGACAGATGCTATGTACTGCGAGAAGCCACACGCTGGGCGCTGACAGATACTATGTACTGCGAGAAGCCACATGCTGTGCACTGACAGATGCTATGTACTGCGAGAAGCCACATGCTGTGCACTGACAGATGCTATGTACCGTGAGAAGCCACCAGCTGTGCACTGACAGATGCTATGTACCGTGAGAAGCCACCAGCTGTGCACTGACAGATGCTATGTACCGTGAGAAGCCACCAGCTGTGCACTGACAGATGCTATGTACCGTGAGAAGCCACACGCTGTGCACTCTAGAAGTAGTGGGTTCTGTGCTGATAACTGGTTATGTTCTCCCTTACCTTCTCCTGCAGCATGTGCTTCCTCTGCTGTCTCATCTTCTTCACAAGTTCACCTAGATCTGGGATCCCATTGCCAGCCTCGATTTCCTGCACAGCTGCATACATAATGCAAAATGCCCCGGTACGTCCCACGCCCGAGCTTCAAGGAGAGAGGAATAAGGGAAATCATGTTTAGGATTATGGCTTAAAATTTGTAGGCCTTAAAAGTTACTGGCCACTGCGAGCCATAGCATTTCCATCAGGAATTAATTTCTATTCACCAAGGGTACATTTTCACTCACCTATGGCTAGTGGCAAGTGGAAAGTTTGAGCCCTGTTTAGGGTGATCTAGAATCGACCATTAAATCTGATCAAACAAACTGAAAAACGACATAATACGCTGTATACATTTTACTGAAATAGGGTATTTTGTCAAATGCAATCTCTTTTCTTCCACTTTCAACATGAAAAGAAAGTAGGAAACATAACACTGAGAAAATGTGTTTTACACCCCACCTCCTATAGAATGTAAGCTCGATCGAGCAGGGTCCTCTTCAACCTATTGTTCCCGTAAGTTTATTTGTAATTGTCCTATTTATAGTTAAATCCCCTCTCATAATATTGTAAAGCGCTACGGAATCTGTTGGCGCTATATAAATGGCAATAATAATAATAATAATAAAAAAAAAAGAAAGCACAGCTCAAACACAAGCAGACTGACACACACAAGAATCTGCAGGTTTCTGACTCTCCATAGATCTGATCCAGGAGATGTAGAAAATCTTACCTGCAGTGAACAACGATGGGTGTATGTAGTGGTCTTTGGTGCAGATAATGGCTGTGCACATCCTGAATGAAGCGCAGCAAGTTCCCCTTACTGTCCGGAAGTCCCCTGCAAGAAACATTAATTCAGGATATACACCGACAATGAAAATGGCCAATCCAAACTCTCCACATATTACAACGCAAAAAATATCTTACAATGCACGCAGTTCTCATATTACAAAAGGCATCATATTTTTGCGATGTGCAATACTACTGTAGCAGAGATTGTGCCAAGTAGACTAACGTTTATTTGGTTTTAACCTATGTCCTGTTGTAGATACTCTTATTGTGTCCCTGTCAAACTCCCAATACCGATTAAAAGACATTACTCACAGCTCAGGCCAAGAAGTGAACTGCAAATGGATAATAGATCGTTTCAGACTTTGATCCTTGTATTGCAGGGAGATAACTCTTTCCACATGCGTGTCGGTGACTTTTTGGCTGGTAAGAGTGAGCGTGATATGTCCGTGGACCATGGGCTGACCCCGCTCTACAGGAAAGTATCGTACAACCTTTTGCTGTAACAACAAAATGACAAATTATTAGGCAGCTATTACTCATCATGATTCCATCAAAGACACAGTTGAGGGCAGGTCCGTGAGCAATTATTCATACACACTAGGGGTGGTTGATAAAATAACACATTCGCATAACAGTGAGGGATAAGTACCTTCATCTGACTTTGTGCTGCTAGTTATATTTTATCTGGAGTGTAAGAGATCATTTATTGCAGTCCTTAAAATGAGAAAGTGGGGTAAAATAACTCAACGCACAGGAAACAGAAAGTATTCTAAAACTGGATAACTTTAAAAGACCCACCTTCTCAATCTCCAGCTCAGACACCAGCATGACAATCAGGGAGACCTTCTGCTCGTGTATCATTAGCCAGAAGTCTGAAGCTGTGCCCACAAGTGGGGCTTGTGTTGCAATCATGGATGGGCAGTATGAAGACAGGTCTTCAATCCTACTAGCATTAATGTAATCATCCTTGCCTGACTGTAGCACAATGCGGTTTTTGTCATATGGCATTATATCCTGGTGCCGATTCTTCATAGCATAGCAGCGAGCGATGGCAATTGATAGATGTCTTGCTTCTTTCTCCTGAGCATCTTGAAAGTCTTTCCACATGGAGTCTAGTTGTGTTGCTGCACCAAGAACTGGTTTGTCGAGAGCTCCAACTACAGTCCGGAAGCGATCAATTTCTGACAGCAGTCTCATGATATGCTCAGGTTTCTCATATGGGTCATTTTCTATTAATTGAATGCCTTTTGGCTTCTGTCCATCCTTAGAATCAGCCTTAGTGGGTTGCAACAATGGCTGCCCAACTGAAGTTTTGGAGCCACCATGTTGGCTCTCTGGACTTGACGAAAGAAGATCATCTGTGGAGGAACTCTGCCGTTGGAAAACAACATCCGTAGATCCTTGGGTTAAAGGCGTTGTTCCAGGTGTCAATGATGGGGGAGGTCTTTGTGGCATGGCAGCAGAAGTCGGCACAGTGGATGAGTGGACCACAGGAGGTGGTGCAACAACAGAGGGCTGTGGAGAGGGTGCTGGTGATGGCATGGGTGGAGCAGCTGAAGATATCACAGCACCTGGTAACTGACTGACAGCAGGGCTGCTGGAGGGTGGTATATGATGTGACACTGGAGTTGTGGTTTGTGATCCCACTACTGGCATTTGTTGAACAGCAGTTGCTAAAGCATTAGCAGGAGGCGCTGGGTGTCTTGGATGAGGAGCAAATGGCATTGCTGGGGTCATCTGTGATACTGAACCGGGAGGTAACGAATGTATAATTGTCCTTGCTGGATGAGTTAGAATTTGTGGTGATGATGACTGACTCATTGGTGGAGGCATAGTTTGCACTGGCTGTGGAGTTGCCATGGGAAGAGTGCCAGGGAATGTCACTGCCCCAGAATTTGGCTTGTCTTGATGGGGAACTGGGTAACGTTGAGGTACCAGCTGTTGATTGGCAGGATGTGAGGGTGTTATACCCTGCTGTGCTGGGAACTGCTGATAATGCTGCTGAGGAGGAACTGGTGTTGCTTGAGGAATCAGAGGGGGCTGACCCTGCGATTGGTACATCGACTGATGTGGATGAAGGGGTGTCTGCATGTTACCAGTAAATGGTGGTACAGGCGCATACTGCTGCTGCCCAGGAAAGCTCTGAGGTCTTAGTTGCATATCCACTCTAGGCTGGGGCTGACTGGGAGGTTGAAACATTTGAGTTGGCTGAGCATGTGGTAAACGGGTCTGAGGCTGCTGGATGTAGTTTGGAACTGCACTCTGGCTGTAAGGAAAGGGAGCTGGCTGAACCATTCCTCCAGGAGGACCCATATAATTGCCCTGTATTGGAGCTGGTGGCATTGTATGGTTTGTGAGTGGTGCACCGCCTTGGATGGGACCGTGAAGTCTAGGGGTTGTATAACTTGAAATAGGACCTTGAATACTGTCCACGGTGGTTGTGGCTGGACGGATACCTTGTGTCAACGGTGGCTGGAAATGATCTCTAGGGGATGGGCCCTGGAAGCACTGGTTTACATCAGGTCTGACTGGCACAGGCTGGTTTAAAGGACCACGCATATATCCTGAGGTTGGGACTTGCTGACCCATCCCAAACTGCCCTGCATTATTTAATTTAAACTGAGGGGCACCTGGTATTGCTGCAGAGACGGGGACTGGTGTGTGCTGAGGGGATCTTTGTGGTGGCGGTACACCACATTGGTAACCAGACGGTAAAGGAACAGATCCCGGTGTCCTGATCATTGAGCCCACTGGATACATTTGTGGAATCTGTGAGGAGGAAGAGGTTGGCATGGCAGCTGATATGCCTGGCTGAGGAGCCCGTGCATGCATGAACGGTGAATGAACACCATGAGCAGCACTCACTTGAGGGGCATTGTTGTATGTTACAGGTGGCAAGGGGTGGCCTGGGATGCCGTACTGTGGTACATTTCCAGATACAGCATTATAATGAGCCTGGCTGAAGGGCACTGCATGTCGATCAGGCATGGGCGCACTGGCTGTCCTGTCAATTCTGTATACATCTGTCCCAGGAGCCGGTAATCCGTGATATGCACCAAAGGCATTAGCAGATAAGCGGTCAATGTGAGCGGCAAGAACATCTGGGGGCAGGCTTTTCAACTCCTCTGGCAGATCGGAAAGGAATAGAGAAGTGAACTGCTGTATTTCTGCGAGGTCTGCAGCCGGGAGATTGCCAAGATCCACATCTGAAACTTTCTCCAATGCTGGCTTAGGGGCTGTTGGGCGAGGTGGAGGTTTCTTTTTAAGTTCTCTGCAAAAAGAAGACAAACTTAACACGGTTTTTAAAAACCTGTGCGCAATGAAAATAGCAAAACCAATGTAAGCCTTTTACAACATTAATAAAAAACATACCTCTAGGGTTATAAAACGGTTGATTTAAAGCTAAACATTGGTTACAATATCATTCAAAACAGAGCTGCTAAATGCTTTATGTATGAAGAGGCGTGCCTTCTCTTTTTTCTTCATTTTATCAAAGTGCCAACTTTAGCAGAAATCAGTACTTTTACAAATGAACCTTGTTACACCTTCCCAGCTGTCAATCAGCCGGTTACTTCCTGGTTGTTTAGTTCAGTTGAGCTGTACTAAAGAGGCAGATAATTCACAGTCAAAGACTTTACACAGGGGTGTAATAGAGACAGAGAGACAGATAGAAAAAGTCTGCGCTAGAGACGAAGGTGAGAGATTGCAGTAGCCATTGCAAGCCAAAATTTCACAAAAGAAAACATGCAAAACAAATGACATACTTACTTGATTTGTGGTATATTTTTTATTTTATTTATTTGTATTGCATTGTTCCTTAAAGGATATGAGAATTTTACTCAAAGCAGCAATTCTGAAACAATCCCAAGTATTTATCTACAGCGAAGTAGTGTTACATGATATTACTTTAAATGTATGGCATACAGGTAACATGATTGCAGCTATGAATAAACCCACTGGCTGCTTTGACAAGAGGATAAGACAGTGTCACGTCAAAATTCTCAATAGTTGATCTATGCATATGTGCTGGTTAAATCACTGTTGTATGCATGGATCAAAATGGAATTTGTTAACTGAAAGGAAAACAAAAATACAAAACATTTTTTTTAGGGATCTTCAGACTCATTAAGCAAAACATTTGAGAAAAGAAAAATTAATATATAATATATACAGTTGCAAGAAAAAGTATGTGAACCCTTTGGAATGATATGGATTTCTGCACAAATTGGTCATAAAATGTGATCTGATCATCATCTAAGTCACAACAATAGACAATCACAGTCTGCTTAAACTAATAACACACAAAGAATGAAATGTAGCCATGTTTTTATTGAACACACCATGTAAACATCCACAGTGCAGGTGGAAAAAGTATGTGAACCCTTGGATTTAATAACTGGTTTAACCTCCTTTGGCAGCAATAACTTCAACCAAACGTTTCCTGTAGTTGCAGATCAGACGTGCACAACGGTCAGGAGTAATTCTTGACCATTCCTCTTTACAGAACTGTTTCAGTTCAGCAATATTCTTGGGATGTCTGGTGTGAATCGCTTTCTTGAGGTCATGCCACAGCATCTCAATCGGGTTGAGGTCAGGACTCTGACTGGGCCACTTCAGAATGCGTATTTTCTTCTGTTTAAGCCATTCTGTTGTTGATTTACTTCTATGCTTTGGGTCATTGTCCTGTTGCAACACCCATCTTCTGTTGAGCTTCAGCTGGTAGACAGATGGCCTTAAGTTCTCCTGCAAAATGTCTTGATACACTTGGGAATTCATTTTTCCTTCGATGATAGCAATCCGTCCAGGACCTGACGCAGCAAAGCAGCCCCAAACCATGATGCCCCCACCACCATACTTCACAGTTGGGATGAGGTTTTGATGTTGGTGTGCTGTGCCTCTTTTTCGCCACACATAGTGGTGTGTGTTTCTTCCAAACAACTCAACTTTGGTTTCATCTGTCCACAGAATATTTTGCCAGTACTGCTGTGGGACATCCAGGTGCTCTTGTGCAAACTGTAAACGTGCAGAAATGTTTTGTTTGGACAGCAGTGGCTTCCTCTGTGGTATCCTCCAATGAAATCCACTTATTTAGTGTTTTATGTATTGTAGATTCGCTAACGGGGATGTTAGCATTTGCCAGTGACTTTTGTAAGTCTTTAGCTGACACTCTAGGATTATTCTTCACCTCATTGAGCAGTCTGCGCTGTGCTCTTGCAGTCATCTTTACAGGACGGCTACTTGTAGGGAGAGTAGCAGCAGTGCTGAACTTTCTCCATTTATAGACAATTTGTCTTACCGTGGACTGATGAACAGCAAGGCTTTTGGAGATACTTTTATAACCCTTTCCAGCTTTATGCAAGTCAACAATTCTTAATCGTAGGTCTTCTGAGAGCTCTTTTGTGCGAGGCATCATTCACATCAGGCAATGCTTCTTGTGAAAAGCAAACCCAGAACTGGTGTGTGTTTTTTATAGGGCAGGGCAGCTGTAACCAACACCTCCAATCTCATCTCATTGATTGGACTCCAGTTGGCTGACATCTCACTCCAATTAGCTCTTGGAGATGTCATTAGTCTAGGGGTTCACATACTTTTTCCACCTGCACTGTGAATGTTTACATGGTGTGTTCAATAAAAACATGGCAACATTTCATTCTTTGTGTGTTATTTAGTTTAAGCAGACTGTGATTGTCTATTGTTGTGACTTAGATGATGATCAGATCACATTTTATGACCAATTTGTGCAGAAATCCATATCATTCCAAAGGGTTCACATAATTTTTCTTGCAACTGTATAAAACAATAAATATTAAAATCAATGTTTGTTTATGGCAAACCTTCTGCTTTGAGAGAGCACTCAAAATAAGTGATTTTTCTCTTGAAATTAACATGTTTTAAAATAAGAGCAAGGGGACACGCACTTAACCCATAAAGCGCGACAGCAACGGCGGGTTTGGAATATTCCTTAAATCTTTATTCATGGTATTGCATTCACAAAGAAGGACACAAACATTCAGAAATAATGCTGTTTGTAACATAATCCATATAAACTGGTGGAAAATGTAATACAATGGATGACGATTTAAAGCTCCCTTTGGCACAAATACATACAGTATCTCACAAAAGTGAGTCCACCCTTCACATTTTTGTAAATATTTTATTATATCTTTTAATGTGACAACACTGAAGAAATGACACTCTGCTACAATGTAAAGTAGTAAGTGTACAGCCTTTATAACAGTGTAAATGTGCTGTCCCTTCAAAATAAATCAACACACAGCCATTAATGTCTAAACCGTTGGCAACAAAAGTGAGTACACTCCTAAGTGGAAATGTACAAATTGGGCCCAATTAGCCATTTTCCCTCCCCGGTGTCATGTGACTCAGTGTTAAAAAGGTCTCAGGTGTGAATGGGGAGCAGGTGTGTTAAATTTGGTGTTATCGCTCTCATACTGGTCACTGGAAGTTCAACAAGGCACCTCATGGCAAAGAACTCTCTGAGGATCTAAAAAAAAGAATTGTTGCTCTACATAAAGATGGCCTAGGCTATAAGAAGATTGCCAAGACCCTGAAACTGAGCTGCAGCACGGTGGGCAAGGCAGTCACAGGACATGTTCCACTCCGAACAGGCCTCGCCATGGTCGACCAAAGAAGTTGAGTGCACGTGCTCAGCGTCATAGGTTGTCAAAGGTTGTCTTTGGGAAATAGACGTATGAGTGCTGCCAGCATTGCTGCAGAGGTTGATGGGGCGAGGTGTCAGCCTGTCAGTGCTCAGACCATACGCCGCATACTGCATCAAATTGGTCAGCGTGGTAGTCGTCCTAGAATGAAGCCTCTTCTAAAGATGATGCACAACAAAGCCTACAAACAGTTTGCTGAAGACAAGCAGACTAAGGACATGGATTACTGGAACCAGGTCCTGTGGTCCGATGAGACCAACATAAACTTATTTGGTTCAGATTATGTCAAGCGTGTGTGGCGGCAACCAGGTGAGGAGTACAAAGACAAGTGTGTTTTGCCTACAGTCAAGCATGGTGGTGGGAGTGTCATGGTCTGGGCCTACATGAGTGCTGGAGGCACTGGGGAGCTACAGTTCATTGAGGGAATCATGAATACCAATATGTACTGTGACATAAGGAAGCAGAGCATGATCCACTCCCTTCAGAGACTCAAAGACGACCACTGCCTTGCTAAAGAAGCTGAAGGTAAAGGTGATGGACTGGCCAAGCATGTCTCCAGACCTAAACCCAACTGAGCATCTGTGGGGCATCCTCAAACAGAAGGTGGGTGAGTGCAAGGTCTCTAACATCCACCAGCTCCATGATGTCGTCATGGAGGAGTGGAAGAGGACTCCAGTGGCAACCTGTGAAGCTCTGGTGAACTCCATGCCCATAAGGGTTAAGGCAGTGCTGGAAAATAATGGTGGTCACACAAAATATTGACACTTTGGACATTTCCACTTAGGGGTGTACTTACTTTTGTTGCCAACGGTTTAGACATTATTGGCTGTGTGTTGTTATTTTGAGGGAACCGCAGATTCACGCTGTTACACAGGCTGTACACTTACTACTTTACGTTGTAGCAGAGTGTCATTTCTTCAGTGTTGTCACATGAAAATATATAATAAAATATTCACAAAAATGTGAGGGGTGTACTCACTTTTGTGAGATACTGTATATTTTTTCTCTATGGTAACTTACAATAATTTATAGAGCTACATCAAATAAGAGCCAGTGGAGGGAAGATAGGGAAGGATGGATAGATTACACTGTGCTACCTCTCCAGGATCTGCTGCCGGCTGGCGCTGTACGCTTCATTCACAGACTGAGCTTTCTCCAGGAGCCTTGCCACTTTGCTTTCAAGGTCAGCGTAGAAATCCTTGCCCTCCTGAGACTTTTTCATCAGGTCCTCATAGGCCTCATAAGATGCGATGAGTGTCTGCACTGTATGGTTCCATCTGACAGTGGGGAGATAGGATTAGGCAGAGATTGATACATATTTTTTAATATAAATTAAGCCAGGTGAGCTTGTAGTCACCAACTCTCAGGAAGCTATGGAAGAGCCTTTACAAGTATTTTCACCTGTAGGGTTAACAAGCACAGTTCATAGCTGCAGAGCCTCTAACAAGCTTTTTATAGAACTGTTCTAAGTAATTGACAGTAAATATAAAAAAGCTGACTGTAGTCACAGCCTGGATAGTTAGACTGGTGACACTGGTGACGATGGTCTTAGTACATATTCGTAGTAGATCAATCAAGCTTGGTTTGACGCATTAAAGAGCCATTCCAGGTCCTTCAGAGATCAAGATGCAGATCTCTATGTGCCATCTACACAGACCAGGACTAGGCAGAGATCTTGTACCCAATCCTGGCATTCAGACTCTTTTCAATGGGAGCATGACCACCTGTCTCATTATCCATGCACCATTCTAGTGTTACATACAGCAAGCTGGAAACCTACTGGAACGTTCTTTGCGTGAAAAAAAAATGAACAAAGAACTTTCATTCACTCATTGTACTAATGTACAATTTAATTTTTTTCCCCATAAATGGGAAGATAGCATATGGTCTATGTGAGGCATTTTGTGCACTCCCAAATAAATCCAATGAGAACAATTCCTGCTCAGCTTTAGGCACAGCTGCTATCTTAACGGGAATATGGAGTCTGTGATATGATGCAAGCGATTGGGCCAGTGTCAAGCACAACACTCTAGCATTGCAATCAGAGTTACATGGATGCCCTTAGAAGGCAAGCATTAGAGAATATAAATGCATATATCTACCACCTCACTGAGTCCCATGCCTGCAGAACACTTACCTCTGCTCAGATTCCCCCAGGATCTTCCTGACTGGCGCATATTTGACGTTGGCTTCAGTAAGGGCTTTCAGAATGTTTTCCTGAGCTGAGAGGTTCTGGTCAATGTAGACCTTGATCTGGTCATACTTCTTCAGCTGTTCAGCAAATAGTTTCTAAAAGACACAGGAGACATTATGGGTCTCAGCAATAATATAGAATACGCCCAGAACCCTCGCAGCAAAAATTGCCAAAAAGGGAAACAAATAAGCACAAACATAACATAATTATAATACAACTGGTACAAATGAAAGAACCCGATCATTATACCTTTTTTGAAATAGAAAAAAAAAAAAAAGCCCCTGGGGCCGTAACTATTAGCTGTAGTACAGAACAAGCCTTATACGCTAAGGAACTTCACTGAAGATACCCGTAGTAAATGGTAACCTACTGAAACTGGTGGGGGTATGTGATGATTACACGGTGTCTGTCTAATGTGATGTCTTAAAATTGCTTTAATAAATCATTTCTACTAAAGCAAGACAAGGGAGGACAGAAAACCAAAACCAAGTTACCCTATGTACAGGACCTTATATGCTGTACCCCGGGCTCAAAATATCCACTAGCTATTGGCGAGCTACAAAAAATGAAAGAAAATGTAGCCCTGGTGAGCAGAAATTCTCCCCCGGTGAGCGAGACATGGATCCTCCAGGTTTGCAATGGCAAATAACTTAAAGCCTGGCTAGTGGTGTAGGACCTGAAATTTTAGCCTTGCTTTACCCTACTCACCTTCATCTCGGAACGGTCAGTGGTAACCAGTGAGGTAGTGATATCATCTTTCTGGATGGTGTCTCGAAGCTGCTGTTCCAGCAAGACGCGCTGTTCTCTCATCTCCTGCACTTTGCTTAGTATACGCTTCAGGTTCAGGAGCACGGCTTTGTCCTCTGAAATGAGACAAAGCATTTGGTAATGACCGATTTATTGGTTTCACATTTTATATTGATAAAGAGTACTTCACACATGTAAAAGAGATTCAACTCTCTGTATACGTATTATGTAGAAAGCGGGAAAAACAATTTACCTTCGGTCAGGTTGGGCGCCGGTAGGGCTTGTTGAAGCTGGTCTAGTGGTCCGCTGAGCAGCCGCAGGTTGCTGATATGTAGATTCATTGCTTTATGTAGCTCCGTGTTGGTGAAGCTGGCCTTTTCGTGGACTTCCATGTATTTGGTCCATTCTTTGCTTACTTCAGCCATGGAAGGGGATGATGGAGAGGGTGATGGGACCGGTTTACCAACTTCCTCCTGAAGCTTCTTCTCTTGGTTCTCATATTCGTCCAGCAGGTCTTTGATATCCTTCAGAGAAGACTCTACATCCGTGAACACCCCGGAGAGAACTAGGATGGTTAGAGAGAATGAAAATGGATATTACTTTTTATGAAATTGTCTGGATCACATCTACACTAGCAGAGTGTTTAAGAGGAATCTCACCCTGCATAGACTGGACTAGACTCTTAACGGTGTCCGGTCTCACGCTGAGTGCTGCACACTTCTCCATTAGTGCCGGGGGAATGTGAGTGTACATATCTAGGTTATCAACGGTGTCTGGGTCCAGCTGAAGGGAATCTGTAAATTGACTGAAAGAAGATAATACAGAAAATGAATAAGGACATTTACATCTTAGCCATAACCGTAAGTAAACTATATATATAAAAAATAAAAAGTTACTTTAATTTCAGCACCAAAAACACACTATCAATAAATCTGTCTCGAAACTCTCCATGTGGTTTGGTGATTGGGATACACTGAAAGAGTCTGGCAACTCTAATGTAATCCTAACCATGTAACCTCTATATCCTGAGCTCATGGGTGAAGTGTGGATACAGCCTGTACGTAGGATGTAAAAGGCCAGGCTGCTTGACCAATCTTCAAAACCTTGCTCACATATATCCAAACTACTCTTGTACACACTATCGGCGTAAAACATACAATTCTTTGTTAGAGCTAATTTGACTCCATGGAATTTTCTTTGTGAAGTGATTAAAGCCAAAAAACAGAAACATGGACTGAGATCATCCATTATATACTTTATCTAACAGGCATTGATCTCATATGGATATATTAACGAAACAGAAACGTGGACTGAGATCATCCATTATATACTTTATCTAACAGGCATTGATCTCATATGGATATATTAACGAAACAGAAACATGGACTGAGATCATCCATTATATACTTTATCTAACAGGCAGTGATCACATATGGATATATTAACGAAACAGAAACATGGACTGAGATCATCCATTATATACTTTATCTAACAGGCAGTGATCTCATATGGATATATTAACGAAACAGAAACATGGACTGAGATCATCCATTATATACTTTATCTAACAGGCATTGATCACATATGGATATATTAACGAAACAGAAACATGGACTGAGATCATCCATTATATACTTTATCTAACAGGCAGTGATCTCATATGGATATATTAACGAAACAGAAACATGGACTGAGATCATCCATTATATACTTTATCTAACAGGCATTGATCTCATATGGATATATTAACGAAACAGAAACGTGGACTGAGATCATCCATTATATACTTTATCTAACAGGCATTGATCTCATATGGATATATTAACGAAACAGAAACATGGACTGAGATCATCCATTATATACTTTATCTAACAGGCAGTGATCACATATGGATATATTAACGAAACAGAAACATGGACTGAGATCATCCATTATATACTTTATCTAACAGGCAGTGATCACATATGGATATATTAACGAAACAGAAACATGGACTGAGATCATCCATTATATACTTTATCTAACAGGCAGTGATCTCATATGGATATATTAACGAAACAGAAACGTGGACTGAGATCATCCATTATATACTTTATCTAACAGGCATTGATCACATATGGATATATTAACGAAACAGAAACATGGACTGAGATCATCCATTATATACTTTATCTAACAGGCATTGATCACATATGGATATATTAACGAAACAGAAACATGGACTGAGATCATCCATTATATACTTTATCTAACAGGCAGTGATCTCATATGGATATATTAACGAAACAGAAACATGGACTGAGATCATCCATTATATACTTTATCTAACAGGCAGTGATCACATATGGATATATTAACGAAACAGAAACATGGACTGAGATCATCCATTATATACTTTATCTAACAGGCATTGATCTCATATGGATATATTAACGAAACAGAAACATGGACTGAGATCATCCATTATATACTTTATCTAACAGGCAGTGATCTCATATGGATATATTAACGAAACAGAAACATGGACTGAGATCATCCATTATATACTTTATCTAACAGGCATTGATCACATATGGATATATTAACGAAACAGAAACATGGACTGAGATCATCCATTATATACTTTATCTAACAGGCAGTGATCACATATGGATATATTAATGAAACAGAAACATGGACTGAGATCATCCATTATATACTTTATCTAACAGGCAGTGATCACATATGGATATATTAACGAAACAGAAACATGGACTGAGATCATCCATTATATACTTTATCTAACAGGCATTGATCACATATGGATATATTAACGAAACAGAAACATGGACTGAGATCATCCATTATATACTTTATCTAACAGGCAGTGATCTCATATGGATATATTAACGAAACAGAAACATGGACTGAGATCATCCATTATATACTTTATCTAACAGGCATTGATCACATATGGATATATTAACGAAACAGAAACATGGACTGAGATCATCCATTATATACTTTATCCAACAGGCATTGATCTCATATGGATATATTAACGAAACAGAAACATGGACTGAGATCATCCATTATATACTTTATCTAACAGGCATTGATCCCATATGGATATATTAACGAAACAGAAACATGGACTGAGATCATCCATTATATACTTTATCTAACAGGCATTGATCACATATGGATATATTAACGAAACAGAAAAAGATCCTTAAAAATCCCGGCACCTAGCGCTAAAATTCAGAGCACAATTGGTTGTGGAGTCCATCCTCTAAAAACAGTTATCTAAACCATAGGACGTCCCCACAGGAAGAAATTACAACCAACAATATGACCCCCTGATGGGAATGGACTCCAAACAACATTTTTATTTGTTTCTATTTCGGGGGATCCTCTTCTAAGAAGGCTCCATTCCATATTTTAATGTTTTCACTCCTTAGACAAGGGGTATATTCTAAATGAGATTATTTTGTAACTGCCATTTGAATTATGTTCCTGTGAAGTTTGCATTTATAGTTTCAGATTTTGTTTGTGATAACAGAGAATGAGAACCATTAAAACTCACTCGAGAACCTCGTTTTTGGCTTCAATCTTTGACATGACTTCTCGCAGCAATTTGGCTTTGTCTTCACTGAAAAAGAGGAAACTTGACATTAGTACCGACACATGGTGCTCTCTCTGCTGCTGTAGACAATACTGCATTACCCCACAAATGGAATCCCAGGGTTCAATTGACCCTGTTAGGCATTAAAGACCAGATCTATACTATGTTCTGTAGGTGTATAGATTACAGCCAACGAATGCTGATAAAGCTATGGAGCTATTTATAGTAAGGCTGGGTATAGATATTGCTTGGACGTCTGTTTGGCCTTCGGTGGAATAATACCATCGCTTAGAGTTTGCAATCCTTGCTAAGAATTGTGGAGTGATAAAATGAGACTTCATAATCTGACCTGTAGAGTGAGGATGCTTCGTGTGCAGCCATCGGTACAAGTTTGGAGAAAATATCTGGTCCAGTTACCGCCGGGTCAGTGGGATTCACTGGAAGAGCCTTAACCAGAGGGGCCCCTGAAACAGACAATAAGGAGAAGGCAAGTCAATAAAATAAAAAGGCAGTAACAAATTCTGCTGGTAGTTACTGTCAGGGTTTCTTTGCTGTTTTAAACAGCAACCCTTTCTGTTTCAGTGATTGAGTTTTCAGCTGCAATTACAATGAGCTGCTTCTGCTTGTTGCCACGGTTACTCACCTGTGAGTAGTAATCACCCTGCTGCTAATCAGTGCAGCCTATTTAAGCAGCTAAGCCCAGAACCTCCTTGCCCTTGCGTGGTTTCCTGTTTCCCAGAAGTCTCCTTGTTCCTGTGTTTCCTGTTTGCTCCTGGTTCCTGACTCCGGCCTTGTTCCTGACTCCGCTGCTCTCCGTGCTCCTGATCCTGGCTTGTCTGACTACCCGCTCTGGTGACTGACCCCTGCTTGATTCCTGGACTTTGCTTTTGTTATTTATTAGTTATTTATTAATAAAGGTGTGTTTGCATCTACTTCTGTCTCTGTCTGGTTCCTGACATTACGCAAGGGCCATGAATACAGATGGTACAGGCAAGACACCTATACCTAACCTATTTACCCGGTGGGACCAGCAGAACCACCTTTTGGACCAGTATGCCCATCTGGATCCAGTACCCGGCCAGCCTGCGATTGCGGCCGCCTCTGCCTCACTTCCTGTTCTAGCACCGGTTGTAGCCTCCAAACCTGTAGCGGCTAGAGAAATGACTGTGTCTGTCCCGCTCCCTCAGTATTTTGGGGGCGACCCAGCACAGTGCAGAGAATTTATAAATCAGGTTAAAGGATACCTTGAAACCCTGCCCCAGGCATTTCCTACAGACAGTGACAAAGTTCACTTCATGATTTCTTTGCTGTCTGAAAAGGCCCTAGCTTGGGCAAAACCTCTCTGGGAGGCAGAGAGGCCTATTATTTACAATTACCCTGAATTTGTTGCATCCTTCAATAGGGTTTTTGATATTCCAGCTCGCTCCACCCCTACTGCCGAACTACTCATGTCTAATTCTCAGGGCACAAAAACTATTGTCGAGTATGCCAGTGAATTCCGTACCATGGCAGCAGAGGGTGGCTGGAACAACGAGACTCTCGTGGCTGCCTTTGCACAGGGTCTCTCCGATGTGTTTAAAAATGAGATTGCAGCCAGAGAATTACCTAAAGATCTCGAGGAACTGATATCATTTGTCACCCTCATTGACATCAGACTCCGAGAGAGATCCTCATCCAAGGAGCGCCTGCGGAGGCCTCTTGTAAATTTGGCACCGAGCTTTTCTTGCCCACCCGAACCTCCCTCACCTCCCATGCCTCCTGGTCCTGAGTCCTCTGTCTGTGTGGAGCCAAAGCAGTTAGGCTTCTCACGCCTCTCGGTCGAGGAGAGAGCCTTTAGGAGGAGGGAGGGTCTGTGCCTATACTGCGGACACCATGGTCACTTGTTAAAATTTTGCCCGATTCGTCCGGCAAAGGGCCCGCACCCAAGATACTGTCAGGGGCAGATCTTGGGTGGTCTTTCTGCAGACCCAGAGATATGTGTGCGCAAACCCTTGGTGCCTGTTATCCTCTCCTGGCCTGATTCATCCATTGAAACCCGGGCGTTACTTGATTCTGGGGCTGCAGGCTTGTTTATAGATTGTGCATTTGCAGCAAAGCACTCTATACCCTTACAGTCTCGCAACTCCCCACTAGCCTTCGAAGCCATCGATGGCAGACCAATACAGCCAACCCACGTGACCCAAGAAACCGTGCCCATATCTCTGGCTGTAGGGGCGCTACATCATGAGACGACCCAATTCCAGGTCATTTCCTCTCCATATTACCAGGTTGTTTTGGGATACCCTTGGTTACAGAAGCATAACCCCACAATTGATTGGCGCAAAGCTGAGATATTATCATGGTCCCAGCAATGCACATTGTCCTGTCTCCAGAAACCGGTCAAAGTTTTGGGCGCATGTTCTGCCTCTTCCTTACCCGCTGAGTACCAAGAATTCCAAGATGTATTTGACAAGGGTCAAGCCAGCGTTCTGCCACCACACCGTCCGTATGACTGTGGTATCGAACTCCAACCGGGTACCAATCCTCCCCGGGGCCGGATTTACCCACTGTCTGTAGCAGAGAATCGAGCCATGGAGGAGTATGTTACCGATGCACTGTCTAAGGCAGGGGTAGGCAACCTACGGCACTAGTGCCATGCACGGCACTCGAGGTGTCTTTGCACGGCACTTAAGGCTGCTAGAGCCAAACAGGCGCTGGCATATCAGGAGTCTCGGTGAAACTTCAGATATCTGCTAATACGAAGAGGTAGTTGAGGACAATCCTTAATTTATGCATTGCAGAACGTAGAGGAAGTGATCTCAGATCAGTTCCTCCCAGCACTTATGAATGGGAATCCACACTGTAGTAGAGCATCCTGCAGCTGCTGTTGCAGCTCCTGTCCTTGAGCTGTGCCTGGTCCCCACTGGAACCCAGGGAAGTCACCCACACTGCTTGATATACACAGAGCTGCAGAATAAGCCTCGCCTCTCATACAAATAATATAAACAGCCCATACTCAAACACAACACACAATCCGCACAAACTCAACACCACTAACAATCCATATACATGCACACAATTCCACATGCAGCCTCTCACATGCAATACCCCAAACAGCCACCACACACTACGTGACATATCCATCAACACACAAAGCAATTACAGTAAAAATAACAAGCAGAATACGGCAGCATTCACACCTCAATTTATAAAAATAGGATGGGCACGCTACGGGACATCACAATCCTATATCGGCACAGTGCTGCTAAAAGGTTGCCTACCCCTGGTCTAAGGGTTTTATTCAGAAGTCATCTTCTCCTGCCGGGGCCGGCTTTTTCTTTGTAAAGAAAAAAGATGGCGAGTTGAGACCCTGTATCGACTATAGGGGTCTCAATCGCATTACTATTAAGAATGCCTACCCCATTCCATTAATCACGGAATTATTTGACCGCCTCAAGGGAGCAACGGTCTTCACCAAACTTGATCTGAGAGGGGCATATAATCTCGTCCGGATAAAAGAGGACCACGAATGGAAAACCGCATTTAACACCAGGAGCGGCCATTACGAATACCTAGTAATGCCCTTTGGTCTTTGCAATGCTCCGGCGGTTTTCCAAGAATTTATAAATGACGTCCTGCGAGATATGCTGCAGCAATGTGTGGTGGTTTATCTTGATGATATTCTGATCCATTCCACATCTCTCGAGAACCATCACGCAGACGTTTCTCGTGTTCTACAGAGACTTAGAGAAAATAGTCTGTTCTGCAAATTGGAGAAATGTGAGTTTCACTGCAAACAGGTTACATTCTTGGGATATGTTATCTCAGATACTGGATTCTCTATGGATCCGGAGAAACTTTCGGCTGTACTAAAATGGCCTCGACCTACGGGTCTTCGCTCTATACAACGGTTTCTGGGCTTCGCCAATTATTATCGGAAGTTCATACGCAACTTTTCTTCCTTGGTTAAACCTCTCACGGACATGACCAGGAGAGATGCTGATCCACAGCATTGGTCACAGGAAGCCATTACTGCCTTTGAGTCTCTCAAAGTCGCCTTTGCTGCTGCTCCTATACTGGCACACCCTAACCCTGCCTTACCATTCATTCTTGAGGTCGATGCGTCTGAGACAGGAGTGGGCGCCCTCCTGTCTCAACGTCCTAACCCAGAGAGCTCCAGGCATCCGTGCGGGTATTTCTCGAGGAAATTGAACCCGGCGGAATGCAACTACCAGATTGGTGATAGAGAACTTCTAGCCATAATTTTAGCTCTCAAAGAATGGAGGCACCTTCTTGAGGGTACTTCAGTGCCAATCCTCATACTCACAGACCACAAGAATCTAACATATCTTTCTGAAGCTAAGCGACTTTCCCCCCGGCAAGCTAGATGGGCTCTCTTCCTATCAAGATTCAATTATGTGGTTTCTTACTTGCCCGGTACAAAAAACATTCGGGCTGATGCCTTGTCTCGACAGTTCTCCCCTCCATCTAGAGAGGAGATAACCCCTACTCCTGTGATTCCTCCGGACCATATACTGGCAACCATCCGTACTAACCTCACCTCACCCCTAGGCGAGGAGATTCTGGCTGCACAAAGTAATGCTCCTCCAGAGAAACCTAATGGCCGTTGTTTTGTACCTATTAACCTCCGTACGAAACTATTGAGTACATACCACGACCCCAAAGCAGCTGGACATCCAGGCAAAAACCAGTTAATCTGGTCCGTATCCCGGCAATTTTGGTGGCCTAGTCTCCGTTCGGATGTCACCGCTTTTGTAGCTGCCTGTCCTGTGTGCGCTCAAAACAAAACCCCACGACGCCCTCCAGTGGGTCTCCTGCAAACCATACCTAATGGTGAACGACCCTGGACCCACTTGTCCATGGATTTTATCGTAGATCTTCCGGTCTCCCGTGGCAATACAGTCGTTCTCATGGTTGTTGACCGATTCTCGAAGATGTCACATTGCATTCCCTTGAAAAAACTACCAACTTCCCAGGAACTTGCAACAATTTTTGGTCGGGAGATCTTTCGTTTGCATGGGTTACCCAAAGTGATAGTCTCAGATAGGGGTAGCCAGTTCGTGTCCAGATTTTGGAGAGCTTTTTGTACGCAAATGGGAATTCAGATTTCCTTCTCCTCGGCCTACCACCCGCAATCCAATGGTGCAGCGGAACGAGCTAACCAAACACTGGAACAGTTTCTGCGTTGCTACATTTCTGACCACCAGAACAACTGGTCTGATCTGCTACCCTGGGCGGAGTTTGCCCACAATAGTGCGATTAATGCCTCCTCCCGGCTATCCCCGTTCCTGGCAAACTATGGGTTTCAACCGTCCATGTTGCCTGATACGTTCTTGCCACAGGAGATACCGGCATTGGAGGAACATCTCAGGGAACTCCGTTCCACTTGGGTGCAGGTTCAGAGTTCTTTGCAACGCGCAATGCAGAACTACAAACTCCAGGCCGACCGCAGACGCCTTCCTGCACCTACCTATCAGGTCGGAGAGAGGGTCTGGCTGTCTTCCCGCAACCTACGCCTCCGTGTTCCCTCACAAAAACTGGCACCCCGATACGTTGGGCCATTTCGTATACTTCGAAGGGTTAACCCTGTAGCTTACGCACTTGACCTTCCTGCTAACATGCGCATCTCAAATGTTTTCCATGTTTCCCTCTTGAAACCGTTGGTTTGTAATCGCTACACCACCTCAGTGCCACGTCCACGTCCTGTTCTGATTGACAATCATGAGGAATATGAAATACGCAGCATCATTGACTCACGGGTCTTCAGAGGACAGATCCAATACTTGGTGCACTGGAAAGGATACGGTCCAGAGGAACGCTCCTGGGTTCCAGCCTCTGATGTCCATGCACCATCCCTCCTTCGTTCCTATCACGCCCGCTTCCCCATGAAGCCCGGACCCACCAACAGAGATGGGGGGAGTCGTTGAGGGGGAGGTACTGTCAGGGTTTCTTTGCTGTTTTAAACAGCAACCCTTTCTGTTTCAGTGATTGAGTTTTCAGCTGCAATTACTATGAGCTGCTTCTGCTTGTTGCCACGGTTACTCACCTGTGAGTAGTAATCACCCTGCTGCTAATCAGTTCTGCCTATTTAAGCAGCTAAGCCCAGAACCTCCTTGCCCTTGCGTGGTTTCCTGTTTCCCAGAAGTCTCCTTGTTCCTGTGTTTCCTGTTTGCTCCTGGTTCCTGACTCCGGCCTTGTTCCTGACTCCGCTGCTCTCCGTGCTCCTGATCCTGGCTTGTCTGACTACCCGCTCTGGTGACTGACCCCTGCTTGATTCCTGGACTTTGCTTTTGTTATTTATTAGTTATTTATTAATAAAGGTGTGTTTGCATCTACTTCTGTCTCTGTCTGGTTCCTGGTTCCTGACAGTTACCCAAAAACAACGCAACAATGTGCTTTAAAAAACAGACATAACTTCTGTGATACATTTCATGAGTAAATGGATACATTTGGAGATCATCCAGTAAACTGCAATCCACTTAAATACAACAAAGTACAGTATCAGTAAAGAGTATATAGAAGCTTCAAACAATGGAAATATTCAATGAACCCTTCCAATTATTCAGCTAATATTTACCCATACAGTCATTAAAGGAGTGCAGGGTTAAACAGCACCTACCTTTGACGGCTTGCAGGGATTCCAGTGTGGGGACAGATTCGTGATATATGAAATCGTTATCCTTTTTGGAGGAATTAAACCTAAAACATAAAAAGGGGGAGTGTTAAAGTTTAAATAAAGCTTTGTAAAATGTTTGGCAAGTTATTGGCTTGTTTCAGCTGATGCTGCGTTTTGGTAAAGTTAAGCAGGATCTTCCAGAACTGGCACACAACCAGTATATCTACTATAACTGTAATATAGGTATACCAGCAGCTTTATACGGCACGAGAGCCCGGTAATACAGGTATACCAGCAGCTTTATACGGCACCAGAGCCCGGTAATACAGGTATACCAGCAGCTTTATACGGCACCAGAGCCCGGTAATACAGGTATACCAGCAGCTTTATACGGCACCAGAGCCCGGTAATACAGGTATACCAGCAGCTTTATACGGCACCAGAGCCCGGTAATACAGGTATACCAGCAGCTTTATACGGCACCAGAGCCCGGTAATACAGGTATACCAGCAGCTTTATACGGCACCAGAGCCCGGTAATACAGGTATACCAGCAGCTTTATACGGCACCAGAGCCCCGTAATACAGGTATACCAGCAGCTTTATACGGCACCAGAGCCCGGTAATACATGTATACCAGCAGCTTTATACGGCACCAGAGCCCGGTAATACAGGTATACCAGCAGCTTTATACAGCACCAGAGCCCGGTAATACAGGTATACCAGCAGCTTTATACGGCACCAGAGCCCGGTAATACAGGTATACCAGCAGCTTTATACGGCACCAGAGCCCGGTAATACAGGTATACCAGCAGCTTTATACGGCACCAGAGCCCGGTAATACAGGTATACCAGCAGCTTTATACGGCACCAGAGCCCGGTAATACAGGTATACCAGCAGCTTTATACGGCACCAGAGCCCGGTAATACAGGTATACCAGCAGCTTTATACGGCACCAGAGCCCGGTAATACAGGTATACCAGCAGCTTTATACGGCACCAGAGCCCGGTAATACAGGTATACCAGCAGCTTTATACGGCACCAGAGCCCCGTAATACAGGTATACCAGCAGCTTTATACGGCACTAGAGCCCGGTAATACATGTATACCAGCAGCTTTATACGGCACCAGAGCCCGGTAATACAGGTATACCAGCAGCTTTATACAGCACCAGAGCCCGGTAATACAGGTATACCAGCAGCTTTATACGGCACCAGAGCCCGGTAATACAGGTATACCAGCAGCTTTATACGGCACCAGAGCCCCGTAATACAGGTATACCAGCAGCTTTATACGGCACCAGAGCCCGGTAATACATGTATACCAGCAGCTTTATACGGCACCAGAGCCCGGTAATACAGGTATACCAGCAGCTTTATACGGCACCAGAGCCCGGTAATACAGGTATACCAGCAGCTTTATACGGCACCAGAGCCCGGTAATACATGTATACCAGCAGCTTTATACGGCACCAGAGCCCGGTAATACATGTATACCAGCAGCTTTATACGGCACCAGAGCCCGGTAATACAGGTATACCAGCAGCTTTATACGGCACCAGAGCTGAGTAATACAGGTATACCAGCAGCTTTATACGGCACCAGAGCCCGGTAATACATGTATACCAGCAGCTTTATACGGCACGAGAGCCCGGTAATACAGGTATACCAGCAGCTTTATACGGCACCAGAGCCCGGTAATACAGGTATACCAGCAGCTTTATACGGCACCAGAGCCCCGTAATACAGGTATACCAGCAGCTTTATACGGCACCAGAGCCCGGTAATACATGTATACCAGCAGCTTTATACGGCACCAGAGCCCGGTAATACAGGTATACCAGCAGCTTTATACGGCACCAGAGCCCGGTAATACAGGTATACCAGCAGCTTTATACGGCACCAGAGCCCGGTAATACATGTATACCAGGAGCTTTATACGGCACCAGAGCCCGGTAATACATGTATACCAGCAGCTTTATACGGCACCAGAGCTCGGTAATACAGGTATACCAGCAGCTTTATACGGCACCAGAGCTGAGTAATACAGGTATACCAGCAGCTTTATACGGCACCAGAGCCCAGTAATACAGGTATACCAGCAGCTTTACACGGCACCAGAGCCCGGTAATACAGGTATACCAGCAGCTTTACACGGCACCAGAGCCCGGTAATACATGTATACCAGCAGCTTTATACGGCACCAGAGCTCGGTAATACAGGTATACCAGCAGCTTTATACGGCACCAGAGCCCAGTAATACAGGTATACCAGCAGCTTTATACAGCACCAGAGCCCGGTAATACAGGTATACCAGCAGCTTTACACGGCACCAGAGCACGGTAATACAGGTATACCAGCAGCTTTACACGGCACCAGAGCCCGGTAATACAGGTATACCAGCAGCTTTATATGGCACCAGAGCACGGTAATACAGGTATACCAGCAGCTTTACACGGTACCAAAGCTCAGTAATACAGGTATACCAGCAGCTTTATACGGCACCAGAGCTGAGTAATACAGGTATACCAGCAGCTTTATACAGCACCAGAGCCCAGTAATACAGGTATACCAGCAGCTTTACACGGCACCAGAGCCCGGTAATACAGGTATACCAGCAGCTTTACACGGCACCAGAGCCCGGTAATACAGGTATACCAGCAGCTTTATACGGCACCAGAGCCTGGTAATACAGGTATACCAGCAGCTTTATACGGCACTGGAGCCCGGTAATACAGGTATACCAGCAGCTTTATACGGCACCAGAGCTCGGTAATACAGGTATACCAGCAGCTTTATACGGCACCAGAGCTGAGTAATACAGGTATACCAGCAGCTTTATACGGCACTGGAGCCCGGTAATACAGGTATACCAGCAACTTTACACGGCACCAGAGCTGAGTAATACAGGTATACCAGCAGCTTTATACGGCACCAGAGCCCGGTAATACAGGTATACCAGCAGCTTTACACGGCACCAGAGCCCGGTAATACAGGTATACCAGCAGCTTTATGTGGCACCAGAGCCCGGTAATACAGGTATACCAGCAGCTTTATACGGCACCAGAGCCTGGCAATACAGGTATACCAGCAGCTTTATGTGGCACCAGAGCCCGGTAATACAGGTATACCAGCAGCTTTATACGGCACCAGAACCCGGTAATACAGGTATACCAGCAGCTTTATACGGCACCAGAGCCCGGTAATACAGGTATACCAGCAGCTTTATACGGCACCAGAGCCCGGTAATACAGGTATACCAGCAGCTTTATACGGCACCAGAGCCCCGTAATACAGGTATACCAGCAGCTTTATACGGCACCAGAGCCCGGTAATACATGTATACCAGCAGCTTTATACGGCACCAGAGCCCGGTAATACAGGTATACCAGCAGCTTTATACAGCACCAGAGCCCGGTAATACAGGTATACCAGCAGCTTTATACGGCACCAGAGCCCGGTAATACAGGTATACCAGCAGCTTTATACGGCACCAGAGCCCGGTAATACAGGTATACCAGCAGCTTTATACGGCACCAGAGCCCGGTAATACAGGTATACCAGCAGCTTTATACGGCACCAGAGCCCGGTAATACAGGTATACCAGCAGCTTTATACGGCACCAGAGCCCGGTAATACAGGTATACCAGCAGCTTTATACGGCACCAGAGCCCGGTAATACAGGTATACCAGCAGCTTTATACGGCACCAGAGCCCGGTAATACAGGTATACCAGCAGCTTTATACGGCACCAGAGCCCCGTAATACAGGTATACCAGCAGCTTTATACGGCACTAGAGCCCGGTAATACATGTATACCAGCAGCTTTATACGGCACCAGAGCCCGGTAATACAGGTATACCAGCAGCTTTATACAGCACCAGAGCCCGGTAATACAGGTATACCAGCAGCTTTATACGGCACCAGAGCCCGGTAATACAGGTATACCAGCAGCTTTATACGGCACCAGAGCCCCGTAATACAGGTATACCAGCAGCTTTATACGGCACCAGAGCCCGGTAATACATGTATACCAGCAGCTTTATACGGCACCAGAGCCCGGTAATACAGGTATACCAGCAGCTTTATACGGCACCAGAGCCCGGTAATACAGGTATACCAGCAGCTTTATACGGCACCAGAGCCCGGTAATACATGTATACCAGCAGCTTTATACGGCACCAGAGCCCGGTAATACATGTATACCAGCAGCTTTATACGGCACCAGAGCCCGGTAATACAGGTATACCAGCAGCTTTATACGGCACCAGAGCTGAGTAATACAGGTATACCAGCAGCTTTATACGGCACCAGAGCCCGGTAATACATGTATACCAGCAGCTTTATACGGCACGAGAGCCCGGTAATACAGGTATACCAGCAGCTTTATACGGCACCAGAGCCCGGTAATACAGGTATACCAGCAGCTTTATACGGCACCAGAGCCCCGTAATACAGGTATACCAGCAGCTTTATACGGCACCAGAGCCCGGTAATACATGTATACCAGCAGCTTTATACGGCACCAGAGCCCGGTAATACAGGTATACCAGCAGCTTTATACGGCACCAGAGCCCGGTAATACAGGTATACCAGCAGCTTTATACGGCACCAGAGCCCGGTAATACATGTATACCAGGAGCTTTATACGGCACCAGAGCCCGGTAATACATGTATACCAGCAGCTTTATACGGCACCAGAGCTCGGTAATACAGGTATACCAGCAGCTTTATACGGCACCAGAGCTGAGTAATACAGGTATACCAGCAGCTTTATACGGCACCAGAGCCCAGTAATACAGGTATACCAGCAGCTTTACACGGCACCAGAGCCCGGTAATACAGGTATACCAGCAGCTTTACACGGCACCAGAGCCCGGTAATACATGTATACCAGCAGCTTTATACGGCACCAGAGCTCGGTAATACAGGTATACCAGCAGCTTTATACGGCACCAGAGCCCAGTAATACAGGTATACCAGCAGCTTTATACAGCACCAGAGCCCGGTAATACAGGTATACCAGCAGCTTTACACGGCACCAGAGCACGGTAATACAGGTATACCAGCAGCTTTACACGGCACCAGAGCCCGGTAATACAGGTATACCAGCAGCTTTATATGGCACCAGAGCACGGTAATACAGGTATACCAGCAGCTTTACACGGTACCAAAGCTCAGTAATACAGGTATACCAGCAGCTTTATACGGCACCAGAGCTGAGTAATACAGGTATACCAGCAGCTTTATACAGCACCAGAGCCCAGTAATACAGGTATACCAGCAGCTTTACACGGCACCAGAGCCCGGTAATACAGGTATACCAGCAGCTTTACACGGCACCAGAGCCCGGTAATACAGGTATACCAGCAGCTTTATACGGCACCAGAGCCTGGTAATACAGGTATACCAGCAGCTTTATACGGCACTGGAGCCCGGTAATACAGGTATACCAGCAGCTTTATACGGCACCAGAGCTCGGTAATACAGGTATACCAGCAGCTTTATACGGCACCAGAGCTGAGTAATACAGGTATACCAGCAGCTTTATACGGCACTGGAGCCCGGTAATACAGGTATACCAGCAACTTTACACGGCACCAGAGCTGAGTAATACAGGTATACCAGCAGCTTTATACGGCACCAGAGCCCGGTAATACAGGTATACCAGCAGCTTTACACGGCACCAGAGCCCGGTAATACAGGTATACCAGCAGCTTTATACGGCACCAGAGCCTGGCAATACAGGTATACCAGCAGCTTTATGTGGCACCAGAGCCTGGCAATACAGGTATACCAGCAGCTTTATGTGGCACCAGAGCCCGGTAATACAGGTATACCAGCAGCTTTATACGGCACCAGAACCCGGTAATACAGGTATACCAGCAGCTTTATACGGCACCAGAGCTCGGTAATACAGGTATACCAGCAGCTTTATACGGCACCAGAGCCTGGTAATACAGGTATACCAGCAGCTTTATACGGCACTGGAGCCCGGTAATACAGGTATACCAGCAGCTTTATACGGCACCAGAGCTCGGTAATACAGGTATACCAGCAGCTTTATATGGCACCAGAGCACGGTAATACAGGTATACCAGCAGCTTTACACGGTACCAAAGCTCAGTAATACAGGTATACCAGCAGCTTTATACGGCACCAGAGCCCGGTAATACAGGTATACCAGCAGCTTTACACGGCACCAGAGCCCGGTAATACAGGTATACCAGCAGCTTTACACGGCACCAGAGCCCGGTAATACAGGTATACCAGCAGCTTTATACGGCACCAGAGCCTGGTAATACAGGTATACCAGCAGCTTTATACGGCACCAGAGCTCGGTAATACAGGTATACCAGCAGCTTTATACGGCACCAGAGCCCGGTAATACAGGTATACCAGCAGCTTTATACGGCACCAGAACCCGGTAATACAGGTATACCAGCAGCTTTATACGGCACCAGAGCTCGGTAATACAGGTATACCAGCAGCTTTATACGGCACCAGAGCCTGGTAATACAGGTATACCAGCAGCTTTATACGGCACTGGAGCCCGGTAATACAGGTATACCAGCAGCTTTATACGGCACCAGAGCTCGGTAATACAGGTATACCAGCAGCTTTATGTGGCACCAGAGCACGGTAATACAGGTATACCAGCAGCTTTACACGGTACCAAAGCTCAGTAATACAGGTATACCAGCAGCTTTATACGGCACCAGAGCCCGGTAATACAGGTATACCAGCAGCTTTACACGGCACCAGAGCCCGGTAATACAGGTATACCAGCAGCTTTACACGGCACCAGAGCCCGGTAATACAGGTATACCAGCAGCTTTATACGGCACCAGAGCCTGGTAATACAGGTATACCAGCAGCTTTATACGGCACTGGAGCCCGGTAATACAGGTATACCAGCAGCTTTATACGGCACCAGAGCTCGGTAATACAGGTATACCAGCAGCTTTATACGGCACCAGAGCTGAGTAATACAGGTATACCAGCAGCTTTATACGGCACTGGAGCCCGGTAATACAGGTATACCAGCAACTTTACACGGCACCAGAGCTGAGTAATACAGGTATACCAGCAGCTTTATACGGCACCAGAGCCCGGTAATACAGGTATACCAGCAGCTTTACACGGCACCAGAGCCCGGTAATACAGGTATACCAGCAGCTTTATGTGGCACCAGAGCCCGGTAATACAGGTATACCAGCAGCTTTATACGGCACCAGAGCCTGGCAATACAGGTATACCAGCAGCTTTATGTGGCACCAGAGCCCGGTAATACAGGTATACCAGCAGCTTTATACGGCACCAGAACCCGGTAATACAGGTATACCAGCAGCTTTATACGGCACCAGAGCTCGGTAATACAGGTATACCAGCAGCTTTATACGGCACCAGAGCCTGGTAATACAGGTATACCAGCAGCTTTATACGGCACTGGAGCCCGGTAATACAGGTATACCAGCAGCTTTATACGGCACCAGAGCTCGGTAATACAGGTATACCAGCAGCTTTATACGGCACCAGAGCCCAGTAATACAGGTATACCAGCAGCTTTATACGGCACCAGAGCCCGGTAATACAGGTATACCAGCAGCTTTATACGGCACCAGAGCTGAGTAATACAGGTATACCAGCAGCTTTATACGGCACCAGAGCCCGGTAATACAGGTATACCAGCAGCTTTACACGGTACCAAAGCTCAGTAATACAGGTATACCAGCAGCTTTATACGGCACCAGAGCCCGGTAATACAGGTATACCAGCAGCTTTACACGGCACCAGAGCCCGGTAATACAGGTATACCAGCAGCTTTACACGGCACCAGAGCCCGGTAATACAGGTATACCAGCAGCTTTATACGGCACCAGAGCCTGGTAATACAGGTATACAAGCAGCTTTATACGGCACTGGAGCCCGGTAATACAGGTATACCAGCAGCTTTATACGGCACCAGAGCTCGGTAATACAGGTATACCAGCAGCTTTATACGGCACCAGAGCTGAGTAATACAGGTATACCAGCAGCTTTATACGGCACTGGAGCCCGGTAATACAGGTATACCAGCAACTTTACACGGCACCAGAGCTGAGTAATACAGGTATACCAGCAGCTTTATACGGCACCAGAGCCCGGTAATACAGGTATACCAGCAGCTTTACACGGCACCAGAGCCCGGTAATACAGGTATACCAGCAGCTTTATGTGGCACCAGAGCCCGGTAATACAGGTATACCAGCAGCT
This sequence comes from Pelobates fuscus, assembly GCF_036172605.1. NCBI lineage: Eukaryota > Metazoa > Chordata > Amphibia > Anura > Pelobatidae > Pelobates > Pelobates fuscus. The sequence continues at coordinate 383,526,467 of NC_086320.1, read as the reverse complement.
TTATACGGCACCAGAGCCTGGCAATACAGGTATACCAGCAGCTTTATGTGTCACCAGAGCCCGGTAATACAGGTATACCAGCAGCTTTATACGGCACCAGAACCCGGTAATACAGGTATACCAGCAGCTTTATACGGCACCAGAGCTCGGTAATACAGGTATACCAGCAGCTTTATACGGCACCAGAGCCTGGTAATACAGGTATACCAGCAGCTTTATACGGCACTGGAGCCCGGTAATACAGGTATACCAGCAGCTTTATACGGCACCAGAGCTCGGTAATACAGGTATACCAGCAGCTTTATATGGCACCAGAGCACGGTAATACAGGTATACCAGCAGCTTTACACGGTACCAAAGCTCAGTAATACAGGTATACCAGCAGCTTTATACGGCACCAGAGCCCGGTAATACAGGTATACCAGCAGCTTTACACGGCACCAGAGCCCGGTAATACAGGTATACCAGCAGCTTTACACGGCACCAGAGCCCGGTAATACAGGTATACCAGCAGCTTTATACGGCACCAGAGCCTGGTAATACAGGTATACCAGCAGCTTTATACGGCACTGGAGCCCGGTAATACAGGTATACCAGCAGCTTTATACGGCACCAGAGCTCGGTAATACAGGTATACCAGCAGCTTTATACGGCACCAGAGCTGAGTAATACAGGTATACCAGCAGCTTTATACGGCACTGGAGCCCGGTAATACAGGTATACCAGCAACTTTACACGGCACCAGAGCTGAGTAATACAGGTATACCAGCAGCTTTATACGGCACCAGAGCCCGGTAATACAGGTATACCAGCAGCTTTACACGGCACCAGAGCCCGGTAATACAGGTATACCAGCAGCTTTATGTGGCACCAGAGCCCGGTAATACAGGTATACCAGCAGCTTTATACGGCACCAGAGCCTGGCAATACAGGTATACCAGCAGCTTTATGTGGCACCAGAGCCCGGTAATACAGGTATACCAGCAGCTTTATACGGCACCAGAACCCGGTAATACAGGTATACCAGCAGCTTTATACGGCACCAGAGCTCGGTAATACAGGTATACCAGCAGCTTTATACGGCACCAGAGCCTGGTAATACAGGTATACCAGCAGCTTTATACGGCACTGGAGCCCGGTAATACAGGTATACCAGCAGCTTTATACGGCACCAGAGCTCGGTAATACAGGTATACCAGCAGCTTTATACGGCACCAGAGCCCAGTAATACAGGTATACCAGCAGCTTTATACGGCACCAGAGCCCGGTAATACAGGTATACCAGCAGCTTTATACGGCACCAGAGCTGAGTAATACAGGTATACCAGCAGCTTTATACGGCACCAGAGCCCGGTAATACAGGTATACCAGCAGCTTTACACGGTACCAAAGCTCAGTAATACAGGTATACCAGCAGCTTTATACGGCACCAGAGCCCGGTAATACAGGTATACCAGCAGCTTTACACGGCACCAGAGCCCGGTAATACAGGTATACCAGCAGCTTTATACGGCACCAGAGCCTGGTAATACAGGTATACCAGCAGCTTTATACGGCACTGGAGCCCGGTAATACAGGTATACCAGCAGCTTTATACGGCACCAGAGCTCGGTAATACAGGTATACCAGCAGCTTTATACGGCACCAGAGCTGAGTAATACAGGTATACCAGCAGCTTTATACGGCACTGGAGCCCGGTAATACAGGTATACCAGCAACTTTACACGGCACCAGAGCTGAGTAATACAGGTATACCAGCAGCTTTATACGGCACCAGAGCCCGGTAATACAGGTATACCAGCAGCTTTACACGGCACCAGAGCCCGGTAATACAGGTATACCAGCAGCTTTATGTGGCACCAGAGCCCGGTAATACAGGTATACCAGCAGCTTTATACGGCACCAGAGCTCGGTAATACAGGTATACCAGCAGCTTTATACGGCACCAGAGCCTGGTAATACAGGTATACCAGCAGCTTTATACGGCACTGGAGCCCGGTAATACAGGTATACCAGCAGCTTTATACGGCACCAGAGCTCGGTAATACAGGTATACCAGCAGCTTTATATGGCACCAGAGCACGGTAATACAGGTATACCAGCAGCTTTACACGGTACCAAAGCTCAGTAATACAGGTATACCAGCAGCTTTATACGGCACCAGAGCCCGGTAATACAGGTATACCAGCAGCTTTACACGGCACCAGAGCCCGGTAATACAGGTATACCAGCAGCTTTACACGGCACCAGAGCCCGGTAATACAGGTATACCAGCAGCTTTATACGGCACCAGAGCCTGGTAATACAGGTATACCAGCAGCTTTATACGGCACTGGAGCCCGGTAATACAGGTATACCAGCAGCTTTATACGGCACCAGAGCTCGGTAATACAGGTATACCAGCAGCTTTATACGGCACCAGAGCTGAGTAATACAGGTATACCAGCAGCTTTATACGGCACTGGAGCCCGGTAATACAGGTATACCAGCAACTTTACACGGCAACAGAGCTGAGTAATACAGGTATACCAGCAGCTTTATACGGCACCAGAGCCCGGTAATACAGGTATACCAGCAGCTTTACACGGCACCAGAGCCCGGTAATACAGGTATACCAGCAGCTTTATGTGGCACCAGAGCCCGGTAATACAGGTATACCAGCAGCTTTATACGGCACCAGAGCCTGGCAATACAGGTATACCAGCAGCTTTATGTGGCACCAGAGCCCGGTAATACAGGTATACCAGCAGCTTTATACGGCACCAGAACCCGGTAATACAGGTATACCAGCAGCTTTATACGGCACCAGAGCTCGGTAATACAGGTATACCAGCAGCTTTATACGGCACCAGAGCCTGGTAATACAGGTATACCAGCAGCTTTATACGGCACTGGAGCCCGGTAATACAGGTATACCAGCAGCTTTATACGGCACCAGAGCTCGGTAATACAGGTATACCAGCAGCTTTATACGGCACCAGAGCCCAGTAATACAGGTATACCAGCAGCTTTATACGGCACCAGAGCCCGGTAATACAGGTATACCAGCAGCTTTATACGGCACCAGAGCTGAGTAATACAGGTATACCAGCAGCTTTATACGGCACCAGAGCCCGGTAATACAGGTATACCAGCAGCTTTATACGGCACCAGAGCCCAGTAATACAGGTATACCAGCAGCTTTATACGGCACCAGAGCCCAGTAATACAGGTATACCAGCAGCTTTATACAGCACCAGAGCCCGGTAATACAGGTATACCAGCAGCTTTATGTGGCACCAGAGCCCGGTAATACAGGTATACCAGCAGCTTTATACGGCACTGGAGCCCGGTAATACAGGTATACCAGTAACTTTATACGGCACCAGAGCCCGGTAATACATGTATACCAGCAGCTTTATACGGCACCAGAGCCCGGTAATACAGGTATACCAGCAGCTTTATACAGCACCAGAGCCCGGTAATACAGGTATACCAGCAGCTTTACACGGCACCAGAGCCCGGTAATACAGGTATACCAGCAGCTTTATACGGCACCAGAGCCTGGTAATACAGGTATACCAGCAGCTTTATACGGCACTGGAGCCCGGTAATACAGGTATACCAGCAGCTTTATACGGCACCAGAGCTCGGTAATACAGGTATACCAGCAGCTTTATACGGCACCAGAGCTGAGTAATACAGGTATACCAGCAGCTTTATACGGCACTGGAGCCCGGTAATACAGGTATACCAGCAACTTTACACGGCACCAGAGCTGAGTAATACAGGTATACCAGCAGCTTTATACGGCACCAGAGCCCGGTAATACAGGTATACCAGCAGCTTTACACGGCACCAGAGCCCGGTAATACAGGTATACCAGCAGCTTTATACGGCACCAGAGCCCGGTAATACAGGTATACCAGCAGCTTTATACGGCACCAGAGCTGAGTAATACAGGTATACCAGCAGCTTTATACGGCACCAGAGCCCGGTAATACAGGTATACCAGCAGCTTTATACGGCACCAGAGCCCAGTAATACAGGTATACCAGCAGCTTTATACGGCACCAGAGCCCAGTAATACAGGTATACCAGCAGCTTTATACAGCACCAGAGCCCGGTAATACAGGTATACCAGCAGCTTTATGTGGCACCAGAGCCCGGTAATACAGGTATACCAGCAGCTTTATACGGCACTGGAGCCCGGTAATACAGGTATACCAGTAACTTTATACGGCACCAGAGCCCGGTAATACATGTATACCAGCAGCTTTATACGGCACCAGAGCCCGGTAATACAGGTATACCAGCAGCTTTATACAGCACCAGAGCCCGGTAATACAGGTATACCAGCAGCTTTACACGGCACCAGAGCCCGGTAATACAGGTATACCAGCAGCTTTATACGGCACCAGAGCCTGGTAATACAGGTATACCAGCAGCTTTATACGGCACTGGAGCCCGGTAATACAGGTATACCAGCAGCTTTATACGGCACCAGAGCTCGGTAATACAGGTATACCAGCAGCTTTATACGGCACTGGAGCCCGGTAATACAGGTATACCAGCAACTTTACACGGCACCAGAGCTGAGTAATACAGGTATACCAGCAGCTTTATACGGCACCAGAGCCCGGTAATACAGGTATACCAGCAGCTTTACACGGCACCAGAGCCCGGTAATACAGGTATACCAGCAGCTTTATGTGGCACCAGAGCCCGGTAATACAGGTATACCAGCAGCTTTATACGGCACCAGAGCCTGGCAATACAGGTATACCAGCAGCTTTATGTGGCACTAGAGCCCGGTAATACAGGTATACCAGCAGCTTTATACGGCACCAGAACCCGGTAATACAGGTATACCAGCAGCTTTATACGGCACCAGAGCTCGGTAATACAGGTATACCAGCAGCTTTATACGGCACCAGAGCCTGGTAATACAGGTATACCAGCAGCTTTATACGGCACTGGAGCCCGGTAATACAGGTATACCAGCAGCTTTATACGGCACCAGAGCTCGGTAATACAGGTATACCAGCAGCTTTATACGGCACCAGAGCCCAGTAATACAGGTATACCAGCAGCTTTATACGGCACCAGAGCCCGGTAATACAGGTATACCAGCAGCTTTATACGGCACCAGAGCTGAGTAATACAGGTATACCAGCAGCTTTATACGGCACCAGAGCCCGGTAATACAGGTATACCAGCAGCTTTATACGGCACCAGAGCCCAGTAATACAGGTATACCAGCAGCTTTATACGGCACCAGAGCCCAGTAATACAGGTATACCAGCAGCTTTATACAGCACCAGAGCCCGGTAATACAGGTATACCAGCAGCTTTATGTGGCACCAGAGCCCGGTAATACAGGTATACCAGCAGCTTTATACGGCACTGGAGCCCGGTAATACAGGTATACCAGTAACTTTATACGGCACCAGAGCCCGGTTGTGCAGATATACTGGAACAGAGTAATCACACTCTAACATGAGGCTAAATAATAATTGCCCTGCTATGTTTATTAACATGGCCAGTTAAAAACCATCAGTGGAGGCCAGGGATATGGAAGTAATCTCCTGATAATTGGATACTCCTAAACGCAGGACTGAGCTGACTTATTGTCCCTTAATTATGGTTATCAGGAGCAGATCATTGCAGATTTCAAACAACCATAGAAGGGCGCTCAGTAATTACAGTGAGCCAAGTCTGAGATGACAGAGGCCACAGCTTAACTGGTTCAGGAAAAGAGAGAAGGACATCAAATCACAAGATGTCACAAGAGTCCTGGCACACTTGTAATGAAGGGGTTAATACACACATTACTAACAGCATTGAAAACTCCCTCTTGAACACGGCTCAATGCTCCATTAATCCAGTTAAATAATCTCAGTGTGGGCCATGGCACTTTCAACACAGAGTTACATTTTGACTAAAACAACTCTGCTAAAACAGCTTTTTAGTCAAAAGACTATGACTAAATCTGAATAGAAATTTTCCGCTAAAATTAACTACTGTTTCAAACGGATATATAAAGGGTTATTGATATTGTTATTATAGGAAGAAGAGTGTGTGGTTAATCCAAACTGTGAATCTCATAAGAATCATCAGAGTGCTGTGAATCTCATAAGAATCATCAGAGTGCTGTGGAAAATGTTATAGTTAAATAAACAACAAACAAATACCTAAAATGATAGAGAGGTTTACTTTCTTGCCAACATATCTGATGTCATTAAATCCAGAATGCATTTTGGGGATGACGGCATTTTTTTTCTATTACGCCATGAAAATCAGGGGAGTGTCAAAAAACAAAAATATATACACAGCAAACACCCATGTGATGACATCAGAGGTAGATGTTATGTCATTACAAGTACTTACGTCATGTGTACATCTTAGGGGTTCACCTACCTTCGTCCACCTCCCTCATAGCTTTTTTAATGGATTGGGCTATGTAGTAAGTTCACAGATATAGCAATGCTATGCCTACTAACATGCATATCACTGCCACTAAACTACAATAGGGCGCTAAACATTTCCCACAAATCCTGCTGGCTAGGGCTAAAAGGAAAACTATGAAATAGCCAGGATTGGCAGAGAGATTATTTCTTGGATTTGGAGAGCTGACTGCAAGAGCAACAAAACACATGAAATGCAAATCACTGCTTTTTCAAATCAAACTTCATTTCATTTTGTGTGTAAGGGTTAAAAAATAGTTGGTTATACGGTAATAAGGAAATCAAAATGATGTGGGGGAGGTTATACAATACCATACCTTAATAGAGGCATGCGCAGTGCACTGAATGGGCTGCAGGCTGTGTACATGTCTTTAATAGATCATTAAGAGCCTGACATGTCAATATTACAGATTAATGCAAATTCAAACAATAACATAACTTACTTTCCACCAATCACATCCATAGTAAATCTCAAAGCATCCTGCACTGCTGATGGCTGCCCCTGATAATGAAGAGAGAATGTGCCATCGGTACAATGCAATATAAAGTTATTCCTAAAACACTGACATATAAGGGCTGGGCAGGCAGTAAACTCTATAAAAAAGGGGAATATTGCAAAAAAAAAATAAAAACGCAAAAAAATAAATAATAAAAAAAAAGCAAAAAATTAAATACAAAAAAGGCATTCAAGAGAGGGAGATATAGGTAAAAAAAAAAAAAAAAATGACTTTCTCCCCCAAAGTGAAATAAAAAGAAATAAATACCAATGCTGCTACACAATTAAATGCTTTAACTCCAGAGAAAACTTCAGCAAAATAAGATAAAATAAAAAAATATGAGATAAGTGAAGCACAAAAACAAATTAAGTGAACTTCTAAAAACACCATAAAGTGCAACAATTCAAGATTATAATAAATTGTAGAATTGCTCACCAAGAGAAACGTCACCATAAAAAGAGAAAAACAAATAAATCAAAAGAGATTTGTTTTCCTCTTTTTATGGTGACGTTTCACTTCGTGAGCAATTCTACAATTTATTAAGTCTAATCGTGGATAGTTACACTTTACGCTGTTTTTAGAAGTCCACTTATCTTATATTTTTTAGTAATACTCCATAGTAGTACAGACGGGTCACACGGGTGGACGGATCTAATTTTCACACTGAGCACCATAACCACTACATATTCCATTGTAATATTACTGGGTGGAGCTGCAGTCCAGGGTTGGGTTGTTTTGTAGGGATAATATAAATGTGAAATGTACACATTAATTAGGCAGCAGGAGAGGGACTGGACAGTATACCGAGTTATTCACTTAAGTGAGAATTGTGTGCAGAGGTGGTTTATTTTTAACCCTAGCATTAACTGTAATAATTACCTATTACTAATTAACTGTAATAATTACCTATTACTAATTAACTGTAATAATTACCTTTACTAATTAACTGGAATAATTACCTATTACTAATTAATTGGAATAATTACCTTTACTAATTAATTGGAATAATTACCTTTACTAATTAACTGGAATAATTACCTGAAACTTATTAACTGTAAGAGACATCTGAGACCTGGCCAAAATTGGCTCTGCTACCGAATCTGGCAGAAAATGTGAACTAGTAATATCTAGAGGAAGAATTTCCTGGATCACAAAGCACAGCGAGTACACAGGGAAAGACCCAACATTTCAGGTCACTATGGAAACTTAGGACATTGATGGAGTACTCCAAGTACATTAAAATGGTTGTGGTTGCCCTCCCAGGATAACTAGGCAAACCGTTTGCAAATGGTTTGACAACTTACCTGAGGTCCGCCTAAAACCACATTGTTTTAAGAAGAATTTGTAGTAGTGAATACAGTGTTTACCTTCGACTGTTTGATAGCTTCATTGAGTTTGTCCAAAGCGCTTTGCAAGTAAGCAACCTGTAGATATAGACAAAGAGGAAATGAATTCATTAATCCACAATAAGATCTGTTATCCGTCACAGAGGATGCGATAAACGTGGAGTATCTGCTCAAACAAACATGATACTAACCCACCAAAAATGATTTCAGAATTACTTTAACAAACCAAATATAGAAAATAACTTCACTAATAAAAAAACAAAACCAAGTCGGTCATGATGCTGACTAATTACATATCTCCTAGTATAGCGAATCAAACTACTGAGCAATTCCCCATCTCCCAATACAGCAAATCAAACTACTGAGCAATTCCCCATCTCCTAATACAGAGAATCAAACTACTGAGCAATTCCCCATCTCCTAATACAGAGAATCAAACTACTGACCAATTCCACATCTCCCAATACAGCGAATCAAACTACCGACCAATTCCACATCTCCCAATACAGCGAATCAAACTACCGACCAATTCCACATCTCCCAATACAGCGAATCAAACTACTGAACAATTCCACATCTCCCAATACAGCGAATCAAACTACTGAACAATTACACATCTAATACAGAGAATCAAACTATTGACCAAATAAAGGCCTCCTAATACAGAGAATCAAACTACTGACCAATTCCACATCTCCTAATACAGAGAATCAAACTACTGAGCAATCACAGACTGTCTAGAATGGAGAATCAAATTGCTGAACAATTACAAACATTCTAGTAGAGAAAATCGCCAATTTTAGATTGTTTTGCATAGAATCCTCACACAAAGTTAAAAAAGGGGGCACTATAGGTTCATACCTGTTCTCCGTACTTCTGCTGCTCTTCTGCTTGCTTCGCCATGTGCAGCTGAATAAAGAGACAGAGGTTTTCATTAAGGCTTTATATTAAAACAGACTGTGAGACTAGTAATGGCTAACACAATGTACGGAGATAAAGTTATTTTATTCAATATTCCTACAGATACACCTCCAATACCACGATCCACCTGAAATGGACATGCCACTCCCCGTGCGGTGTGGGATGCTGGATCAAATAAAGGTGAAGGGGAGTGTCTATAGGTAAGTATACATCATATAATCTTTATATTTAATGGAACACACCAGGCACCATAACAACGTAATCTAAATTAAGTTGTTATGGTGCCAGGTGGCCCCTGGGGGCACTCTGATCTTACCTCTGACCAGGGGTTAAACTTTACTCGAACTGTTTAATCACAAGCTTGCCTGCATCATCGCTCTCAGATTCCTTTAGGCAGAATCCCGCTTCAGAACTTTCACTTTCAGCAAGCGTAGCGTGTAGCCAGGTAGATGTGCCGCTGATGACAGAGCAGTCAGCTGACTTTCAGAAATCAAATGCTGTCTGGGGTGAGTGACATCAGTGCCGAAGTCAACTTTTGGGTTAAAGTTTAACCACTGAAGGTAAGAGTGCGTAGGCCTCCTGGAACCCTAACACACCATAACAACTTCATTTAGATGAGGTTGTTACGGTGCCTATACTGTCCTTTTAAGCTCCTTTGCGCGTAGGAGTGTCCAGATTGCCTGCATCAATGTGGAACCATTGCGAGAAATCATATGACAACTTTTCATTTTGGGATTATACAATGAAATTGCTGGAGAGGATGATCTAAAAAATAGTTCATCCATATTTAAACTGTGCGCGGTGTAAGTTAGGTTAAAGTTACACTGGGTGGGCTTCTATTAGTAAAGGGACACTCCAGGCTCCCACACACGTTAGGTGCACTGTGTAGGTTAGGTTACAGTTAGTTATACTGGGTGGGTTTATATTATTAAAGGGACACTCCAGGCTCCCACACACATTAGATGCACTGTGTAGGTTAGGTTACAGTTAGTTATACTGGGTGGGTTTATATTATTAAAGGGACACTCCATGCGCCCACACACGTTAGGTGCACTGTGTAGGTTAGGTTACAGTTAGTTATACTGGGTGGGTTTATATTATTAAAGGGACACTCCAGGCTCCCACACACATTAGATGCACTGTGTAGGTTAGGTTACAGTTAGTTATACTGGGTGGGTTTATATTATTAAAGGGACACTCCAGGCTCCCACACACGTTAGGTGCACAATGTAGGTTACAGTTAGTTATACTGGGTGGGTTTATATTATTAAAGGGACACTCCAGGCTACAACACATGTTAGGTGCACTGTGTAGGTTAGGTTACAGTTAGTTATACTGGGTGGGTTTATATTATTAAAGGGACACTCCAGGCTCCCACACACATTAGATGCACTGTGTAGGTTAGGTTACAGTTAGTTATACTGGGTGGGTTTATATTATTAAAGGGACACTCCATGCGCCCACACACGTTAGATGCACTGTGTAGGTTAGGTTACAGTTAGTTATACTGGGTGGGTTTATATTATTAAAGGGACACTCCAGGCTCCCACACACGTTAGGTGCACAGTGTAGGTTACAGTTAGTTATACTGGGTGGGTTTATATTATTAAAGGGACACTCCAGGCTCCCACAGGCGTTAGATGCACTGTGTAGGTTAGGTTACAGTTATACTGGGTGGGTTTATATTATTAAAGGGACACTCCAGGCTCCCACACACGTTAGATGCACTGTGTAGGTTAGGTTACAGTTAGTTATACTGGGTGGGTTTATATTATTAAAGGGACACTCCAGGCTCCCACACACGTTAGGTGCACTGTGTAGGTTAGGTTACAGTTAGTTATATTGGGTGGGTTTATATTATTAAAGGGACACTCCAGGCTCCCACACACATTAGATGCACTGTGTAGGTTAGGTTACAGTTATACTAGGTAGGTTTATATTATTAAAGGGACACCCCAGGCTCCCACACACGTTAGATGCACTGTGTAGGTTAGGTTACAGTTAGTTATACTGGGTGGGTTTATATTATTAAAGGGACACTCCAGGCTCCCACACACGTTAGATGCACTGTGTAGGTTAGGTTACAGTTAGTTATACTGGGTGGGTTTATATTATTAAAGGGACACTCCAGGCTCCCACACACGTTAGGTGCACTGTGTAGGTTAGGTTACAGTTAGTTATACTGGGTGGGTTTATATTATTAAAGGGACACTCCAGGCTCCCACACACGTTAGATGCACTGTGTAGGTTAGGTTACAGTTAGTTATACTGGGTAGGTTTATATTATTAAAGGGACACTCCAGGCTCCCACACACGTTAGATGCACTGTGTAGGTTAGGTTACAGTTAGTTATACTGGGTGGGTTTATATTATTAAAGGGACACTCCAGGCTCCCACACACGTTAGATGCACTGTGTAGGTTAGGTTACAGTTAGTTATACTGGGTGGGTTTATATTATTAAAGGGACACTCCAGGCTCCCACACACGTTAGATGCACTGTGTAGGTTAGGTTACAGTTAGTTATACTGGGTGGGTTTATATTATTAAAGGGACACTCCAGGCTCCCACACACGTTAGATGCACTGTGTAGGTTAGGTTACAGTTAGTTATACTGGGTGGGTTTATATTATTAAAGGGACACTCCAGGCTCCCACACACGTTAGATGCACTGTGTAGGTTAGGTTACAGTTAGTTATACTGGGTGGGTTTATATTATTAAAGGGACACTCCAGGCTCCCACACACGTTAGATGCACTGTGTAGGTTAGGTTACAGTTAGTTATACAGGGTGGGTTTATATTAATAAAGGGACACTCCAGGCTCCCACACACGTTAGGTGCACTGTGTAGGTTAGGTTACAGTTAGTTATACTGGGTGGGTTTATATTATTAAAGGGACACTCCAGGCTCCCACACACGTTAGATGCACTGTGTAGGTTAGGTTACAGTTAGTTATACTGGGTGGGTTTATATTATTAAAGGGACACTCCAGGCTCCCACACACGTTAGATGCACTGTGTAGGTTAGGTTACAGTTAGTTATACTGGGTGGGTTTATATTATTAAAGGGACACTCCAGGCTCCCACACACGTTAGATGCACTGTGTAGGTTAGGTTACAGTTAGTTATACTGGGTGGGTTTATATTATTAAAGGGACACTCCAGGCTCCCACACACGTTAGATGCACTGTGTAGGTTAGGTTACAGTTAGTTATACTGGGTGGGTTTATATTATTAAAGGGACACTCCAGGCTCCCACACACGTTAGATGCACTGTGTAGGTTAGGTTACAGTTAGTTATACAGGGTGGGTTTATATTAATAAAGGGACACTCCAGGCTCCCACACACGTTAGGTGCACTGTGTAGGTTAGGTTACAGTTAGTTATACTGGGTGGGTTTATATTATTAAAGGGACACTCCAGGCTCCCACACACGTTAGATGCACTGTGTAGGTTAGGTTACAGTTAGTTATACTGGGTGGGTTTATATTATTAAAGGGACACTCCAGGCTCCCACACACGTTAGATGCACTGTGTAGGTTAGGTTACAGTTAGTTATACTGGGTGGGTTTATATTATTAAAGGGACACTCCAGGCTCCCACACACATTAGGTGCACTGTGTAGGTTAGGTTACAGTTAGTTATACTGAGTGGGTTTATATTATTAAAGGGACACTCCAGGCTCCCACACACGTTAGATGCACTGTGTAGGTTAGGTTATAGTTAGTTATACTGGGTGGGTTTATACTATTAAAGGGACACTCCAGGCTCCCACACACGTTAGATGCACTGTGTAGGTTAGGTTACAGTTAGTTATACTGGGTGGGTTTATATTATTAAAGGGACACTCCAGGCTCCCATACACATTAGGTGCACTGTGTAGGTTAGGTTACAGTTAGTTATACTGGGTGGGTTTATATTATTAAAGGGACACTCCAGGCTCCCACACACGTTAGATGCACTGTGTAGGTTAGGTTACAGTTATACTGGGTGGGTTTATATTATTAAAGGGACACTCCAGGCTCCCATACACATTAGGTGCACTGTGTAGGTTAGGTTAGAGTTAGTTATACTGGGTGGGTTTAGATTATAAAAGGGACACTCCAGGCTCCCACACACGTTAGATGCACTGTGTAGGTTAGGTTACAGTTAGTTATACTGGGTGGGTTTATATTATTAAAGGGACACTCTAGGCTCCCACACACGTTAGATGCACTGTGTATGTTAGGTTACAGTTAGTTATACTGGGTGGGTTTATATTATAAAAGGGACACTCCAGGCTCCCATACACGTTAGGTGCACTGTGTAGGTTAGGTTACAGTTAGTTATACTGGGTGGGTTTATATTATAAAAGGGACACTCCAGGCTCCCACACACGCCAGGTGCGCTGTGTAGGTTAGGTTACAGTTATACTGGGTGGGTTTATATTATAAAAGGGACACTCCAGGCTCCCACACACATTAGGTGCACTGTGTAGGTTAGGTTACAGTTAGTTATACTGGGTGGGTTTATATTATAAAAGGGACACTCCAGGCTCCCATACACGTTAGGTGCACTGTGTAGGTTAGGTTACAGTTAGTTATACTGGGTGGGTTTATATTATAAAAGGGACACTCCAGGCTCCCACACACGCCAGGTGCGCTGTGTAGGTTAGGTTACAGTTATACTGGGTGGGTTTATATTATAAAAGGGACACTCCAGGCTCCCACACACATTAGGTGCACTGTGTAGGTTAGGTTACAGTTAGTTACCTGGGTGGATTTATATTATTAAAGGGACACTCCAGGTTATCACATGTTAGATGCACTGTGTAGGTTAGGTTACAGTTAGTTACCTGGGTGGATTTATATTATTAAAGGGACACTCCAGGCTCCCACACACGTTAGATGCACTGTGTAGGCTAGGTTACAGTTATACTGGGCGGGTGTATATTATTAAAGGGACACTCCAGGCTCCCACACGTTAGGTGCACTGTGTAGGTTAGGTTACAGTTAGTTATACTGGGTGGGTTGCTGTGTCTATAATGCAGGTGGTCTCCCACATGCGACCTACACATAGCATTAGGTTATCAGTGCACCCAGGATCAGACAACACTAGCAAAGCTCTGACTCACATGTGCAATGGCTGCAAAGTAGTAGATCTTCATCTGTACCAACTTCTTCCAGTCCTTCTGAATCTTGCCCAGTAAAGAAGCCGTCTCAGAGTTCTCCAAGGCTCGGCAGGCTTCCTTGTAATAATCCACCACCTGGGAAAACAGGACACGAGTCGGTCTGAGGATGTTCAGAACGCAATCACCTCCACAATCAGGGAATCAATGGCACATTTTACACACTAATAGCAGTCACACATCTCATGGCTGCCACCAATCCCATCCCATATATCAGTCACACATCTCATGGCTGCCACCAATCCAATCCCATATATCAGTCACACATCTCATGGCTGCCACCAATCCCATCCCATATATCAGTCACACATCTCATGGCTGCCACCAATCCCATCCCATATATCAGTCACATCTCATGGCTGCCACCAATCCCATCCCATATATCAGTCACACATCTCATGGCTGCCACCAATCCCATCCCATATATCAGTCACATCTCATGGCTGCCACCAATCCCATCCCATATATCAGTCACACATCTCATGGCTGCCACCAATCCCATCCCATATATCAGTCACACATCTCATGGCTGCCACCAATCCCATCCCATATATCAGTCACACATCTCATGGCTGCCACCAATCCCATCCCATATAGCAGTCACACATCTCATGGCTGCCACCAATCCCATCCCATATATCAGTCACACATCTCATGGCTGCCACCAATCCCATCCCATATATCAGTCACACATCTCATGGCTGCCACCAATCCCATCCCATATATCAGTCACACATCTCATGGCTGCCACCAATCCCATCCCATATATCAGTCACATCTCATGGCTGCCACCAATCCCATCCCATATATCAGTCACATCTCATGGCTGCCACCAATCCCATTCCATATATCAGTCACATCTCATGGCTGCCACCAATCCCATCCCATATATCAGTCACATCTCATGGCTGCCACCAATCCCATATATTAGTTATAGTCTCTTGGATGTCAATCCAGCACACATACCAGTCATATCCTTACAGCTACCACCCAAATGATTCAGTTGTCAATCCATCACATATACTGGTCCCTCTCTACATGATGTCTCACTCCCCCAAGGAGTTTCACAGTTTTTTTTAACAAGTATCAGTTAAACAGCACCGGTTATATATAAATGGAAGATAATCTGTCAGAGTAATTTCACGCGCTATAAGGCGGGACGACAAGGGCTTACCTGGGCGCTAATTCTGGCGACAAGAAAACTCTTTCTGTTATCCAGCATGGACTTCTCCAGCAGACACTCCTGGGCCTGCCCCTGGGCAGAGAAATACAAGCACAGTGTGAATATGGGACACAGTGCTCCTCAATCCTCTCCTCAAGCACACCTAACAATTCAGGATTTAGGGATTACCCAAGTGTGTCTAAGGTGTTTAAAAAAAAAAGAAATACACTAAAAACACGTTAGACTCTAAGGTGTTTTTTTCTTCTTTTTCTAAACACCTTAGACACACCCGGGTAATCCCTAAATCCTGGATTGTTAGGTGTGCTTGAGGAGAGGATTGAGAAGCACTGATGGCACAGAATTAAACCTGGCTCTGGTTAAAATCAGAGAATTTTATATTAATAAAGACCATAGCACAATAACCACCGCAGCTTGTGGTAATGACTATTGTCTTCTGAGTCTGTGTGCAAAACCCCTCAAACTTTTGGAGCAGTTATACTAAAATTGGGGCCCTCCACAGCATCCGTAAGTATAGCCCTCTGTTATTTCTCTGCAATACCCGTCCAAATTTGGATGGTACCAACCACAGAGGCAGCTTAGCACAACACCCACAACCAATCACTGCTGTCCAAACTGAATGTGCCTGCTGTGTGCCAATCAACTGGGCACTTCCTTCACATAATCCAGCCAGCTGTGTGCCAATCAACTGAGCACTTCCTTCATTTAATCCTACTGTGTGCTAATCAACTGGGCACTTCCTTCATTTAATCCTACTGTGTGCCAATCAACTGGGCACTTCCTTCATTTAATCCTACTGTGTGCTAATCAACTGAGCACTTCCTTCATTTAATCCTACTGTGTGCCAATCAACTGGGCACTTCCTTCATTTAATCCTACTGTGTGCCAATCAACTGGGCACTTCCTTCATTTAATCCTACTGTGTGCTAATCAACTGAGCACTTCCTTCATTTAATCCTACTGTGTGCCAATCAACTGGGCACTTCCTTCATTTAATCCTACTGTGTGCCAATCAACTGGGCACTTCCTTCATATAATCCTACTGTGTGCTAATCAACTGGGCACTTCCTTCATTTAATCCTACTGTGTGCCAATCAACTGGGCACTTCCTTCATTTAATCCTACTGTGTGCCAATCAACTGGGCACTTCCTTCATTTAATCCTACTGTGTGCTAATCAACTGGGCACTTCCTTCATATAATCCTACTGTGTGCCAATCAACTGGGCACTTCCTTCATTTAATCCTACTGTGTGCTAATCAACTGGGCACTTCCTTCATTTAATCCTACTGTGTGCCAATCAACTGGGCACTTCCTTCATTTAATCCTACTGTGTGCCAATCAACTGGGCACTTCCTTCATTTAATCCTACTGTGTGCCAATCAACTGGGCACTTCCTTCATATAATCCTACTGTGTGCCAATCAACTGGGCACTTCCTTCATTTAATCCTACTGTGTGCTAATCAACTGGGCACTTCCTTCATTTAATCCTACTGTGTGCCAATCAACTGGGCACTTCCTTCATTTAATCCTACTGTGTGCTAATCAACTGAGCACTTCCTTCATTTAATCCTACTGTGTGCTAATCAACTGGGCACTTCCTTCATTTAATCCTACTGTGTGCTAATCAACTGGGCACTTCCTTCATTTAATCCTACTGTGTGCTAATCAACTGAGCACTTCCTTCATTTAATCCTACTGTGTGCTAATCAACTGGGCACTTCCTTCATTTAATCCTACTGTGTGCTAATCAACTGGGCACTTCCTTCATTTAATCCTACTGTGTGCTAATCAACTGGGCACTTCCTTCATTTAATCCTACTGTGTGCCAATCAACTGGGCACTTCCTTCATTTAATCCTACTGTGTGCTAATCAACTGAGCACTTCCTTCATATAATCCTACTGTGTGCTAATCAACTGGGCACTTCCTTCATTTAATCCTACTGTGTGCCAATCAACTGGGCACTTCCTTCATTTAATCCTACTGTGTGCTAATCAACTGGGCACTTCCTTCATTTAATCCTACTGTGTGCCAATCAACTGAGCACTTCCTTCATATAATCCTACTGTGTGCCAATCAACTGGGCACTTCCTTCATTTAATCCTACTGTGTGCTAATCAACTGGGCACTTCCTTCATTTAATCCTACTGTGTGCCAATCAACTGGGCACTTCCTTCATTTAATCCTACTGTGTGCCAATCAACTGGGCACTTCCTTCATTTAATCCTACTGTGTGCCAATCAACTGGGCACTTCCTTCATTTAATCCTACTGTGTGCCAATCAACTGAGCACTTCCTTCATTTAATCATACTGTGTGCTAATCAACTGGGCACTTCCTTCATATAATCCTACTGTGTGCTAATCAACTGGGCACTTCCTTCATTTAATCCTACTGTGTGCCAATCAACTGGGCACTTCCTTCATTTAATCCTACTGTGTGCCAATCAACTGGGCACTTCCTTCATTTAATCCTACTGTGTGCTAATCAACTGGGCACTTCCTTCATTTAATCCTACTGTGTGCTAATCAACTGGGCACTTCCTTCATTTAATCCTACTGTGTGCCAATCAACTGGGCACTTCCTTCATTTAATCCTACTGTGTGCCAATCAACTGGGCACTTCCTTCATTTAATCCTACTGTGTGCTAATCAACTGGGCACTTCCTTCATTTAATCCTACTGTGTGCCAATCAACTGGGCACTTCCTTCATTTAATCCTACTGTGTGCCAATCAACTGGGCACTTCCTTCATTTAATCCTACTGTGTGCTAATCAACTGGGCACTTCCTTCATTTAATCCTACTGTGTGCCAATCAACTGAGCACTTCCTTCATTTAATCATACTGTGTGCTAATCAACTGGGCACTTCCTTCATTTAATCCTACTGTGTGCCAATCAACTGGGCACTTCCTTCATTTAATCCTACTGTGTGCCAATCAACTGGGCACTTCCTTCATTTAATCCTACTGTGTGCTAATCAACTGGGCACTTCCTTCATTTAATCCTACTGTGTGCCAATCAACTGGGCACTTCCTTCATTTAATCCTACTGTGTGCTAATCAACTGGGCACTTCCTTCATTTAATCCTACTGTGTGCCAATCAACTGAGCACTTCCTTCATTTAATCCTACTGTGTGCTAATCAACTGAGCACTTCCTTCATTTAATCCTACTGTGTGCTAATCAACTGGGCACTTCCTTCATTTAATCCTACTGTGTGCCAATCAACTGAGCACTTCCTTCATTTAATCCTACTGTGTGCTAATCAACTGAGCACTTCCTTCATTTAATCCTACTGTGTGCTAATCAACTGGGCACTTCCTTCATTTAATCCTACTGTGTGCTAATCAACTGGGCACTTCCTTCATTTAATCCTACTGTGTGCCAATCAACTGGGCACTTCCTTCATTTAATCCTACTGTGTGCCAATCAACTGGGCACTTCCTTCATTTAATCCTACTGTGTGCCAATCAACTGAGCACTTCCTTCATTTAATCCTACTGTGTGCCAATCAACTGGGCACTTCCTTCATTTAATCCTACTGTGTGCCAATCAACTGGGCACTTCCTTCATTTAATCCTACTGTGTGCTAATCAACTGGGCACTTCCTTCATTTAATCCTACTGTGTGCCAATCAACTGGGCACTTCCTTCATTTAATCCTACTGTGTGCCAATCAACTGGGCACTTCCTTCATTTAATCCTACTGTGTGCCAATCAACTGGGCACTTCCTTCATTTAATCCTACTGTGTGCTAATCAACTGGGCACTTCCTTCATTTAATCCTACTGTGTGCTAATCAACTGGGCACTTCCTTCATTTAATCCTACTGTGTGCCAATCAACTGGGCACTTCCTTCATTTAATCCTACTGTGTGCTAATCAACTGAGCACTTCCTTCATTTAATCCTACTGTGTGCCAATCAACTGGGCACTTCCTTCATTTAATCCTACTGTGTGCCAATCAACTGGGCACTTCCTTCATATAATCCTACTGTGTGCCAATCAACTGGGCACTTCCTTCATTTAATCCTACTGTGTGCTAATCAACTGGGCACTTCCTTCATTTAATCCTACTGTGTGCCAATCAACTGGGCACTTCCTTCATTTAATCCTACTGTGTGCTAATCAACTGAGCACTTCCTTCATTTAATCCTACTGTGTGCCAATCAACTGGGCACTTCCTTCATTTAATCCTACTGTGTGCTAATCAACTGGGCACTTCCTTCATATAATCCTACTGTGTGCCAATCAACTGGGCACTTCCTTCATTTAATCCTACTGTGTGCTAATCAACTGGGCACTTCCTTCATTTAATCCTACTGTGTGCCAATCAACTGGGCACTTCCTTCATATAATCCTACTGTGTGCTAATCAACTGGGCACTTCCTTCATATAATCCTGCTGTGTGCTAATCAACTGGGCACCGCCTTCACATTATCCTGCTGTGTGCCAATAACTGTGCACCTCCTTCACATAATCCTGATGTGTGCCAATAACTGGGCATCCCCTTTGCATAATCCTGCTGTGTGCCAATCAACTGGCAAAAGTGAACATCAAAACAGACCCACTCTGCTTTCTGCAAAACCTTCATTAGATTTTTTTTCCCGCATTTATACAATACAGATAGTAAGTGCGTGTAGAAGACTCATTCTGAGCTAAATGCTGGAAACTGATCATCAGAATAGCAGTGACAAGCGATGAGTGTCCTGCTTTCTCTAACTGGGGGTGCAGACTGACACAATGTGATTACAATCCTAGCCCTGCTCTTACCAGCATGAGGTTAATGTTCAGATTAAGGATCTGGTGGCTCATATCCACGCTGTAGGAGTGTGCAAAGTGATCCCGAAGGTAGGCAAAGGCCCCAGCTGAGCACTGAAAATGGGTGCAGGAAACCTTCATCCCCTGCACGGGAAGAAAACACAGGAAAAGGAATTCAAAAAATGCATAAAGCAGGCAGCTTCATAACATAGACTAGAGATTCAAAACACACATAGGACACAGCAGAGCTTCAAAGGGCACATGATAGGCAGCTTAAAGGGCAAGAGAGCGTCAAAGCACACAAAGTGACGGGGGAATCTGACACACACACCCACATTGCAGGGGAGCTGATACACACAGGGCAGGGGAGCTCTAATATATACACCCCTACCCACAGAGCAAGGGAGCTCTAATATATACACCCCCAGAGCAGGGGAGCTTTGATACACACACACACACACACAGAGCAGGGGAGCTTTGATACATACACACACACACAGAGCAGGGGAGCTTTGATACACACACACAGAGCAGGGGAGCTTTGAAACACAGAGAGCAGGGGAGCTTTGAAACACACACAGAGCAGGGGAGCTTTGATACACACACACACACACACACACACACACACACACACAGAGCAAGGGAGCTTTGATACACACACACAAACAGAGCAAGGGAGCTTTGATACATACACACACACACACACACAGAGCAGGGGAGCTCTGATATACACCCACACAGAGCAGGGGAGCTCTGATATAGATAGATATACACACACATATATACACACACAGAGCAGGGGAGCTTTGATATACACACACAGATCAGGGGAGTTCTGATACACACACACACACACACACACACAAAACACAGATCAGGGGAGTTCTGATGCACACACAAAACACAGATCAGGGGAGTTCTGATGCACACACAAAACACAGATCAGGGGAGTTCTGATGCACACACAAAACACAGATCAGGGGAGTTCTGATACACACACACAAAACACAGATCAGGGGAGTTCTGATACACACACAAAACACAGATCAGGGGAGTTCTGATGCACACACAAAACACAGATCAGGGGAGTTCTGATGCACACACAAAACACAGATCAGGGGAGTTCTGATGCACACACAAAACACAGATCAGGGGAGTTCTGATGCACACACAAAACACAGATCAGGGGAGTTCTGATACACACACAAAACACAGATCAGGGGAGTTCTGATACACACGCACACACAATACACAGATCAGGGGAGTTCTGATACACACACACAAAACACAGATCAGTGGAGTTCTGATACACACACACAAAACACATATCAGTGGAGTTCTGATACACACACACAAAACACATATCAGTGGAGTTCTGATACACACACACACACACAAAACACTGATAGAACTCCACTGATCTGTGTTTTGTGTGTGTATCAGAACTCCCCTGATCTGTGTTTTGTGTGTGTGATACACACACCAGGTGAGCTCTGATATAGCTGTATTCCTTGTACTACTGATCCCTCTGACTCTCGCCTCTCTCATGCCCCCTCCTACCCGGTAAGTAAATGGTTAAAAACGCTTTATTTACTTACCTGATCCCAGCGCCAATGTCCCTCGGCGCTTAGCCGAAGCTCTGTCCCGCGACGAGGAGGAGGTTGTCACTTTTCTATGGGGAAAAAAATCGGATTCTGGAGGTCCTCATGCAGAGTGTGAGGACGTCCAGCGTCAGATAACGGACCAAAAGTCCGTTACGATTCTGGAAGCCCTCTAGTGGCTGTCTGGAACTACAAAAATGTTTAACATTGCAGCACTAATGCAAAGGGAATACTGCACCCAAGCCACTTCAATGAGCTGAAGTGGTCTGGGTACCTACAGTGTCCCCTTAATGCATCACAAAAACAGGCAAAGCACAAACACGCAGTGAGCTAGACAGACATCACGCCTGTGACGGAGAAGTCTGCCCACTGGAAGCTGGATCCCAGTCCTGGGTCCAGGGTGGGTGAAGGACAGCGAGAACCCGGCGAAGCTGCATCGCTGGAAGTGGGGTCTGCAGTGCTTATGGTGTCTGGTGGAGTGCTGGAATTCCTTGGTGAGCACTAGGAGCATAGATTGGCGGAGGCACTCGGTCAGAGTGCCAAGCAGTCTGTCACAACGCCAAACTGGCACAGTACACAGAATGGCAGCATTAATATGCAATGCTTGGACAGATTTAGATTATTAACTATTTCACTCTATATAACGTACCAGACCAGCAGAAGCATGAATTCATAAAATGATCCTTCTATACACCTCTCCTTGCCGTTTCAATAACTTGCTAATAATAAAATGAAACTAAATATCTTGCTCTGGTATTTATTACTATCTATGGGAATGGTTTGGTCATAGAATGTTCCACATTTAATTGCTGGCTAAAAACCCAAACCATGTTGAGATCAACAGCACTGAATTGTGGTGAGCAGCACATTACTATGAGATGAGAAATAATGCAGCCAAACTTACCTCCTCTGAGACCCGTTTATCCATGGCTCCAAGCATCGAGTGCAGTGCACCTTGAAAATAAAACACAGCACATGAAATGTGAATTCTACAGGCTATACTTTGTCACTAACAGATCAATGAATTTATTACCAAACAATTCAAAGAAATAAATGGAATAAGGTTTGCTATGCATTTATACTGCAGCATTATACTCTAAATATGATCACTTTCTGAGAAAACATGGGTCTTACCGAGGTTATACAAGATGCAGGCTTGCTCATACTTTATGTCATCATGAGTTACAGCTTTCCCTGAGAAGATCTCGGCCCTGAAGAGGAAGATTGGAAAGTATTTTCCTGATATTAACTTACAGAAAATAAAGTCTAGAAATCGAACAATTCCTCTAAGGCCCTTCCAGGTAATTCGCAGGATCCACATTAATCAGCCTTCTTGTTTTATTTATCATCAGCCTGCTGTGGTTTATTAGACATGTAGTTCAACAATGTGCAGTATTTTCATTCATAAACACACACACATTATATATTATATATAAAAAAGAAAAATAATCCTGCACTCCATATAATACAATAAATAGAAAATATGGGGTTAGCTTATCTTGTTGAAGTTGTGAACATGTGATACACACAATGGATAAACACGGATGGCATTAAAATGAGAATATTAAGGCCATCCACATTGAAAGGAGTGGCTCCGTAAACAGGCTTGTATGCTCTTAGGGCATCATCGTACTGCTCCTCCGCTTTAATATAGAAGGGAGAGAGGCAACCAATGTGTAGTCTGGCAGTAGAAACACCTTGAAATATAAAATAGGTATTGTATAAGTCCTGTCTCTGAGCTATACATGGTTAGAGCTAATTGTGAGGGAAGGCCCTGGATCTGGAGGCTGCCATGTTAATGCAAACCTCTAACAGCTCACCTTGCTGATTTCAGCTAGAAGGTACACTCTCTAACGAGACAGAAGGTACAAACTCTAAAAGTGTTTCTCTTTAGTCAACATTAGTAGAATATGATCTGTGAACAGATTTTACATTGTAATTACAGTGTGGGGGAAAGGGTATAGAGCTGCTGGTTAGGAGGGATATTTTGTTTGACTAAAATCTGTCTGTCTGGATACAGAGCCAGAGTGT
Source organism: Pelobates fuscus (assembly GCF_036172605.1). Classification (NCBI taxonomy): domain Eukaryota; kingdom Metazoa; phylum Chordata; class Amphibia; order Anura; family Pelobatidae; genus Pelobates; species Pelobates fuscus. The sequence continues at coordinate 383,502,519 of NC_086320.1, read as the reverse complement.
CTGAAGGCATACAGAAATAACTGCACTGATTCAGCATCCTGTGCAGCGCATGGTCCTCTCTCCCCAAGACTGAACTCATCCCAGCTCCTCTTGAGGTGGTGATAATTACCATGTGACTGGAACACTTGCATCTTGTTCAGACTCCATGGGTATCCTGCTCTGGAGGTAGTGAAGCTGTCCAAAGTACTTACGGAGCACACTGCACCCTTCAAAATCTCGGGGTACATTCACAGCACTCTGCAAAAATTGGAATACTCAATAACTCACAGAAATAATCCATAAAATGACAAAAGTACATATATACACACACGCGCACGTAACTATACACCTGCATTCCCTTATTGAGAACCAGAGCTATCCTATGTGGTAACCTCCATATAGAGACAGAACACCCTGTATATTAACTATCCATAGCAACCATTTCATTCAAGTCCATAGAGGGGTATATAATGCAGTAAGGATTCTAACGCCATCCCGCTGGAATTAATTAGACACATTGCATTCTTGTTTATATTTCCCGTAGCAGTAAACAAGGCCTTCCAGTGTAATTAGCTTTTCCCAGCCCCATCAGCACTGCTCGGAAGAGCTTCTTTCTTTCCAAGACACAGCAAAGCAAGGCTGGGAAATGAGTCTCCCTTGGATTTCTGAAGTATTATGGGAGCTGTAGTTTAACAGGTGAAGGGCCCCATATTGTGAGTAAGGGTGAACTGGAACCAAGAGAGCAATTGACACTGAATATCTCCATTGAAAGGGAATAAACATTGTGCACACAAAAACATTATTTTTATTCTTCTCCTAAAAACACAGACACAACTGGGTAATCCCTAATTCCTGGACTGTTAGGGGGTACTCGAGGACTGGGTTAAGAACCACTGTTCTACACTAACCCATTCCCTCAAATATAGTTTGCACTGTCTTCCTCTGACAATGAAAGGGCCATTAAGGCAGACAGTGGTTTTCCCCGATTCTCAGAGACAGCGTAAATCAAGCAGGCTCTCCGAGTTACCAATCAGAATTTAGAGTTTCCAGATATATTCGGAATAACCAGAGTATTAGGAGGATGATAAAGACCTGTCTCAGCTGCTCCAGTTTCTTCAGCTCCTCGTTGTAATTCTCAGGGTTTTCTCCATAATGCTTTAAAACAAACTGTAAAATGGAAAACAGATCAGCAGGATTCCTTTCATACTATGTTAAAAGACAGCAACGGTTACATTTTCATTTGCCGCATGTTATAGCAGACATTGGCATGTGTGCCCTTTCTGGATGCTGACCATGGCTGTAATGCCAGACACACAGACACATTAAGCAGAGAAACACTCTGTGACAGAGACGAAACGTTGCCAGCTTCAATCTCCAAATGAAGTGTATATTGAACAAACTGTGTGTGCCTGGACATCTTTCTGCTATGGTCTACTACAATGGAATATTGCCATCCCAGCCTGAGTGACTCCATGGATCCATTTTCTATTTTTGAGCATGCGCAGTGCCTGATTTACTTTACAGTCAGAATACAGCTTTCATTTCCATGTATAATCAAGTTTACTTTCACTAATCTGTTACATAAATGATTTGAGCTTTTTCCCTTTAGTGCCCATTTGCTTCTTGTATAGAGTAATTGGAATTCATCTCAAATATCTCATGTACAATGCACAGTTAAAGACGAACAAGTAAGGAGGCATTAAGCATCAATGAAGCAGCTTTGCAATAAGGATCCTGTAGCCTTAAAGGACCACTATAGTGCCACTATAAAGGACCACTATAGTGCCAGGAAAACACTATAGTGCCCTGAGTTGCCCCCACCCTCAGGGTCCCCCTCCCGCCCGGCTCTGGAAAGGGGTAAAACTTACCTTTTTCCAGCGCTGGGAGGGGAGCTCTCCTCCTCCTCCTCCTCCTCTCCGCCCCGTCGGCTGAATGCGCACATGCGGCAAGAGCTGCGTGCGCATTCAGCCAGTCGCATAGGAAAGCATTTACAATGCTTTCCTATGGACGCTTGCGTGCTCTCACTGTGATTTTCACAGTGAGAATCACGCAAGCGCCTCTAGCGGCTGTCAATGAGACAGCCACTAGAGGATTAGGGGGAAGGCTTAACCCATTTATAAACATAGCAGTTTCTCTGAAACTGCTATGTTTATAAAAAAAAAATGGCTTAACCCTATAGCTGGACCTGGCACCCAGACCACTTCATTAAGCTGAAGTGGTCTGGGTGCCTAGAGTGGTCCTTTAAAGCTCAATTCTCTGTCATTTTGGAGTTAAATCACGTTGTTTACACATGCATTTTAGAATTTCTTATCTTCTGCGTGCAGCAGCCCACTGTGTGTTATTACATTTCAATCAACAGGTAAGAACTTTTAAAGTAAACACATTGTGCTGTATAATATTTTTTTTTTAAATCCATAGGGCTGAATAAACATGTGATTTGATTCCTAAATACAGGGACAGAATCTATATACATAAACTGCTTCATTAAAGGGACACTATAGGCACTAAAACAACTTTAGCTTAATTAAGCAGTTCTGATGAATAGATCATGCCCTGCAGTCTCATTGCTCAATTCTCAATCATTTGAGAGTTAAATCAGTTTGTTTATACAGCCATAGTCACACCTAACTGCATGTTCCTGAAAACTTTCTGTAGAGAGAGATCTAATGTTTATTGCACCTTTTGTTTAATTTAGAATTTTTCATCTCCTGCTCTGTTAAAGGGACACTCCACTGTCTAAATACAAAAAGTAAAAATCCCTGTTTAGTAGATACACCCATATGAAAGCATGTATGCATTTAATTATGTATTTTTTCATTGGAAGTATATATATATAAAAACAGCTTGCAAAAACTGTAGTTCTCTTGTCTGTTGCCTTTGCAAACTCTCCCCTTCTAACCCCGCCCAGACTTTCTGTAACTGTCCAATCACAGACTCCCCAATGCAGCTCAATGAGAAGTCTTTGCAAGGCAGAGTTCAGTGCAAATAAGTAACCAAACCAGGAAGTAACAAGATCTGTTGTCTGTTTGAAAGCCAAGGGGGTGTACCCAGTATAATTTATTAAAGAGTAAATTTCCATTATAAGATCTGTATTCCCAGTCCCACCCAGGCGTTACGGTTTAAGGTTGGTATACTATGGCTCATCGATTTTAGTAGAGTAGCAAATGGTAGTGTGGGCATCTGGGTCACTTGTTCCTTAATTTGGTCCCATTTGTGAAAAAGATGTCTCGTGGTAGGTAGTACATGGGACATTGTGGGTCGAAGTCACTTCGGTACCCACAATAGTGTGCTCAGCTCCATTGGGGTCGACCAAAAGGACTCATCCACAACCCATTGGGGGCACATTAGTTGTACTATGCAGGAAGGATGCTTTGTAGTATACCAAAATGTTTAGGGTGCCCAGACCATCATCGCTTGTTGCTACATATGCATTGCCACTTGTACCCTCTTCCCGCTCCATAGAAATGAGACAAATAAACCCTGTACGTTTGGGGGGCGGAGCCTGACTGCCAAACGGACAAGACATGCAAAGAGTGGGCTCAAGATTCAGGGCACAACGCCCGACCACCCGAATTGCTGACAGCACTAATCGAGTGTAAAAGACCGACCTGAACCCGGGGATACCAGACACTTGGTCTTCCGGAGCCGGGCAGACCACGTGCGACGGGCAGCCTCTGCGGGTGGGAGCCGAGGAGAGATGGCCGCTCTCCCGGTTCTCTGGCAGACGAGGGGGCACACACATCCCGTCCCCGTCCCCCCCTGCCGGTGGGGGTTATCCCGGTTCCCAAAGACCTGTGCTGCCTCCGGTCTAAACACCTCTGCGTACCCGGCAGAACCATCAAGCTGCAAGGGTCTGGAGCCACTCAAGATGGCGGACGCACCAGGCGCTGCGGCAATGGGCCAGACAATACCACAACCGGATAAAGCAGACCCCAGGTGTCATGTTACGGACACCCTGGGGGTCATATTTGACAATTTCTGGTCCATGCTGCAGGATCGAGCAAGACAAGCACAAGCCACAAGGAAGCCGGACGGAGGTGAACAAAAACGCAATGAACGGCGACCTCAGCGGCCTCCCAAGAGCCGACGGCCAGGCAACAACATCCTCACTGCACCAAAGAGACAACCGCTACCACATAAAACCCACAGACGGAAAAGGCGGACATACTCCCCGTCGCTGCCGCACAGACACGACCTCTATAACATCCCTGCCTGGAGGTAACACTCTGGAGAACCCACAGGGACCACCTATGGGCCGAACGGCACACCTCACCACCCAAAGGGACGAAGTCGATACTAGGACCGTATACCCTTCTTCCAAGCTGGGGGCTTACCTGGAGGTGATCCTCCCATGCCGCCCATATACCCGAGGAGATAATCGTGTTCCGGCACACCCTCGGGCCCCCGACCGGGCCGAAGAGACACGGCACCCGGACGACGAGCACACAGGAAGTGCAGAGGGAGAACCACAGTGCGGGGAGCTGAGAACCAGGAAGACCCGGGCAGACTCAAGTTCGCCTCAGCAATAACACTCCAGCACAAGCGGGGCATTGGCTGAACCTGCCGTACCATAGAAGCATCAGCCCTCTAACATGAGGTGCAGGCCGGCTCGATGACATGTGCCTAAGCCTACCATTATGCCCACACACTCACACATTGGGACTCTCTCATACGATTAATGTTCATTCGATGTTGCCTAATAAGTACCACTAGCATGCCTCTGTGCTGTACCTTAAAAGTGTGATACAGGACTTAGTACCAAACATGATATACTCTTACTATGCAATCACCATGTCCAGGGGCGTATTAGCCGCGAGGCAAACAAGGCATTTGCCTTGGGCGGCATTTTCCAGGGGGCGGCAAAAAAAGCCGCCCCCAAATGCCCAAGGCAAATGTCTTGTTAGCCTTGCGGCTAACAGACATGCCGGCGGGCTGCTGGGCGATCGGGCGGCACTGCCTGGCGGGCGGGCGGGCGGCCGGCAAGGGAGCACTACCCCTGAGCTGTCTGCTCAGCTCCCTCGCCAGCCGCAGAGTGAGGCTGGGAGCCGGAATATGACGTCATATTCCGGCTCCCAGCCTCACTCTGAGGCTGGCGAGGGAGCTGAGCAGACAGCTCAGGGGAAGTGCTCCCTCGCCGGCCGGCCGGCCGCCCGCCAGGCAGTGTCGCCCGATCGCCCAGCAGCCACTGGACCACCAGGGTGGAAAAGACACCCCCCTCCCCAGCATTCCCAAAGGTAAGGAGGCTGGGGGGGGGGGGGGGGGTTAAATAAAAAAAAAAAAATGTGTTAAAAAAACATTAAAAAAAAATGTGTTAAAAATAAATAAAAAAAGTGTTAAAAAATAAATGTGTTAATGTGGGTGGGTGAGTGTGTGTGTCTGACTGTGTGTGTGTGTGTGTGTGTCTGACTGTGTGTGTGTGTGTGTGTGTCTCTGACTGTGTGTGTGTGTGTCTCTGACTGTGTGTGTGTGTGTCTCTGACTGTGTGTGTGTGTGTCTCTGACTGTGTGTGTGTGTGTCTCTGACTGTGTGTGTGTGTGTCTCTGACTGTGTGTGTGTGTGTCTCTGACTGTGTGTGTGTGTGTCTCTGACTGTGTGTGTGTGTGTCTCTGACTGTGTGTGTGTGTGTCTCTGACTGTGTGTGTGTGTGTCTCTGACTGTGTGTGTGTGTGTCTCTGACTGTGTGTGTGTGTGTCTCTGACTGTGTGTGTGTGTGTCTCTGTGTCTGGCTGTGTGTGTGTGTGTGTCTCTGACTGTGTGTGTGTGTGTGTGTGTGTCTGGCTGTGTGTGTGTGTGTGTGTCTGACTGTGTGTGTGTGTGTGTGTCTGACTGTGTGTGTGTGTGTGTGTCTGACTGTGTGTGTGTGTGTGTGTCTGACTGTGTGTGTGTGTGTCTGACTGTGTGTGTGTGTGTCTGACTGTGTGTGTGTGTGTCTGACTGTGTGTGTGTGTGTGTCTGACTGTGTGTGTGTGTGTGCCTGTTAGCGAGTGTGTGTGCCTGTTAGCGAGTGTGTGTGCCTGTTAGCGAGTGTGTGTGCCTGTTAGCGAGTGTGTGTGCCTGTTAGCGAGTGTGTGTGCCTGTTAGCGAGTGTGTGTGCCTGTTAGCGAGTGTGTGTGTCTGTTAGCGAGTGTGTGTGTCTGTTAGCGAGTGTGTGTGTCTGTTAGCGAGTGTGTGTGTCTGTTAGCGAGTGTGTGTGTCTGTTAGCGAGTGTGTGTGTCTTTTAGCGAGTGTGTGTGTCTGTTAGCGAGTGTGTGTGTCTGTTAGCGAGTGTGTGTTTCTGTTAGCGAGTGTGTGTTTCTGTTAGCGAGTGTGTGTTTCTGTTAGCGAGTGTGTGTTTCTGTTAGCGAGTGTGTGTTTCTGTTAGCTAGTGTATGCGTATCTGTCAGTGAATGTGTGTGTATTTAGAATGCGGGGCGGGGGGAAAGGTTGGGTGGGGGTGGCGCGGGGGAGGGGGGGCGCCTGAGTTTTGTCCTGCCTAGGGCAGCACAAAACCAGGATACACCACTGACCATGTCTACTATATTTTCTGTATATGTGACTCAGCTCATGTTTCCTCTATAGGAACAAGCATTCATATGTACTCTTTAGTCCACTCTACACAGCGGTGTTTTATTTACTTTTGTACGCTTTGTCTCATGTCCCTCACAAGCTTTTAAATATTTGTGTTATCAGATAGGCTCCTAGTCCCCAAGCCTCCTCAAATACATTGCTTCACATAAGCTTAGGGTCAAAACTAGCGTTGATATACTAGCCTGTTAACTTGCCATTAACACCCACTTCCATGCTTAGATATACCAGCGAGGTAACATTCAGCTTTGAATCTGACTTAGTTAAGTGAACCTCTAGTATTTAGCCTACTTACCTTGTTTAGCCTGTACAATACTACAGTTAAAACTTTCATAAAAAAGAGGCCGTTATATTCGGGAGTGCATGTAACCATTGTATAACCAGTTATGTATAACGTATGTTTCTCATGCATTAACCACTTGTTTTACTTTCTGTACTGACCCATCCTATGCCTCAATAATAACAAAGATTGACAAAAAAAAAAAAAAAAAACCTGTAAGTTTTTTTAAGGAATTGTCTGGGAACCAGAATTTGCAATGTTTGAAAAAGGTATTGAAGTTTGGGTAAGATTAACATTGACTGTGGCCTTTAGAAGTTTAAAGGGACACTATAGTCACCAGAACAACTACAGCTTAATGGACTGCACAGTAAGCAGCTCTGACGTTCAGCGTCCCCACGCTCTGCATGGAGACGCTGACTTTTCCTGATAGAAATGCATTGATTCAATGCATCTCTATGAGGAGGTCCTGGTTGGCCAAAACGGCAATTGGCCCTGCCCCGTGCCGATTTTAGCCAATCCAATGCTTTGATTGGCTAAAAATCGGCCATTTTGATGTCACAAAGGAGCGGAGTCGCACAGTGCTGGAAATAAGGTGAGTTTGATACTTTTATAGCGGGGCTGAGGGGGGGCAAGCCACCTAAATGGTGGGTTAAACACTATAGGGTCAGGAATACAGGTTTGTCTTCCTGGCCCTATAGTGATCCTTTAACAATTTTCATGGAAGATGTGGGCTAGGTTTTAAGTGAGTCTAATGCCAGTAGTTGGTCCACCAGTCCAGAGGGAAGGCCTCCCGGGGTCTACCCATTAGAATTCTGTCCAGATTAAGGCCCATGGCTTGGGTTTTTCATTTCATTTGTTATAATTTGTTGCATAAGGTTTGGTAGGGACACAAGTAGTTAAGTCAATGTTTGTAGAATATCATCTGTGAACAGATTGCCCTAACTTGTATGCCATGAGTAGAGAAGACCTTGAATCTTGGCTACTAGTGTTTCCAGTGCCATTGGCGATACAGAAAGGCTTTGACAGGAAACCTGAATTGAGCACTCTGGCCGAGGGGTCGGAATAGAGTGCATGTACGGTGTTCCTGAAGTGTTGGGGGAATTTGAATTTATCTAAACCTGCGTCTAGGTAAGCAAACGTTATTTAAATGCCTATAGTTTCACATTAAAGGGACACTATAGTCACCAAATCCACGTTCGCTTAATGAAGCAGTTGTGGTGTATAGATCAGGCCCCTGCAGCCATACCGCTCAATTATCTGCCATTTAGGAATTAAATCACTTTGTTTATACAGCCCTGGTCACACCTCGGTGCATGTGACATTCCCGCCCTTCCTAAACACCTTGGGAGCTGCAAATAGTAATAGCCATGTGCTCAGCATTTAGCACACTGCGCATTTAGAATGACTGCTGGGAAAAGGTATTTGTACTATAACCACTTCAGTAAACTAAAGTGGTTATGGTACCTTTAGTGACTACTATTTCCAGTTTCCAGATTTTACCCACAGATCTTGGCCTCCTGCCCCTCTCCCCACAGACCCTGCCCTCCTGCCCCTCTCATCAAAGACCCCACCCTCCTGCCCCTCTCATCAAAGACCCTGCCCTCCTGAGCTTCTTCCCATAGACCCTGCCTTCCTTCACCTCTACCTCCTCCCCACAGATCCCTCCCACCCAGCTCCTCTTCCAACAGACCCTGCCCCTCTACCTCCCACAGATCCAGCGCTCTTGCCCCTCTCCCCCCCCAGACCCTGCCCTCCTGCCCCCCCCGACCCTGCCCTCCTGCCCCCATGCCCTCCCAGACCCTGCCCTCCTGCCCCCCCCCAGACCCTGCCCTCCTGCCCCTGTCCCTCCCCGCCCAGACCCTGCCCTCCTGCCCCTGTCCTCCCCCCAGACCCTGACCTCCTGCCCCTGTCCTCCCCCCCAGACCCTGCCCTCCTGCCCCCGTCCCCCCCCAGACCCTGCCCTCCTGCCCCCCCAGACCCTGCCCTCCCGCCCCCAGACCCTGCCCCTGTCCCCCCCCAGACCCTGCCCTCCTGTCCCCCCCAGACCCTGCCCTCCTGCCCCTGTCCCTCCCCGCCCAGATCCTGCCCCTGTCCTCCCCCCCAGACCCTGCCCTCCTGCCCCTGTCCTCCCCCCCAGACCCTGTCCTCCCCCCCAGACCCTGCCCTCCTGCCCCTGTCCTCCCCCCCCAGACCCTGCCCTCCTGCCCCTGTCCTCCCCCCCCAGACCCTGCCCTCCTGCCCCTGTCCTCCCCCCCCAGACCCTGCCCTCCTGCCCCTGTCCTCCCCCCCAGACCCTGCCCTCCTGCCCCTGTCCTCCCCCCCAGACCCTGCCCTCCTGCCCCTGTCCTCCCCCCCAGACCCTGCCCTCCTGCCCCTGTCCTCCGCCCCAGACCCTGCCCTCCTGCCCCTGTCCTCCCCCCCAGACCCTGCCCTCCTGCCCCTGTCCTCCCCCCCCAGACCCTGCCCTCCTGCCCCTGTCCTCCCCCCCAGACCCTGCCCTCCTGCCCCCCCAGACCCTGCCCTCCTGCCCCCCCAGACCCTGCCCTCCTGCCCCTGTCCTCCCCCCCAGACCCTGCCCTCCTGCCCCTGTCCTCCCGCCCCCAGACCCTGCCCTCCTGCCCCTGTCCCCCCCAGACCCTGCCCTCCTGCCCCTGCCCCCCACCCAGACCCTGCCCTCCTGCCCCTGCCCTCCTGCCACCCCCAGACCCTACCCTCCTGCCCCCCCCAGACCCTGCCCTCCTGCCCCTGCCCCCCCACCCAGACCCTGCCCTCCTGCCCCCCCAGACCCTGCCCTCCTGCCCCTGTCCTCCCGCCCCCAGACCCTGCCCTCCTGCCCCCCCCCCAGACCCTGCCCTCCTGCCCCCCCCCAGACCCTGCCCTCCTGCCCCCCCCCCAGACCCTGCCCTCCTGCCCCCCCCCCCAGACCCTGCCCTCCTGCCCCCCCCCCAGACCCTGCCCTCCTGCCCCCCCCACCCAGACCCTGCCCTCCTGCCCCTGTCCCCCCCCAGACCCTGCCCTCCTGCCCCCCCCCCAGACCCTGCCCTCCTGCCCCCCCCACCCAGACCCTGCCCTCCTGCCCCCCCCACCCAGACCCTGCCCCCCCCACCCAGACCCTGCCCTCCTGCCCCCCCCACCCAGACCCTGCCCTCCTGCCCCCCCCACCCAGACCCTGCCCTCCTGCCCCTGTCCCCCCCACCACCCAGACCCTGCCCTCCCACCACCCAGACCCTGCCCTCCTGCCCCCCCACCCAGACCCTGCCCCCCCCACCCAGACCCTGCCCTCCTGCCCCTGTCCCCCTCCCAGACCCTGCCCTCCTGCCCCTCCCACCCAGCCCTCCTGCCCCCCCACCACCCAGCCCTCCTGCCCCCCAGCCCTCCTGCCCCCCCACCACCCAGACCCTGCCCTCCTGCCCCTGTCCCCCCCACCCAGCCCTCCTGCCCCCCCACCCAGACCCTGCCCTCCTGCCCCTGTCCCCCCCCAGACCCTGCCCTCCTGCCCCCCCCCCCAGACCCTGCCCTCCTGCCCCCCCCACCCAGACCCTGCCCTCCTGCCCCCCCCACCCAGACCCTGCCCCCCCCACCCAGACCCTGCCCTCCTGCCCCCCCCACCCAGACCCTGCCCTCCTGCCCCCCCCACCCAGACCCTGCCCTCCTGCCCCTGTCCCCCCCACCACCCAGACCCTGCCCTCCCACCACCCAGACCCTGCCCTCCTGCCCCCCCACCCAGACCCTGCCCCCCCCACCCAGACCCTGCCCTCCTGCCCCTGTCCCCCTCCCAGACCCTGCCCTCCTGCCCCTCCCACCCAGCCCTCCTGCCCCCCCACCACCCAGCCCTCCTGCCCCCCAGCCCTCCTGCCCCCCCACCACCCAGACCCTGCCCTCCTGCCCCTGTCCCCCCCACCCAGCCCTCCTGCCCCCCCACCCAGACCATGCCCTCCTGCCCCTGTCCCCCCACCCAGACCCTGCCCTCCTGCCCTCCTGCCCCTGTCACCTGTTTGACGGCCTGGGTAAAGCTGAATTCCCCGGCCTCCTTGAGGTCCAACCATATCATGGGCATACGGGGCACGGCCTCCATGGCGAGCGGCTCTTGGGGGCCCAGCGAACAGATCCCGATCCCTGCACCGAGCTGCGTCACGGGCCCCGGACTACACAGCCCGGAAACAGCGCTGCGATCTCACGTCACGGTCACGGGGTGCGCGGGGCATGCCGGGAGCTGGAGTCCAGCCTGTCACTGAGCACAGCTAGCGCCGCCATGTTTCTGAAGCCCATGGAGTAACGGGCTGGGGGCTTCACCAAAATGGCCGCCACCTCATCACTTTTAGCCTGGATTCAGAAATCGTGTTAGCTGCAGCCCCAGGCTCTAACATTGCTCTCTCCATGCCGGGTACACCCAGAGCCGATTAATTGATCACATTCTCAGGGACTCTGCGCAATGCCTGTCGGGAAAGGAGGCTGTGCGCGGGTGAGGTGCAGTAACCATAGTAACAGCTGTGTGTCTCTAGTGCATCGAGCTCCTTCTCATGACGTCATGTAGACCTTGGCTCCTGAGAGACAGTAAGTCACACAAAAAGAGAGACAGTCACACAAAGGGAGAGACAGTCAGTCACACAAAGAGAGAGACAGTCACACAAAGGGAGAGTCGGTCACACACAGAGAGAGTCAGTCACACAAAGAGAGAGTCAGTCACACAGAGTCAGTTACACAAAGAGAGAGACAGTCACACAAAGAGTCAGTCACACAAAGGGAGGGACAGTCACACAAAGGGAGAGACAGTCACACAAAGGGAGAGACAGTCACACAAAGGGAGAGTCAGTCACACAAAGGGAGAGTCAGTCACACAAAGGGAGAGTCAGTCACACAAAGAGAGAGTCAGTCACACAGTCAGTTACACAAAGAGAGAGACAGTCACACAAAGAGACAGTGACACAAAGAGAGAGACAGTGACACAAAGAGAGAGACAGTCACACAAAGAGAGAGACAGTCACACAAAGAGAGAGAGAGAGACGTGTCCACCATCAAAACATTCACCATGTCTGAGTGTTTAACCAAAACATTCACCATGTCTGAGTGTTTAACCAAAACATTCACCATGTCTGAGTGTTTAACCAAAACATTCACCATGTCTGAGTGTTTAACCAAAACATTCACCATGTCTGAGTGTCTAACCAAAACATTCACCATGTCTGAGTGTCTAACCAAAACATTCACCATGTCTGAGTGTCTAACCAAAACATTCACCATGTCTGAGTGTCTAACCAAAACATTCACCATGTCTGAGTGTCTAACCAAAACATTCACCATGTCTGAGTGTCTAACCAAAACATTCACCATGTCTGAGTGTCTAACCAAAACATTCACCATGTCTGAGTGTTTAATAAACGTTCACTATGTCAGTGTTTCACCAAAACATTCACCATGTCTGAGTGTTTAACCAAAACATTCACCATGTCTGAGTGTTTCACCAAAACATTCACCATGTCTGAGTGTTTCACCAAAACATTCACCATGTCTGAGTGTTTCACCAAAACATTCACCATGTCTGAGTGTTTCACCAAAACATTCACCATGTCTGAGTGTTTCACCAAAACATTCACCATGTCTGAGTGTTTCACCAAAACATTCACCATGTCTGAGTGTTTCACCAAAACATTCACCATGTCTGAGTGTTTCACCAAAACATTCACCATGTCTGAGTGTTTCACCAAAACATTCACCATGTCTGAGTGTTTCACCAAAACATTCACCATGTCTGAGTGTTTCACCAAAACATTCACCATGTCTGAGTGTTTCACCAAAACATTCACCATGTCTGAGTGTTTCACCAAAACATTCACCATGTCTGAGTGTTTCACCAAAACATTCACCATGTCTGAGTGTTTCACCAAAACATTCACCATGTCTGAGTGTTTCACCAAAACATTCACCATGTCTGAGTGTTTCACCAAAACATTCACCATGTCTGAGTGTCTAACCAAAACATTCACCATGTCTGAGTGTTTAATAAACGTTCACCATGTCTGAGTGTTTCACCAAAACATTCACCATGTCTGAGTGTTTCACCAAAACATTCACCATGTCTGAGTGTTTCACCAAAACGTTCACCATGTCTGAGTGTTTAACCAAAACATTCACCATGTCTGAGTGTTTAACCAAAACATTCACCATGTCTGAGTGTTTCACCAAAACATTCACCATGTCTGAGTGTTTCACCAAAACATTCACCATGTCTGAGTATTTAATAAACATTCACTATGTCTGAGTGTTTAACCAAAACGTTCACCATGTCTGAGTGTTTAACCAAAACATTCACCATGTCTGAGTGTTTAACCAAAACATTCACCATGTCTGAGTGTTTCACCAAAACATTCACCATGTCTGAGTGTTTAACCAAAACGTTCACCATGTCTGAGTGTTTAACCAAAACATTCACCATGTCTGAGTGTTTAACCAAAACATTCACCATGTCTGAGTGTTTAACCAAAACATTCACCATGTCTGAGTGTTTAACCAAAACATTCACCATGTCTGAGTGTTTCACCAAAACATTCACCATGTCTGAGTGTTTCACCAAAACATTCACCATGTCTGAGTGTTTAACCAAAACATTCACCATGTCTGAGTGTTTCACCAAAACGTTCACCATGTCTGAGTGTTTCACCAAAATATTCAGACACACACTCTCATATACACTGACAAACAATGACATACACACACACTATTACTTGGACACACACTGACAAGTGCACACACACTGACAGACACACACACACGGACAGACGCACGCACGCACTCACTGACCGATACATACACACTCACTGACCCACTCACACATACACATTCACTTACAGACACACACACATACACACTTACAGACACACAAACATACACTTAGACACACACACTTAAAGACACATACACATTGTGAAGAAAATGTACTTTTATTTGACATTTTCTTCTTTATTCGTTTGTTTTCTCCATTCACTGCATGGATATTGGATATTAGTTCGGTAGTTTGAAACTACCGACCACCCTCCTGGCTCATTAAGTTCAAAAGAACCGACGATTAAGTGCTCCCTGGGCAGCCGCTGTTCGTATAGCCGAACGCCACGTGGAAAAGAAAACGGCGGCCATCTTGTTCGCACGAGGGGAGTCAGCGGGACTTGGTCGTCGAGTGTCTGGAACTAAAATCGGACACTCAACCTCACGAACCACTGCTGAAACTACCGAACGCCGGCTTCTCTTAATTACTGAACAGCCAGAAGAGCGCCATTCGGTAGTTTTGTTCGTACAGACAAGGGGAAAAATCGCTCCTATGAGACAGGAGGATCCATTCGGTACTTTGTTCGTTTTTTACCTTTTTCTTAATTGACCGACCGCACACGCTGAATTTGTGGAACTGTTTTGGGCAGGAGCCTCGTGTGGTCGGTAAAACACGACTTCCATACTTTTTAAGAACCCCTGGACCGATCTGGGTGAAATTTGGATATGTTTGTCCCCCAGATCGGGGCTATCAGGGGATATGTAATTTGTGGGGAAAGGGGTGTTCCAACTTTTGGGGAAATTGTGTGCCTTCTGCCTGGAGATAATTGATTGATTCCTTAACTTATCTCAATATCTCCCAGGCAGAGGGAAGGCGTGTATTACTGTAAAACTATATGATGATTGGTCAATGTCTTTGTTTGCTGTGGGAGGTCCTCTTGCAGGAGGATTTCTCATAAAAGCCAGTGTGTTTTCAATAAACCTGATTCCTGTTACACCCTTCATGAAGTCTAGGCTCATGTTTGGGGAATATTCTATTTGCTGGGGAGAATCGTCTTGGAAGCTGCATTCATCTACACTATTCCTCTACTCCTTGCTGCAGCTATAATCACTTATGCTCAGCTGTTGGGAAAGGAATAGAAGACCGCAGTACCACAACCACTGCAGGTCTTAACAAACATTTCTCCCAACACTCACTTATAATTATTTTTATTTTATTTTAAATCCACCCAGCCTCCCTGGGAGAGCTGGAGTGGATTGCTTACCTGCAGTCCAGTGTGGCTGCTGGTCGGGCAGGCAGGGGGTGCACAGGCTTAGTGATGGCGGGAGCTGGTCTGACATCCTATTCCGGCTCCCGGCTTCATTAAGCAGCGCGGAGGGAGCTGAGCAGGAAGTGATCAGGTAAGTATTCTCCCTCGCTCCCCTGCTGCCCGCCGCCCCGGGGCTCAAAAGTGGCCAGCCGGCCGGCTATTGAACCCCCCAGGATGCGAGGCAAGCAAGGGATCTGCATGGGCGTTTGGGGGCGGCTTTTTTTGCCACCCCCTGCAAAGTGCCGCCCAAGGCAGATTTCTTGTTTGCCTCGCGGAAGACACGCCCCTGCATGGATCCCACGATGCTGCAACTGCACTAGTGGAGAGTGCCCCGAAACCCTTTGGTACAGGTAAAGAATGGCATTGAAAAGCTTTCACTTTAGGCAGGATCTCTGGTGCTAAATCCAAGACAACCACATCCTGTATAAATTCAGTGAATGGGGGTACACAGGATCAAGCCTGGAGTTCACACATTCACCTTGCTGAGGTACCAGCCACCAGCAACAGCACCGTCTGTGCTAACATCATGGGAGCTTCTGCTAGAGGTTCAAATGATGGTTTAGTCATAGCCTGCAAGACGAGTGGTAGGTCACATATGGACTTCAACACCCTCAGTGGAGACTTGAGGTTAATTGCTGCTTACATGAAGCAAAGCACCAGGGGCTCCAATACTCAATGGATACCCTTCAGGCAGGATCTCTGGTGCTAAATGGAAGTCAACCATATCCTGTTGAAAATTACTGAATGGAGGTACTCAGGATCAAGCCTGGAGTTCACACATTCACCTTGCTGAGGTACCAGCCACCAGCAACATCACTTTCTGCGCTGCCACCATGGAAGCACCCTCGGTGGAGACTTCAATTTAGTTGCTGCTTGCGTGAAGCAAAGCTCAATGGGTACCCATCCATGTAGAAAGTGCCAATCTGTGCTCCTCTAGAGTGTTATAATGCAGACCACGTCAAGGCCTGATTGAGGAGTAATTCCAACCTCTATTCTTAAGACCAATAGACAAATCCATGCCACGTTTGTAATCTGTAAAGTATGTATAGGACTGTAAGAGGATCTTAATGACCATCTCAGGGATGCCTATACTTCTAGAGACACCAGCCTCAACACTAGAGCTTAAGGATCTTGGTGTGTCACGGGACCTTGTAATAATGGGTCTGGATATACTGGAATTTACCTTGGAGGTTCCAGATTAATCTTACTCATCATGTGAATTTAGAGTCTTCGTGGCTTTCAACTGTCTCCTTTGAATTTCCTTTAGGAACGTTGAAGACAGGAAAAGTATGTACATCAGACTGAGAATCCAAATTTGTGTCAGAGTATTCTGACCTTGAGCATTCTGGTCTTAAAAACGAAAAAAAAGGCTTCTGGATCTGGTTGTTCTGAGAAGTGGCCATCAGATCTACATAGGGTATCAGCCAAATCTGAGTCAACCCCGAGCATACGTCAGGACAAAGTTGCCATTCCACCTTGATCACTGTTACTTGGCTCAGGTAATCAGCCATTGTATTCTGAGCCCCTGGTTGTACTCCTGTGCCCTGCTCATCATGGGCTGCAATTGCTTTATCAATAAGTGGCTGTGAGTCCCACCTTGATGATTGATATAGGATACATTTGAATTGATATTTGAGCAAATTTGGACCCGCTTGTTCTTCAGCAACCTTCCGAAGTGAAGAAGAGCCCTGAAAATTACTCATAATTCCATAACATTGGATGGAAATATTGTTCCTTCCCTTATTCACAGACCTTGTGTAACATCGTCCAGACAATGTGTATCCAATCCTTGAAAACTGGAATCCGAGCTTATAATTGCCCAATGAAGTTCTGTTCATAGGAAACCCAGAGACATATGTCAGCTACCAGGTAAGGTGTAACTCCACTGATGATGACATCGTCAGTGGCTGTCCCCAATTCATCTTACTCTTATTGAACTGAGATAGGAAGGACCTTTGAGGAATCCCGAGAGGCCATTAAGGCCATCTGACAAGTCTAATGGTGGAAGCCAGGATTCCTAGTAGTTGCATCCAGTTACACCTGTGGAACTGTTCCTGAGATAGGGGAAAGCAGAGTATAGAATACTCCACCCAGAAAAGTCATCCTCTGAGCTGGCGTGAGACTGCTTATGAGGGTATTCATCAAGCAGCCAAACTTCAGACATTCTGAAAGAACTCTACCCCTCTGTGCGCCTGCCTTCTGTGGGTCTGAGGCTACCAGTAGTAGATCATCCAGATAATGGAACCAGGTGGTGTTCTGGACTCTCAATATCACTATAAGCACACATAAGGTTCTTGGGGCTTCAGTGAGGCCAAATGGTAGGGCACTAATTGGAAGTTCTCTTCTGAGATAATGCTAAAGATCTAGGACTATTGGAATGATCGTAAGCATCCATGAGATATATAGAGATAAGGAACTTGTCCTTCCAAATTGCTCGGGATATGGATCTGATTGACTCTATCCTGAAGGCTCTGTCATCCATCCTATTGTTGGCCCTTCTTAGGTCCAGTATAGACTTCAATGTGCCTTTACTTTTAGCATCAGAAGAGAGATGAACATTGTCCCAGGAACCGCTCTTGTTAAGGGACCTAAGAAATCACATCTTTGTCCAGAAGCACCTTCAGTGCTCTACCTTGGATTCATCTGTCTGAATTCTCTTGTTGATATAGAGATTCTCGTGTCTGAAGCTTCAGTGCTATACCTTCTTTATAGCTCTATTCGAACCTTGATAGGCAGGTTACCAACTGCCACGAGTTACCTCTGGAGTATACCCTGCAGGGTCAGTAATTCCATGTATCTCAGAAATGCTGGTCACTGGAGGTTCTCCTGTCTGGCTCTGAGGAGCCGGATTCTTGGATCTTCAGTCCTGAGGTAAATACCTTGCAGCCCTCGGCTACCTTTTAATGGATTCATCAAAAGCTTTCCCAAACAGCAGCTCCCTTTCAAATAGAATGGCATAGAGGGCAGAATTGGAGGATGAGTCATCATCTCAGAAGCAGAACCATAATGCTTTCCTAGCTCCTATACATAAAGTGCTTTGTTCAAGAGAATATCCTAGTTACATCTAAGGAAGCTTCTGTGAAGAAGTCACTTGTGACCTGAAGAATACAGACTGCATCTTCAATCTTGGCTCTTAATATCTCTATCCACAGTAGCATTTAGATCTTTAAACACTCTTTTCATGGTTCTAGAAACAGCAGTGAAAACTACAGCTGGATGACAACCTGCATCAGCAGGCGTATAAATTTGGACAGGTCTGCGTCCACCTTTGATCCATAGGCTTGCGTAAAAAAAAAAAGCTAGGTTGTCAAGCGGTAGCATCGTCCCACCTGTCATGTGGCTGCGCCGGTATAGGTGATGCTGAAGCAGCTACCTTTTGGAGACAGTCAGAGCATAACTGTTTTTCTTGCACTGCTTTCTCATCAGAACCAAAACATGGTGTAGATTCAGTCAAAACCTTGCAGCTTCCTTTATAAGCTATGCCAACATGTCCTGTGGCTGCGCAGCTATAGGTGAAGCTGAAGAGGTTACCTTCTGAAGACAGGCAATGCATAACAGTTTTCCTACCACTGCATTTCCATCACAATCAGAACATGGTGTAGATTCAGACATAAAATAAACAAAACAAAAAGAATTACATGTGGCAAAGTATAAAAGTACAAAAGGGCGCTGTCAAATTCTATAACCAAGAAAACAAACATATTTAAAACTGGAAAAGAGCACCTACCCGTGTCTGGAGAACCTGCAATTACTTTCCAAATAAGTTTGGGATGTTTACAGTTATTTTTCCCTCCATTTAGGTACTCTCTGGCAATTGCCCTAATCCAAGATGGCTGCCGCAATCTGTATTCCCATAAGGCACAAACTGCATCTTCTAAGTGCCTTTGCTGGCTAGAGACTGGGGAGAGAGCTCGGTCTGTAGCATACATGGCCCCTGAACACCCAGGGAACCGGGAATAAATCTCCAGGACCGAGGGGGAAGCAGGATTGTGTATTTTGTATGTATATAGATATCAAAATACACTTAGAACAAAATAATATATGTATGTATATATATATATTGTCAGGGTACCTGTGGTCTCTACCTCCGAAAGAGGTAGAGACTTAGCTGTTCCTCCATGCAGACGGTCTGATGGCTCCCTTCCCCGCGGTCTATCCGGTCATGCTAGGCCGGCCGCGAGGGAGTGACTGCCTTTTACAGCATCTAGGCAGGAAGTAGTCATCAGGACACTCCCCCGGAACGACCTGTCAGTCAATTGCTGCAGGACCAATCAGGACGCCTCGGTGGCGTGGTTACTGCTCTGGACAGGGTATTTAACAGAGCTTCTTTCATTAGCTCATTGCCCTGTTGTGGTTCTAGCTTGTTCTAGTCACTCAGTGCTTGTGTATTCTATTATCCCTTTTGGTTTTGACCCGGCTTGTTTACCTTACTCTGCTTATCTCTGTTTCCCTTGATTCGGCTTGTCTCTCGCTTACCTGTCTTCTGTTACCCTCGACCTCGGCTTGTCTTTGACCATTCTATACTGTACTACTTACGTTAGTCCGGCCATTCTAAGGTCCGGTATACGTATCTGGCTACTGTTTGTACTCTGCGTGTTGGATCCCTGTCCCGATCCTGACATTACGACAGGGCCAATGGATCCTGCAAGTACAAACAGTCAGCTGGCTGCTCCTGATCCTAGGTTTGAAGCCATGGATCACAGAATGGATCAGATGGCGCTTGCGCTACAGGCTCTATTAGCTTGTGCCAATAACCCACCAGAGGAGATACGTAATACCCCTGTTTCTCCTGTCGGTTCAGGTCTAGAGGTAGCCACAGTGGGTGCTTCTTCTCGCATTACCCCCCCAGTACGCTATGGTGGGGCTCCTGAGAAGTGTCGTGGTTTTTTAAACCAAATTAGTATCCACTTTGAATTGCAACCTCGCTCTTATCCTACAGATAGGGCAAAAGTAGGATTTATTATCACCCTACTCATTGAGAAAGCTCTGAGATGGGCCAACCCACTATGGGAGAACGATAACCCATTAGTTTATAACTATAACGCATTTGTAGCTGCTTTTAGAAGAACATTTGACCCTCCAGGTAGAAAGGTTAATGCAGCCAGATTACTGTTGCGCCTGAGACAGGAGAACCAAACACTAGTGGATTATGCACTAGAGTTCAGGTCTCTGGCGGCAGAAATCAAGTGGAATGAGCAGGCGTATATGGATGTATTTTTGAATGGCCTATCTGATGTAATCCTTGATGAGGTTGCTACCAGAGAACTCCCTGAGAATTTAGAGGATTTAATTTCGTTCATCTCTCGTATAGATGAACGTCTAAGAGAGAGACAGAACACTCGAGAGAGGAACCAGAGACCTTCTTTTAGGTTAGCTCCCGCTGCTCCAAGTCCTGACTCCACGATATCTTTGCTTACTGAACCTATGCAGATAGGGTGCCTCTCTGAGGAGGAAAGACAGCACAGGAGAAGAGAGGGTTTGTGTATGTATTGTGGAGCCAAGGGTCATTTACTCTCGAACTGTTCTAACCGCCCGGGAAACGCTCGCACCTAAGTCTCTCTAGAGGACAGGCCTTGGGTGTTTCTATTTTGTCCTCTACTCCTGATTATAAAGATCACAGGCTTCTGCTACCAGTTTCCTTAACTTGGGGGAAGGAAGTAGTAAGGGCTATGGCATTGATAGATTCCGGTGCTGCTGAGAATTTTATCGACCAAGCCTTTGCTAGTAAGAACAATTTCCCATCCCAGCTAAGGGAGACACCTTTGGCCGTTGAGGCCATAGATGGTAGACCACTACTAGACCCTGTTATCTTTCGTGAGACCATACCCATTGATTTAAATGTTGGTATCCTACACGTGGAGAAATTATCTCTTATGCTCATTTCGTCTCCTTCCGTTCCCATAGTTCTGGGGTACCCATGGTTGAAAAAACATAACCCTATTATCGATTGGGAGTTAGGAGAGATACTCTCGTGGGGCCAGGGCTGCCAGGATCGGTGTTTGTGCAAGGTTTCTCCATTAGCTAATATTAACATACCAGAGAATCCTACTCAGTCCACAGAAAGACAAATACCAGACCTTTACCTAGACTTAAGGGCAGTGTTTGACAAGAGGAATGCCGATTCTTTGCCTCCACACAGGTCATTTGACTGTAAGATTAAGCTTCTACCCGGCACTATGCCTCCGAGGGGCCATGTATATCCTTTGTCTGTTCAGGAAAACTCGGTTCTAGAGGAGTATATTCGGGAGAATTTAGAAAAGGGATTCATCAGGAGGTCTTCTTCTCCGGCCGGGGCTGGGTTCTTTTTCATTAAGAAGAAGGATGGCACGCTGAGACCTTGTATCGATTACCGAGGCTTGAATAAAATAACTGTCAGAAATGCCTATCCTATCCCACTGATTACCGAGTTATTTGATCGTCTTAAGGGCTCCAAAATCTTCACCAAGTTAGATCTCAGAGGGGCTTACAATTTGGTGAGAATCCAGCAAGGTCACGAGTGGATGACGGCATTCAATACCCGGTATGGCCATTACGAATACACTGTTATGCCATTTGGACTATGCAATGCTCCTGCAGTATTTCAAGATTTGATTAATGAGGTACTTAGGGAGTTTCAGCATGATTGTGTTATTGTTTACCTGGACGACATACTAATACACTCTAAGGAGATTGAGACTCACCATAGACAGGTCAGAAAGGTATTACTCAAGCTGCTGCAACATGGTCTATATTGCAAATTGGAGAAGTGCAGTTTTGATCAGTCTCAGGTAGACTTTCTTGGATACGTGATTTCTGGGGAGGGTTTTAAAATGGATCCTGTAAAACTCCAATCTATTTTAGACTGGCCCTTGCCCAAAGGACTCAAGGCTATCCAAAGGTTTATTGGTTTTTCCAACTACTATAGGCGCTTCATTAAAGGATACTCCTCTATCATTGCGCCTATTACCAATATGACCAAACAAGGGGCTGATACTAAGTTCTGGTCTAAGGAAGCTCTTGGTGCTTTCAAGACTCTCAAGGAACTTTTTGCCTCGGCTCCCATTCTAGTCCATCCTGATACGACTCTGCCTTTCTTGCTCGAGGTCGATGCCTCTGAGACAGCAGTTGGGGCTGTTCTGTCTCAAAGGTTAGGGGTGGATAAACCGTTACACCCTTGTGGTTTCTTCTCTAAGAAATTTTCTGGGCCTGAGAGCAGATATGACATCGGGGAAAGGGAACTGTTAGCAGTCATTAAAGCCTTAAAGGAGTGGAGACATTTGTTGGAGGGGACCCTACACCCTATTACGATTTTGACGGACCACAAAAACTTGTCCTATATTGGGGAGGCTAAGCGCTTATCCTCTAGACAAGCTCGTTGGTCCTTATTCCTGACTCACTTCAATTATGTACTGACTTACAGACCTGGTTCTAAAAACTCTAAAGCCGATGCATTATCTCGCCAATATGAACCTTCTACTGTACCTGAACCAGTTCTTTCTTCTATAGTTCCGAAATGCAATATCATTGCTAATACGAATCTCAGGATTCATTCTCCATTACTGGCCGAGATCATTAAGTTGCAACATCTAGCACCTAAACAGACTCCTGCGGGCCGTCATTTCGTTCCTCCTGCTCTTCAACTGGAACTTTTACAGTGTTTACATAATAGCAAGATGGCGGGACATCCTGGTATTCGCAAAACTTACGCGTTGATCTCTAAGGACTTCTGGTGGCCTGCTTTACGGAGGGATATTGAGGAGTTCATCGCTGCATGTGAAGTTTGTACTAAAACCAAACAACCCCATACGCTTCCATGTGGATTCCTGCAACCCTTGGAGGTTCCAGAAAAACCATGGTCCTGTTTGGCCATGGACTTTATTGTCGATCTACCTATCTGTAAAAGACAGACTGTTATCCTCAACGTGGTTGACAGGTTTACTAAGATGGCACACTTCATTCCCCTGCCTAAACTCCCGTCTTCTCCCGAATTGGCAGAGATATTCGCTAAGGAGATTTTTCGCCTACATGGGATACCCTCTCAAATTGTATCGGACAGAGGCTCCCAATTTGTTTCCCGCTTTTGGAGGTCCTTCTGCTCTCAACTTGGTATTAAATTAAACTTTTCTTCTGCCTATCATCCTCAGTCTAACGGAGCTGCTGAACGTACCAACCAGAAAATTGAACAATATTTACGATGCTTTGTTTCTGAACACCAGGATGATTGGGTCGGTTTGATTCCTTGGGCGGAGTTTGCACACAACAATCTCGTTTGCGATTCTACTCATTCAAGCCCCTTCTTCATGAATTATGGTTTTCATCCGTCTATTCTTCCTTCGGATTCTCCTTCCCAGGGGGTGCCGTCGGTTGATGTTCATGTTGCCAATTTGAGGAAGTTGTGGGATCAAACTCGACAAATCCTTGTGCACAACTCTATGTTGGTCAAGAAACACGCTGATAAACGTAGAAGGGCGGCTCCGGTCTTTGTTCCAGGTGATAGGGTATGGCTGAGCACGAGGAACATCCGTTTAAAAGTGCCCTCCATGAAGTTCGCTCCTCGTTATATTGGACCCTACAGGGTGCTGACCCGTATCAATCCAGTTGCGTATCGTTTAGCTCTTCCTAATACCTTACGCATCCCGAACTCGTTTCACGTTTCATTGCTGAAACCACTCATATGTAACAGATTTTCCTCCACAATAGCCCCTCCTCGCTCCGTTCAGGTGGAGGGTCAGGAGGAGTATGAGGTTAACGCTATTATTGATTCTCGAATCTCCCGGGGGAGAGTACAATATCTGGTTGATTGGAAGGGATATGGTCCTGAGGAGAGGAGTTGGGTACCTCAGGAGGATGTTCATGCTCCCCGTCTCCGCAGGGCGTATCACTCTCGCTTCCCATCTCGTCCCGGTTCATTCCGCCCGGTGGGCGTATCTGAGAGGGGGGGTATTGTCAGGGTACCTGTGGTCTCTACCTCCGAAAGAGGTAGAGACTTAGCTGTTCCTCCATGCAGACGGTCTGATGGCTCCCTTCCCCGCGGTCTATCCGGTCATGCTAGGCCGGCCGCGAGGGAGTGACTGCCTTTTACAGCATCTAGGCAGGAAGTAGTCATCAGGACACTCCCCCGGAACGACCTGTCAGTCAATTGCTGCAGGACCAATCAGGACGCCTCGGTGGCGTGGTTACTGCTCTGGACAGGGTATTTAACAGAGCTTCTTTCATTAGCTCATTGCCCTGTTGTGGTTCTAGCTTGTTCTAGTCACTCAGTGCTTGTGTATTCTATTATTCCTTTTGGTTTTGACCCGGCTTGTTTACCTTACTCTGCTTATCTCTGTTTCCCTTGATTCGGCTTGTCTCTCGCTTACCTGTCTTCTGTTACCCTCGACCTCGGCTTGTCTTTGACCATTCTATACTGTACTACTTACGTTAGTCCGGCCATTCTAAGGTCCGGTATACGTATCTGGCTACTGTTTGTACTCTGCGTGTTGGATCCCTGTCCCGATCCTGACATATATATATATATATTAATTCTATATATATATATATTTATGTAATATTTTTACATAATTAAGTCATTTTATTAATTACAATTTGTAGGACCTGCCTGATAACCCAGGCAGAAAGTCCAGAGAATTTAATTTGCTAGCACTGTAACCCTGTAACTTTCCAAGGCACCATAAAACCTGTACATGGGGGGGTACTGTTTTACTCGGGAGATTTTGCTGAACACAAATATTAGGGTTTCAAAACAGTAAAATGTATTACAATGATATCATCAGTGAAAGTGACGTTTTTTTGCATTTTTCACACACAAACGGCACTTACACTGACAATATAATTGTTGTGATACGTTTTACGTTTTGTACACTAATATTTGTGTACAGCGAAGTCTCCTGAGTATAACAGTACCCCTCATGTACAGGTTTTAGGGTGTTTTCAAAAGTGACAGAATCAAATATAAGGCTTGTGTTTCAGTTTTTTCACATTGAAATTAGCCAGATTGGTTTTGTTGCCTTTGAGACCGTATGGTAGCCCAGGAATGAGAATTACCCCTTTGATGGATTACCATACCATATCATTCACAAAAGAAGACAACCCAAGGTATTGCAAATGGGGAATGTCCAGTCTTATATAGTAGCTACTTAGTCACAAACACTGGCCAAAACTGGCATTCAAATTAGTATTTTGCATTTTTCACACACAAACAAATATTAACACTAACTTTGGCCAGAATTTTGTTTTTATGTACTCTGCTGTAATAACAGTGTCATCATGTCCTCCATGCCGTGGATCCAATTACAGTGATCTCATGCACCCCACACCTCTGCTACCTGTGCAAGTTGTGTCCCCTTTCCTGGAGTCTAAAGGTGTCATGGTTCTCACCAGATAGACAGACGGCCAGACGTGGTCGGTCCTGGAGTTTCCAACAGGGGACTTGAACCGGGGAACTTCTCAGTCCTGGTCCTGCTTCCTACCTCTGAACCACAGCAGCTGGGAATCCTTTAGTACTGCTATGGACTCACAATGCAAGACCACTGTGCCCAAGCCAGCTCCACGTACTAAAAAATCGCGGAGTCTTCGTAACCAAGGAACCGAGTACCATCACTACACCCCAGTGATGCCCCCTTAGGATCCTGTTCCCAGGAAAACTCCAGAGGTATCCTGTGTTCCACTTGACCCTGAAGAACCTATGCAACTAGTACTTGTCCACTGCAAAGTGACACCTGAGGAAAGAGACCGAAGGAGAAGCCATGGCCTATGTTATTACTGTGGAGAAAAAGGGCATTTCATCACACTGTGTCCTATTCGTCCTCCTAGACCTCCAGCTCTCCGACTGTGTACTAATTTCCTTCGCCCTGTGTACACCGCATACCAGCCTAGAAAGCTAAATAGAAGCCGTTGTTCTTGCCCATGCTTGGCTTCCACGGGAAAAACTACATCCCCTGCTCCAGAGCCACCTGCATCTACTCCCGAAGTTGCTTCCTGTGATACCATCACTACTTCCTGCCCGCCCAAAAAGGATATTTCTTCTATTGGCACTACCATCCGTACAGAAGACCTTGAAATGTTCGAAAAAGCATTGTTAGCTACGAACACTGCTCCTGCTGAAGTTGTGGAAGTGCTTGCCACCTGTGCCCGGAACCTAAAAGACCTGGACAATTCTCCAGCTGTACCAGAAGCTGGTACTGCGGACTCCCAAGCTGTAAAAGGAATCCATACTGGGGACTGGATTCAGATAGTGACCCTGGAGAGGTGTACTATGCTGACAGAGAACCTATTTACGCCCGGAGGTCGTTTTTAAAGGGGGGGGGGTGTTATGGTACTTTTTAGCAGTAAACCAAAATGTTTAAATGTCTATCTGTTCCTGTCCAAATCAATAAAATTTAATTGCGTATATACGCTGAAGTAATTAAGTCTGACACACAAAGTTCAGGTTAAAATAACTTCGAGAAAATTTATTGGCAAGTGATTAAAAAGCGGACGCGCAGGCCCTTTTAAGAGACATTTTACGTCATCATTGATTATTAGAATATCAGTAAATAAACATCATTAATTGGATTAATTGTTAAGTGTCGGGATTAGTGTCCACCTATCAATATTGTTAATTGGCTCGAAAACTAAGTGGTTAGTCCCGTGTCCACCCACCAAGAGGTGGGATTGTTCTGGACACGGGTGGGGACAAGGGGGTCTTGAGCGTCATTTTACACGGTCGGTGATCTCAGGCCTCGTGGCCAGGTGCAAGGTCTCTTATGAATAGAACATTTCATTACTACTGTGTTCTCATGGCCTTCAAATTATACTATGTTGCAAGTTTAAGGAAAAGTCAGCAATTCCTGTGTTAATCATGTCTTTATAGAAAATACAGCCTTTGTCTATTGGATTAGATGTGCTGGGAAATTCTGTCATGTAAGGTAGTTTTAAAATGAACAAGTTAGGTTATGAGGACAAAATGGAGGATTGAAGAAGTCAGGTTAGGAGGACAAAATGGAGGATTGTCACTGTATAAAGTTAAAATGGAGTTAGTGCAATAATTCAATACAAGTACAATAAGGATTTTTTTTAATAATCCCACATCAGTCCCCCCTATGAAATGTTAGATTCTAAGAGATAAAACTTTATTAAGTTAGTATCAGGAAGACGTGTTAACCCAAAGGCACAGAAACCCCGTGGCCGCTAGCTAGGTGTTAATGCAAAGTGCAAGACTGTCCCTAGATCTGACCCTGATAGGCTAACTCATCCGTCAGTATGGCTCTCGAACACTTCACACCCATGGGTGTCCCATGGCAGCTAACCCACCACTTCTCCACACGGGGCCTTTACCATTCACTGACAGATGCTGTCCCTAAGCTAGTCCCTTCCTAGAATTCCTGCACTTTATCAACAAAAGGGATTGTTTGCAGCGGCAGACAGGGTGAGTTGATGTCTTGGAAATCTTGGTCATCAACTTCGAGATGGGTGAAAGTGGGTGCCGCTTGGTCAACAGTCTTCATGAGGGATTTTCTCAGACATGGGAGGATACAACAAAAGAGAAGAGTAAAGATAAAAAGAAAAATTAGTATAGCCATACCAATATGCATTAAAGCCTTTTGCCATCCTGTCATCCAACCAAACCATCTTTCCCAGGGATCTTTTATCCCGGAATTCCTTTTTAACTCTTCAGACAGGTCATTTAATTTCTCTATGGCTAATGTAACTTCACCATTAGGGCCTGTGTTTTCTGGGATATAGGAACATGTCATGGTGTCGGGCAAAATTTTACAAACCCCTCCTTTTTCGGCTAAGATCATATCTAGGGCCATTCTATTCTGAAAAGCCATTTGGGATGTGGCCTGCAACTGTTCGGCCAATCCCTGGAGGGCGTCTCTGGTATAATTAACAAAACGCTGTTGATTATAATAAATGTAATTTATCCAATTTAAATTCTTGTTTGTGGTAACTATGGCAAAAAGTGATTCAAATCCTGCAGCAACTTCATCTCTTGCTTTAAACTCATTGGGCACCCCCCTAGGCACTCCAATGGCATCAATATACACATGAGGATCAAAACTTCCTTTCACTGGGGCGTCACGCTTAACCTTAGTGTGCCTGGACTCATGGGTGACGAGGTGTGTGTCAGAGATGATATGTATAGGCATAATGGCTTTAGCCAAAGTACACTCCCCCCACCACTCCTTGTCCATTCTGGATCTTAGCTGTAAATCCCCACACAACCAGTAGATATCCCCTAATGACCTGGTGTGAAACTGCAACAAGTTCATAGAGACACTTCTGTAGGTAGCACAATACCCCTTAGAGAAGTTACCCAAGAATTTACCAATTCCATCATAATTAGCATAACAAGTGTAATTACCTTTATACACGGTAATACCATCTGGGGGTTTGACATCCTTTGTTAGGAGAGGATACTCCTTTGTCCATGCAATACATATGGACCTGTTAAAATCATAGTGATAGGCAAAAAGGCTTAAAACACATTCCTCTACATCTACTGGCAGGATTAGAGGTACAGTACCCAGGTGAGGCCGGGCACCGCCACACACATAGCATGCAGTCTTATTATGCTTATTAGCATTATATTTCATCCATTCTAACCATAAATTTACATCATTAAAACCTGTTTCAGCGGCCATGGTATCTTCAAAGGTGGGGTTAGCAATGGCCATCATGTCTTGAAAGGTCTGGATATGAGGTTTTAATGGGTTAGGGACCATATGGGTGGCCCCTTGCCACTCAGAAGAGTTGCACATATCTTTTAGGAAGAAATGCCCTAATTTACGGTAGGAACCCTTTTTCCAATACATTCCCATCACATACTGGTCTGCATCCGTTGGGCTTGGATGCTCAATGTTAAGGATTAATTTCATTGGTGTACCCCCCCCAGGCTTTCTCAAAGTCATTCTCTGGAGAAGGGATCTACCTTGATCATCTACTTTAGATAAGGCACTTTTTGGTTTGTAACCCCAGGCAGGCCCGGCATTCCATCCCGCCGCCCCCCAATGGTTACAATTGTGCCCCCATTGCTTGTCAACTACACAAACATATGGGTCTTTTGAATGAGGGATATCTCTGTAGATACTCTGGATTTGTGATGTGGGGAACGGGCATTCTACAATATCACAATAGTCAAAGGTGTAAGTAGCCACATGGGTGCACGATGAATTGTACCAGAAGGTATACCCACTAATATCTTTGGTGATGGCTACTTGCTGGGCCTTTATGAGGCTAATTAAGGAGAAGGTGTACCAGAGGTACATGCTTGTGCGGTATCTGCTTCCTCGGGGGCTGGAGATTTCTTGCAGTGAGAAGCGTGGATCCAATTTGGCCTACCGGCCAGTTTGACGGAGGTTGCGGTAATCAGGAGAACTTGGAATGGACCGTCAAATCTTGGTTCCA
Organism: Pelobates fuscus; assembly: GCF_036172605.1. Lineage (NCBI taxonomy): Eukaryota > Metazoa > Chordata > Amphibia > Anura > Pelobatidae > Pelobates > Pelobates fuscus. The sequence continues at coordinate 383,473,260 of NC_086320.1, read as the reverse complement.
GGGTATTTTTCCGCACAAATTTCTTGACCAGAACCCAATCTCCGGGAAGCAGGTTATGGGTACCTGTATCCAATTCGGGATCTGGAATTGAAGAGAAAACTTGGGCATGTATTTTGTTCAAGGCACTTGCAAGTTCAGTTACATAATCTACTAAAACATCTGATTGGAGCTGTAACTGCTGCGGATAATAACAACCTAGTCTGGGTGCTGTCCCAAATAGAATCTCATATGGGGACAGTGAATGCTTCCCTCTAGGTGTGTGCCTAACACTAAATAAAGCTATTGACAGGCTTTCTGGCCAGGGCATTTTCGTTTCTTGTGACATTTTTAACATTCTGGCTTTTAGAGTGCCATTCATGCGCTCTACTTTACCACTACTTTGTGGGTGGTAAGGGGTGTGGAAGGCTAGGGTCACCCCTAGAGCAGTCCAAATTTCTTTAGACACTGTTGCTGTAAAGGCTGGGCCTTGATCACTTTCAATGACTTCTGGGAGTCCGAACCTACATACTATCTCTGTAAGTAGGCGTCTTGCGGTTGTTTTTGCAGTGATATTGGCCACTGGGTAGGCCTCTGGCCATCCTGAGAACATGTCCACTATGACTAGTGCATATTCATGGGGCCCACTCTTGGGCATTTGGATGTGGTCAATTTGAATTCGCTGGAAGGGGTACATGGGCTTTGCCAGGTGTTTCGCAGGCACCTTGATTGGTCTTCCTGGATTGCATTTTGCACAAATGACACAGGCCTTACAGAAGCTGCTGATCAATGTTGTGATTCCGGGTGCTTCATAATACTTCTGTATGAGGGCGGCCATCAATTCCTTTGACAGGTGTGCAGGCCCATGTGCCCATTGGACAACTGCTGGATATAAATTTTTTGGAAGACAAAATTTGAAGTTATTGTAATATACTCCGTCCTTTTGGACAGCTCCTTTCTTTTTCCATTTCTGGATTTCTTCAGGAGTGACTGCAGCTTGCTGTTCTCGCAGAATTCGCAAATCAGTAGGAAGAGTTTGCAGAGCAAAAATAGGGACTTCTTCTTCTTCTTGTCCGGACACTTCTTCATCCACTTCCTGCAGATCCCTGGCTGCTAGCTTAGCAGCCTGATCAGCCAAATGGTTGCCCTTTGCTTCATCTGTATCCAATTTCCCATGGGCCTTTACCTTCAAAACGGCCACTTCTTTAGGGAGTAGGAGGGCATCCATTAGCTCCTTGATTGCAGTACTATGCTTGACTGGTGTACCGGTGGTGGTAAGAAATCCTCTTGTCTTCCAAATTAGGCCGAAGTCATGTGCCACGCCCAGAGCATATCTTGAATCTGTATAGATGTTGGCACGTTTTCCTTCGGAAATTTTGCATGCTGAAGTCAGAGCCTGTAATTCAGCTTCTTGCGCAGACATTGCTGGCGGTAAGGATGATGATTTGATAACTTCATCTGTTGTGGTTACGGCATATCCTGTATGATATCTTCCTTCTTCATCAGCATATCTTGAGCCGTCCACAAACAGGGTAAAATCTGGATCTAGTAATGGATTCTCATGCACAGTTGGTAGGTGCACTGTCTCCATTTTCATCTGTTCAAAACAGTCATGAGGTGTTTCGGGGTCATAATCATTCACTATGACCAGATCTTGAAATTCTTTTTCTAGGAAGTGGCGTGGCCATGCTTCCAGAAGGTCAGTTGTTGGGTATTTGACAATACCATTTTCCTGTAGCTGTTCTTCATCCATGGTGGCCCATGACTTTGCCATGGGCCCAAGATCATTCCATGACCTTGTCTTCAATTTGGTAACAGGAATATGTGGGATAGCAGTATCCCAATGGCGGTAGAGGTAGTTAAGTTGTTGAGGTAGTTGGACCAAGACCATGCTATTGCCTTCAGAGTCACAATAGAAATCTTGAGCAGTGAGCTTCACATCAGTCCAGTGGTAAAGCTCATCTTCATAGCAAGGTTCGGGAGTAATGTTTGGTTTGTACCACATGGTACAGAAGGCGTAATCTGGGCCTTCACAGAGAGGCTTCTCATCTTCATAAAATGTCAAATGTGGATGCATGACTTTCTTGATACATCCACAAAGCAGGTAAATGTAGGTTTCATCCGTGATAAATCCATAATAGATACCCCCCTCAGGGAGTGGAAGAAGAGTGGATGGGTTAAGAACTTGACATCTTTGGATGGAAATGTTGTCAGGTAGAAGAAGATGGCACTGGAGGCGTAGGTGTCTGGCCGGAGACACGTGCTTGAGCTGGACTTGGTTGATGATGGCAGAAATGTCATGAGGGGCCAAAACAACCAGAGGGTGGCCAAGGACCAGGTCTGAGGTTCTTTCTATGTGCTCTCTTGCAGCAAAAACAGCCCTGAGACAGGAAGGAGTCCCTCTGGCCACAATGTCCAGTTGACATGAGAAATATCCAATAGGCCTCTGGCGGCCTCTTAAGTCATTAGTTTGGGTGAGAACTCCTGTTGCGTGGCCTTGTCTTTCAGAGACAAATAATTTGAAAGGTTTGGAGTAGTCAGGTAGGCCCAAGGCAGGAGCAGAAGCAATGGCACGTTTGAGAGCATTGAAATTGTCCAGAGCTTCATTAGTCAAACAGAAAGGGTCAGACTTAAGTGCGTCATAGAGAGGTTGCATGAGCAGGGAGGCTTCTGGGATCCATGCTCTGCAGTAGGAAATGAGGCCTAGGAAGGCATGGAGAGATTTTGAAGTCCTTGGAGTTGGAATATCCAGTACAGCTCTTACCCGGTCCCGAGTAAGATGTCTGGTACCTTGAGATAGGCAATGTCCAAGGAAAATTACTGAGGGTTGGCAGAACTGTAGCTTGATGAGCGAAGCTTTGCATCCTTGTTCTGCCAAATAACAAAGAAGACTTTGTTAAAGAAAAAATTGAGCACTTTTCAGTAGTGGGTATATCATCTCCACAGAGCAGCAAATCATCCACATACTGGAGCAGAACAACTTCTGGGTGCTCAGCTTGCCATGGGTCAAGGATGGTGGCCATGGCCTTTGCAAACTGACTTGGTGAATTTTGTGCCCCTTGGGGCATGACAGTCCAGGTATACTGTTGCATCTCATGGGTGAAAGCAAACAGGTATTGGCAGGATGGGTCCAGTGGGACACTGAAAAAGGCATTTGCTAGGTCAATGACTGTGAAAAATTTTGCAGATGGTGGGACTCCAGAGAGCAGAGTATGGGGATTTGGTACAAGAGGGGTGTCCAGGACAGTGGCTTCATTGACGGCACGGAGATCCTGAACCATCCTGTACTTCTCTGGCTCACCTTTTGGAGTTTTCTTTTTCACAGGAAATAGCGGGGTATTGCATTCAGATTTACATTTTACCAAGGCACCCTTCTCCAAGAGTGCCTTGATCTGGGTAGAAATGGCTGCAGCCTGTGCTGGTTTTAAAGGATATTGTGGTTTTCTTGGTAACTTAGCTCCTGGGATAAGCTTTACCACCACAGGGGGAACATTTAGGTGACCTATGTCCTCTGGGCCTGAGGACCATAACTTGGCGGGCACCTGTGTTTTTAATACCTCTGGGAAATTGGACCTTAATTCTGCTGCTTTCTCACGGGGCTTTTCTAAATGCAGCATCAGAGGCAATGAGCACAAGGCTGAGGTGTCTGATTCAGATAGGGGTGTAGACATTTCTACCTGACCGTCTGGGGTAAAGGTGATAGAGGCTTGCAGGCGTGAAAGAACATCAGCACCTAACAGGTTAATTGGGCATGTGGAGGATACCACAAAGCGAGCAAGCAGGCTAGAGCCAACTCGTAGTGGAGTTGTTAGAGGGCTATGCCTTGGCTGGCCATCCACTCCAACACAAGAAACATCAATATTGGACAGGAAGGATGGGTCTGGCAGGTCTTGTTCTCGCAGAACACTACGGGCTGCACCTGTGTCAACCAGAAATGTGGTAGGGTGGCCTTCAATGGGCAAAGTCACTGTGGCAAGTGGCCCCCCCTTATCCCCTGCAGACACTGCCATTACAGGGGTTACAGACACAGGCTTGCCAATTTCCTAATCATCGGGTTCCTCAATTATCGGAACCTCTTTCTCGGCCTTGGGGGCCGGGGCAGGCCTGGATGGCTTTCTTGGCTCTCTCTTGGGTTCTGGGCAATCACTTTTAAAATGTCCCTTAGCCTTACAATTAAAGCAATGGCCATCCTCCGGTCGGACGCCCTTGGGAACAGGGGTAGAGCGGGAGACCATGAGAGGAGCTGAAGTGGGTCTTCTTGGGGTCTGAGCAGATTCTAACCCTCTGGCAACTAAGAGCAGGGTATCCAGAGGAACAACCTTATATTCTGGGCGGGCAGCAATAATTCCCTTGCGTATAGAGTCTTTAACACCTTGGACAAACGCACCAGACAGCATTTGTGAATGAATCTTGTCAGTAAGATCAAACCCCAAATCTGTAAACATTTGATACAGTCTTGCATGAAACCTTTCCACTGATTCTCCTTTATCTTGAATAACATCAGTAAGGCCAGCAGCCTGATCTGCAAGTTTGTCCTTAGCCCATTCTCTTAATTGGGTGCAAAAAGTTACTCCAGAGGGGTAATCAACGTCACTGCTGAGCAGATCTGTACTGAGGTGTCGGGCCATGCTTGGCCAATATGCATCCCCTGCTTTAATAGCACAAATGCTCAGTAGATCACGCCATGCGGCGGAATAAGTCTTTTGAATTTGAACTATCCCTCGGTAGAAGGGCATAGGCTGCTTTTCTGGGTCAGGGAGTGATTTCATTAGAGCACTAGCTTGAGTGGGGTTGAAAGCAACATATTTAGGAGGGGCCCGTTCTCCCCGACCCTTGTGGCCAAAGGGGTCATCGATAGAACGATGAGCTGAGGCTCCCGCAGCAACCTCCGATGAGACATGGGACACCCTGTCCTCCTCTTCGTCATCGAATTCTATGATATTGGCTCTCTTACGCGGTGCAGGGCCCGCGTGAGGTGAAAGGATCGGGGGTTGGGAAAGAGCCCCAGATGCAGGGGTGGCTAGCGAGTCATAACCTGGGGACAGGTAGTCACCGGGGATTACCGGCATCAGGGCTGAACTGGGGGCCGCCATATTGGCGGCGGGGAAAGGAGTTGCATTAGGATTAAGGGAAGAAGTGGCGGCCATGTTTGATATGGGCACTTCCAGGGCAGACTGAGCCGGACTGGGCATGACCGGAACCTGGGGAGTGGCTTGGGGAAAGGGAGGGTAACCGGGGTAGGGCAGGGCCATGGGATATGGGAAGGGGTAGGGCCAGGCAGGGGAGGGCAGAAGAGTAGGGTGGGTAGGTACATTTAAGGAGGTAGGATATTGGACTGGGGCGGAGCTGGTTATGGGAGGAGACAGGACGGGATTGGTAGGGATGGGTGCAGAAGGAGGAGTCGGAGCAAGGGAGGGAGGGGCAGTTAGTTGGGCGGATGCTGACGGGAGGGGATTAGTCATGGAGAGGGATTGCAGGGAGGAAATGGCAGATGAGATGTTAGGATTAGGCATGGAAGGGAGCGTGGGGATGGATGAGGATGATGGGACTGTTAGAGAAGGGGAAGGGGTAAAGAAAGATCCGTCAGAATTCAGGACCGGGCAGACAGGGGAGGTGATGGGATGGGATTCGGGAGGATTGGGAGTGGGGAACATAGTCAGCTGGCTATCACCTATTGCTGACTGAACCTTGGGGATAGACATCCCCTGGGCGCCATTTTGGGGCGCTGGCTGAGGGTAAACCCCAGCAACACAATTCTTATGATACACAAACAATTTCACACCTTTGTGATTTATCTCTTCCTCGACCCAACCTTCTAACTGAATAGCCTTCGCTACTCTGTACCATGCTTCAGCAGTCTTTAATAAACCATTATCTGTAAGCTTGCCTTTCATTTCTGCCAGTAACTTGCGCCAACTTTCTGGTTGCAATCTTCCACATGTCGGTACAGCAATTTTACATACTTTTGCAATCTTCTCAACACCTTTAACCATCTCTTCACCCTCTCTGTTCTCTACTAAATCACATGCTAACCAGCCCTTGCTGGGCTTATCTAAATCCTGTCCCATAGTCCCTTTACCCCTATACCAGCGTCCTAGATATAGAGAGAGAGAAGGAAAATTGAACAGGAACGTCTACAATGCTCGACTGCCACCCGAGAACCGTGGGACTTTCTCAGGTGCGTCTTCCCAAAACGTAGACCAGTCACTGAATCCGCCTACCCGGGGTGGCAGACACGGATTGGAGCGAAGTGAGAAGTGTGTGACCAATCACTTCTCTTTTAAGAGGAATGGGAGTGGATAGTATAATAATATAGAAAGTGTAGAAAAGATGAAAGGCAAGGAAAAAAATCCTTAGAGACAGACACAGGAGTTCATGAGACTCCTCATTAAACAAACAAGTTGAAATACAGTGCATGCATCACAGTTCAAATAAAATCAACAGTAATTCCTTTCCTTTACTCGTGTGCTTACTCCAAAGTCACCTCCCTCAACCCCGTAGTGTCTCCACTACCTGCAGCCGCGGAAAACAACTGACACCGGTCCGAGTTCCGCCAGCCTCCCTCGACACAGCAGCCCACTAATAGTGTCTGCGCTACCCTCACCCTTGTAGTGCCCCTATAAAAACCCACTTTATAAGTCTCACTACTCCGTGGCGATGAAAACAGCAATGCCTGCCCGAATTCATCCACCACAAATAAAAAATTGGAATGGCTCCAGCTCAGCGCTCAAAGCTGGAGGGTACCACCACTCTGCAAGCAGAGTAACGTGCACAGAGAAGCTAGCTAGGCTATCAAAGTGACACAAGAAGGATCCCCAGGAAACTATGAGTCTACACAATCTCCACAGATCCAACACACCTCTTTTTCCCTACAGCCCCAGCCACGAGGCTCCTAAAAGAGTTAAACAGGAAAAGATGACCCCCAGGAACACATCCACAGGTCAACCCCCCTTTTTCCCTACAACCACAGCACCGTGGTTCCTAAAAGGGGTAAAACAGGCAACAGAAGACCCAGGCAAATCCCCTCAGGTCCACCCCCCCTTTATCCCAAAAGGGGTAAAATACAAACAGATAGACAGATATACTGAAGACCCAGGCAAGTCCCCTCAGGTCCACCCCCCTTTATCCCAAAAAGGGGAAAACAAGCAAGACAGAACCCCAGGCAAATCCCCTGCAGGTCCACCCCCCTTTATCTCAAAATGGGGAAACAGGCAAACAATTCAAACACACCCAGGCAACAGATAGACTAAAATGCAGGTAAACAAGTGAGTAACGAGGCACCGGGCAAGATATTACCTGTCTTTGATGTCCTCCCGGGAAGCAGTCACAGACACGTGGACGGGTCAATCAAAGGGGCCGGAACATACCGGTGGCTCTGCAGAAGTCTCTACCGTGTACCTGGAGGTGATCAATCTCCTTTCCTTCCCCCTGGATTCCTCCGTCCACCCTTGTCTTCCTTAGGACGGCTCACCGGCCGGACATAGCCCGATGCCCCACGTTGGGCGCCAAGTTGTTATGGTACTTTTTAGAAGTAAACCAAAATGTTTAAATGTCTATCTGTTCCTGTCCAAATCAATAAAATTAAATTGCGTATATACGCTGAAGTAATTAAGTCTGACACACAAAGTTCAGGTTAAAATAACTTCGAGAACATTTATTGGCAAGTGATTAAAAAGCGGACGCGCAGGCCCTTTTAAGAGACATTTTACGTCATCATTGATTATTAGAATATCAGTAAATAAACATCATTAATTGGATTAATTGTTAAGTGTCGGGATTAGTGTCCACCTATCAATATTGTTAATTGGCTCGAAAACTAAGTGGTTAGTCCCGTGTCCACCCACCAAGAGGTGGGATTGTTCTGGACACGGGTGGGGACAAGGGGGTCTTGAGCGTCATTTTACACGGTCGGTGATCTCAGGCCTCGTGGCCAGGTGCAAGGTCTCTTATGAATAGAACATTTCAATACTACTGTGTTCTCATGGCCTTCAAATTATACTATGTTGCAAGTTTAAGGAAAAGTCAGCAATTCCTGTGTTAATCATGTCTTTATAGAAAATACAGTCTTTGTCTATTGTATTAGATGTGCTGGGAAATTCTGTCATGTAAGGTAGTTTTAAAATGAACAAGTTAGGTTATGAGGACAAAATGGAGGATTGAAGAAGTCAGGTTAGGAGGACAAAATGGAGGATTGTCACAGTATAAAGTTAAAATGGAGTTAGTGCAATAATTCAATACAAGTACAATAAGGATTTTTTTTAATAATCCCACATCAGGGGTACTGTCACGGTTCTCACCAGATAGACAGACGGCCAGACGTGGTCGGTCCTGGAGTTTCCAACAGGGGACTTGAACCGGGGAACTTCTCAGTCCTGGTCCTGCTTCGTACCTCTGAACCACAGCAGCTTTATACCGTGACAAGTGATTCCGGTCCTGTTCAGCCTGGCATGTCTACTAACCTGGAGGCTGCACTTTGACTATGGCTTTGCTCCACCTGACCCTGATCAGTCATCAGCAGGGTATTTAAACCCAGCCTCGCCTGTGCTCAGTATCAAGTTTTTGATCCTGTTGTGTGTTTCGTACCAGTGTTCCTGTCGTCTGATTTGCTACTTGTTATTGACCCCGGCTTCTGACTTTGTTTACTCTGACCTCTGGCATCCCTTGACTTTGGCTACTCCTCGTTGTTCCTGTTCTCTGGCATCCTTTGACCTCGGCTATTCCCTGATGATCCTGCTGGTTCAGTCCTTGCCTGTCCTGCGTATTGGTACTGCAACCTGCACAGCCCCCGTGCACAGACCCACAGGCCGGGTGAATTCTTACCTGACCACCTTGGCCTGTGGCCATCTGCAAGGGTGAGCAACATATCTGCGCTACAGACTCCCAACTCAGGTAAGACCCTGACAAAAGGTAGCACAAAGAGATGAGAAGACTTTCTCCCAGATGAAGTTCTGGCAATATAAACTGACAGACAACAAACTAGATCCAAGGATTGCTATTATTAGAAGGTTCAGGACAGAAAGAAGACTGCTTCTTCTAGAACCACTCTGACAATATGTTCATGGTTCTTGAAATAGGAGGTCTTCTGGTCTTGTATTCGCATAGTGGTTAGACTTCCATTCTCCATTGCATTGGATATCAAAGCCGTCATGGCCTAAAGAGAAAGATTACGAGTGCCATCAATTTCTTGAGTCTGATTTTCTTTGAAGTTCTGGGAATCAGGACAATTAAAAAAAAAAATAACCCCAAGATGGAATCTTGATTTGTTTGTTAGGACAGCTGTGGCCATGGTGTTTGGATTGAACCTTCTGGACAAACAAATTTGACCTTGGCGTTCTTGGTGGAGGCCATGAGATTGATTTAATGAATGCCACTTCTCTGTCATCTGTTAACCTTGAAGAAATTCCTGAGACCACTCCATCAGAAGCTCCAGTTTTAATAACTGATTCTTTGTGCCCTCTCTGATAGTTATATGAGGCTGCTGACTTTTTGTCCAGTCTGGTCATTACCCATTGATCTGTTATTTATGGACTGAAGGCTTTCAGGGCTTTCAAGACTGCTCTCAATTATTCAATATTGACTTAGAGATAACACTCAAGCTCACCAGTGTGGGAACTGCAGTCATGAATTTCCAGTGTATCAGAGTTAATGGAAAGTCTCTGAAATTATCTACTGGATCCTGCCACCACTGAAGATAAAACGGACTTTAGAACACGAATCCATTGATTCCAGTTAAGGTGCCGTGAGTTGAACTGGATCACGAAATAGCCACTGCAGCACTCTAAGATGCCACTGGCATTGAATCAGACCAATAGTTGATGACAGATGATGGTTCAACTGAAAGTGATTGCTCCCTATGCCGAAGCAAAGGAATTGATCAGGAGCGGTGGGAGTGTGGTAAAATGCGTCTGTTAAGTCAACATACACTAGCCAAACATTTTGATTGATGACAGAAATGATAATGGCCAGAGACGTCATCATAAATTTTCTTTGATCAACTCGTTGAGATGGTGACGATCTAGAATAGGTCTCCACATGCCAAGGGGTTTCTTGAAAAGAAACCGTCATGAGCATATTGATCTTGAAATTGACCTTACTGGAGCTTCCAGCTGGGAAAAGGCTGAACTCCAGTCTTGTAAAACTGTAGGCAAGTCAACAATTATCACAAGAAATAGGATTTGGTACCTTAAAAGTCCCTTTAAAAATCAGTGTTAAACACTGTGTTACTGTCAGGATATACTATGACCCAACAGCCAGTGTGTAAGTAAAACTATATATATTTTAAATTAGAAATATATATATTACTGGGCCTTAGAGTGGCCGTAATTAACATAAATATAGAATGGTAAGATGCAAGCCAAGGTCAGGGATACAGAATTAGATAAGTATGAGAAGACAAGCCAATAGGTCAAGGATACCAAAAAGAATAGTCAATAGAAGCCATAGTCAGAACAGCCAAATAGAAATACAAGATAAACGCACTCTCTGTTTACTAGTGAATGGAAACCATGACAGAGCACTGATTAAAGCCTAAATGGGTTTAAATAGCCCTAAGATGGCCGGGATTGGTCAGAAATGGCCTTGTGATGTCAAGGAGGCGAAGCTGTAAGCATGCTTAGTCAGGAGGTGGTCAGCATCTGTTAGAACACCACACCTACACGCAACCCCATCAGATCTGCATCTGCCTTAAGGTAGGATGCCCTCTTTGGCTATGGCCAAGCTGATCAGGCACAGTCACGTGATTGCATCCCTCCGGCGCCATGACAATTACAAATTTCATACCCTTAATTAAGATCTGAAATGTAAATACCAAGACGTGGACTGATTTAATTAATTATTTGACAAATGTGTGCCTCAAGGATGTGCAGCATAATTGCCAATGCATACAAATTTATAAACTACAACCCTCGAGAAACCCAGTCACAATAAATAAAGCTATACAAAATTAACGGGTTTCCATTCTAAGCCTTCAAATGGAATATAGAAATGAGACCCTTGGCACCGATCCAAAATAGTGACAGAATGAGAAAGCGGAATAAACAGATCAGCTCAGGATATACAGAGATGTCATTGTGAGAGGAGAGCAAAAAGAAAATTAAAGATAATTAGGAACATCAAACCCAGATTTCATGCCCCCGGGGTTTGCGGGTAAGTCATTTCAAAAAGCCATGTAACCCCCTAATAGTATAATTTGATTCTCCAATCTACTCCCCCAGTTGTTTTCCAGGCTCTGTCTATGCCATTCATTGATCTAATATCACATGGTAACATTGCTAACACCTGATTGCTACTAGTTATTGTGTTGTGGAATCCTTGTATTTTTGTAATTGAATATATTGTAAGGAACACGTCCTGCAATTGAGCAAATAGATGAGAAAGGTGGGATTAAAATCGATGTATTTTATATTAAAACGTTATCACCAGAAATCCTACCCTGGGGACCATATCTAAATATGTATCGGAGCCACACAACTGCAAGCTATGTCTCAGTCCTGAATAAACTTAGAGATCAGTTATGTGGATGTTTTAGTTCTGTACATACAATGCCAGCCTAAGAGTAAATTCACCATTCCAGAACGTGTTATCTGCCGTATTGGTTGTTCTGATGCTGTATTGATACCGGAGAAACTGACGGAAGCGAAGCACAGAGAGATGGACACAGGTTTCTTCAGGAAGGAAGAGATTCTTTATTGGATCACCGATCGGGACTCAGAGGGACTAGCGTCACCAAAATACCACAAGTTCTGAGCCCCGGACAATAGTGCAGGCTCCTTATATAGGCACATAACTCCTCCCATATTAAGCTCCACCCGCACATTCTCTTGACCAATCAATACAAGTAAGAATTAACTTCCTGCTTGACCGCATGGCTTGTCCAGCACAATGGAGGAGGGGAATACTACATCCTGTATTCTTGCACATGCTCCGTACACTACTGATTGTATCTTGCCTCGTGCAACCAACTGATCGATACGTCAGCATATGCACGTACACATGCCACGTGGTAATCTCGGCCTACTAAATTTATTTTTACCGAGATTCCACCACATTCCCCCCTTTGATGCCTCTTGATATTTCACAATTACTTGAGGCATCACTTAACCTTAGTTTGCATACACCGCAAGTTACCCTGAACCAGACCAGACTTAACTTATGATGTGAATCTTCAACACTCATCTTCCTGCATTGGTTCTCCCTGATCTAGAGCCTCATATTTATAAATTGCCATTATCTGTGCAGCAGCCTTCCTCTCTGCTATATTTTCTATCAGGCTTTGCACAGACCTAACTACTAAGGGTATAAGACACGGCAGGAGTAGACACAACATTAAAATCAGTAGGACTCCACCTACCACTGCCTTAAGCCCTCCAAACTACTCATACCAGCTACCAAACCAACTACTTGGATTATACCCTTTCCATACCTGAGTAGGCACATGCGCTAGTTTAACCATATGGCTAGTAAGCTCAGCTATTGCTTGCCCTTCGTCATCTATTTGAAGACAGCAATTGCTCAGGTTAAACTTCCCACATACACCTCCCTCTACTGCCAAAAGGTAGTCCAAGGCTAATCTATTTTGGTAGACTGCTGTCCTCATCCTGGTATTATGCTTCGCTAGAAGATTGAGCGCTTGTGATGTCTCGTTAGTAATAATCTCAACCACCGCCTGTAATCTTATAATACGGTTGAGCATATAAATAGGGGTTCTATAACCAAAGGTACCATCTTCTGCCCACGTGGCTGGCCCATAATAATCTATGATACGCTGGGGAGGCCATTCATCATCTTCCCAGGCGCCTATCTCTATGGGTCCCCTTTTCTTCCTATGATTCACATCATACACTTTAACACCTAAAGTCTCACCTGTTTCAATAGGTAACAAGAAGAAGGATGGTTTGAGCATACCCAACACACATGCCCCTTCCCAGTCCTGTGGCAACTCCGAATAGGCTTTCTTACCACAGATCCAGTACAAATTTGCTGGGGCTCTCCAGGTAGATGTGATGGATAAATCAAACCACACATCCTTTAAATTGGCGTATCTAGCAAACGGGTTAGATGGTTCTGAGACATTTGAAGCCGACCACCAAGTTGTATTCTTTGTATCATCATCATAAGCTTTTTGCCCTAGACAAGTTCATTCTCCTACAGAAGTATTATACATTATTCCTTTCCTTGCTATGCAAACATAACCTATGATGGAGGTCTTTAATCTCCACTCAGATTTACCTCTAACACTCATATGATAATCGGCTTGTGTAGATATTAATTGGTCAACTGCCTCAGAACCGGACATTACCTCCTTTGCTTCCCAAGGCCATTGGTCTCCCATGTTAGTACCTCCACACACATAGCAGTTGGTAACATTAAGACTACCGGCAATACTTTCAGCTAAATCAATGAACAGGTTTTTAGCATTATGGGGGATCTTATTATCTATACTCATCTCTTCATAAAAGGAATGGTATACTTGATGAGTTTGGGAGGATACCGTATCAGTCTCTATCCCTATAAACAATACTGTCCCAGGATCTAAACCCGTCCCGTATATTTGAAACCCAAATAAATTGCCATACTTGTCTAAGAACTTATCGGGGTTATTTATAAGTATATGGACTGGGTTGCATTCCATAGACTTACAATATGGGCTGGTAGGCAACTTAGTCACTATCATGTCTTTGTCTACTGTCTGTCCCCAAGTTGCCCACCCCACACAAGACCAATATGGGCAAAAGTTATAGTCTTTATTTGGGCATCTAGGACTCACATATTTATTTTTACTACTGGGACAAATATATTTATCATTAGACCCATACGTCCTCTCCCATCTAAGATCCCCACATACATTCCACGGCTTTCTACCACTTGATATCGCCTTACACGCATCAAATAGCAGAACACCCGAAGAATGTACGGATTCTAACACCGTCTTATTAATTAGGGTCCCCTGAGGATCTCCATTCCTGAGAGTCAACCAAATTGTACGGGGTTGATACTCTGGACTGAAGCACTTAGGTTCTCCTATTCCTAAATGGCACACACTATAGTCTATATTTAGATATCTACATCTCGATACATCTCCTTTACACTCGTATTGTGAATGCCAAATTAGGGTTTGGGAAATATGGTTACCTGTTCTTGTAGTCTTAATGCATACCTCACAGCTAGGAGTGTCGGTACCTCTACCTTCCTGAATATAAAAATACACATAAATAAACATTATCATCAACACATCTTTCGCCGTCATCCTCAGTCTTCGTCCGTGCGAAGGCACCTCAGCTTCCAGGATGTAAGGGCTGCAGGGAATGGAGTTCTGCTCGTCTTCACAGGAGTCCCTTCGAGACTTTCCCTGGCTTATATACTATATGTCGGTGGGCGGACAGGCTTTATTATGGCCTTCTCACTCACGCACCAAATCCCAAAAATAATAAAATTTGTAATCCACAATAATTCCTCGTTACTACGACTGAGTCGTGCGTTTTAACCGGATCTTGCAGGGATTCTCTGGATCTGCTGTAACTTGCCAAGAATCGACTGCTGCTGGTTTAACCCTGGAGTGATGTATCCACGGAGTCACTTCGGCTACTTTTATCGCTGTAGGGGTAGACAAAAGAACAACATAAGGACCTCTCCACTTGGGCCCTAACGGTACATTATTCCACTCTTTAATCCATACTTGATCTCCTGGATGATAACTATGAACTGGGGGATAAATATTCACAGGTAATCTATCTTGTACCCATTTCTGTACCTCCTCCATAGTCTTACCCAACTCCACAACCTGCTGCCGGGTAATTCCTTCTCCCAACTGACTCAAGTCCCCCCTTAAGTTACCAAGTACGGGAGGTGGTCGCCCAGACATGATTTCAAAAGGAGAGAGGCCCATCCTTCTGGTAGGGGTACTGCGGATTCGCAATAAAGCTATGGGTAAGAGAACGTTCCACTTAAGTTGGGTTTCCTGACACATTTTAGCCAACTGATTCTTAATAGTTCTATTCATTCTCTCTACCTTACCAGAACTCTGGGGTCTATATGCCGTATGAAGCCTCCACTTTATACCAAGCATATGAGTCAGTTGTTGTAGGCACTGATGAACAAAAGCTGGACCATTGTCCGATCCTATAGAACAGGGTAGTCCATATCGGGGTATTATTTCTCGTAGCAGGAATCTCACAACTTCTCCTGCTTTCTCTGTACGAGTAGGACATGCTTCTACCCAGCCTGAATAGGTGCACACAATTACCAGCAGGTAACGATGTCCACCCGATTTAGGCATCACTGTAAAGTCAATTTGTAAATCGGACATAGGGAGTCCCCCCATAAACTGGACTCCTGGTGGCTTTACTGGTCCTTGTCTTGCATTATTTTTAGCACACGTTACACATCTTCGTACAATGGCCTGAGTCAAGTTGGACAATCTTGGTATGTAGAAATGTTTTCTGAGAGATTCTTCTGTGCTGTCTCTCCCAGAATGTGTCCCGTTGTGATAATTTAGGACAATTTCTACCGCTAGTGATGCTGGTATGACTATTCTTCCATCTTCTAGCTGATACCACTTGTTCTCCAAATACTTTCCTGGTTCAGTCTTTAACCACTCCTCTTCTTGAGCTGTATAAACTGGAGTCCATTGGGACAGTGGAGTTGGTATAAGAGCAGCTATATGCCCCACATATTCCTGTCTTCCTGATTCAGCAGCACGCTTAGCTGCACTATCTGCCATCCGATTTCCTTTGGTTACATCACCATCTCCTCTCAGATGCGCTCGACAATGTATGATACCGACTTCTTTCGGCTCCCACACTGCTTCCAATAGTTGTAGGATTTCAGCTGCGTACTTGATTTCTTTGCCTTCTGAATTCAGTAGTCCTCTTTCTTTATACAAAGCTCCGTGGGCATGAGTGGTTAAAAACGCATACTTGGAGTCCGTGTAGATGTTCACTCTTAAACCTTCAGCCAATTGTAACGCTCGTGTCAGTGCTATCAATTCTGCCTTTTGTGCTGATGTTCCTTTCGCCAGTGGCCGAGCTTCTATCACCTTGTCTATTGTTGTCACTGCATATCCTGCATAGCGGATCCCTTCTTTCACATAACTACTGCCGTCGGTATAATATTGAACATCAGGGTTCTGGATGGGAAAATCACGAAGATCTGGTCTACTTGAGAATACTTCATCCATTACTTCCAAACAATCATGTTGACTTTCAGTAGGTTGTGGCAAAAGGGTAGCTGGATTTAAGGTGTTTACAGTCTCTAAATGCACTCTTGGGTTTTCACACAACATTGCTTGATACTTGGTCATACGGCTATTACTAAACCAATGATTTCCTTTGTAATCCAACAACGTCTGTACTGCATGTGGGACTCGTACATAAAGTTCTTGACCCAGAGTGAGTTTATCGGCTTCATCTACTAGCAGGGCGGCTGCAGCTACGGCTCTTAGACAAGGTGGAAGTCCGCTGGCCACTGCATCCAATTGCTTAGACATGTAGGCAACAGGTCTTTGCCATGATCCCAAGTACTGTGTCAATACTCCCACAGCCATTCTTCTTTGCTCATGTACATACAGGTAGAATGGTCGTGTGTGATCAGGTAGACCTAATGCTGGGGCACTCATCAAAGCCTTCTTCACATCTTCAAATGCCGTTTGCTGTTCTTGAGTCCATAAGAAGGGGTCGTGCTCTGTACCTTTGATAGCTGCGTACAGAGGTTTTGCCAGTATCGCGTAGCTGGGAATCCATATCCTACAGAAGCCTGCTGCCCCCAAGAATTCTCGCACTTGTCTTCTATTCTTGGGTATCGGTATTTGGCACACAGCTTCTTTTCTCTCTGGCCCCATAATTCTTTGACCTTCAGAGATATGGAATCCCAGATATTTGACAGTTGGCAAACACAACTGAGCCTTCTTTCTAGACACCTTGTATCCTGCCTTCCAGAGAATGTGTAGTAGATCGTGCGTTGCTTGCTGACAGATTTCTTTTGTAACTGCTGCTATCAACAAGTCATCTACATACTGTAACAATACACACTCTCCTGGGATGGACTCGAAATCCAGTAGATCTTGACTTAGAGCTGAACCAAATAGGGTAGGTGAATTTTTAAACCCTTGGGGCAGTCTTGTCCAGGTCATTTGGCGTTTTGAGCCCGTTACAGCGTTCTCCCATTGGAAAGCGAAAATACATTGACTTTCTGCGGCAATTCGGAGGCAAAAGAAGGCATCTTTGAGGTCTAAGACTGTAAAGTAAGTAGCCCCGCCCGGAATTAAAGCAAGCAGGTTATATGGATTGGGTACAACTGGATGTATACTAACAACCGCATCATTGACTGCTCTCAAGTCCTGCACAGGTTGATACTCATCTGTACCGGGCTTTTGAACAGGCAGCAGTGGGGTGTTCCAGGGGGAAGTACAGAATTTTAGGATACCATACCGTATGAACTTATCCAGATAAGATTGGATGTTCTTCTTAGCCTTCTGCGGGATGTGATATTGTCTTAGGCTTACTGGATAAACCCCAAGTTTTAGTTCAATTTTAATAGGTGGAATATTGCGGGCCAGTCCTGGTGGGTTGTTCTCTGCCCAAACTCCTGGTATGTTGAATAAGGACTCATCACTCCTAGGGTTTTGGTTAGTCAACGCTGTATAAAGTCGCCACTCTTCTTCCTTTGGTACGGATAATGTCATAATACCTGAAGGTCCATTAAACTTTAAGGATGTTGTTCCATTTGGTAGGAACGTAATCTGCGCTTGTAATTTTGATAGCATATCACGTCCCAGCAATTGGACTGGACATTCAGGCATATAAAGGAATTGATGTTTTACTACGTGGCCTCCCAATGTACAGAGTCGACTTTTAAGAACCCGTTTTGCAGCACTTCTTCCAGTTGCTCCTATTACAGTAATAGTCCTTCCAGATGGAGGAGCAACTAGATTAGTCACCACTGAATGTTCAGCACCAGTGTCGATCAGGAACGCACTCCTTTTTCCCCCTATCGATACATCGACCATAGGCTCCGCTCGACCAAGGGGGATGGAGCCCGGTCGGTATCAATAGTCCTCCATGACCGTGTCAGCCAATCCTACAAAGTCCCTGCCTTCTCTATCGCGGGACCTTTGCGCTGCTGGGAAATACCTATCTTCCCTAACACTTCCTCTGTTCCCATTGCTCCCTCTATTAACATTACTCCCTCCGGGGCCTCCTCTACCTCTCGCTCTGCCTCTAAAGTTTCCGTAACCTGCCCTAGGTTGGTCTCTCTCGTACTGCTCTCTTTGTGGACATTCGTTCCTCCAATGCCCTTCTTCCTTGCAATACGCGCACTGATTCCTACTCAAAGGCTCCCTACTCCATCTACTATCGCCTCTATCTGGGCCCCGTCTATCTATGCCTGCGATCGCTACCGCTAGCATGTCTGCCTTTCTACGCATCTTGCGCTCTTCCTCTTTCTTACTTTCTGTTTCCCTATTCATATATACCTTATTCGCTACCTCCATTAGTTGGGTGATGGACATACCTGCAAACCCTTCTAACTTCTGTAGCTTGCGCTTAATATCTCCGTAAGCTTGGCTGACAAAGGCAGAGTTCACCATTCGGGAATTATCTGCGTCTTCCGGATTAAAGGGGGTATACAAGCGGTATGCCTCCAATAATCGGTCATAAAAGACACTGGGCGCTTCATCACTTTTCTGAATCACCTCAACTGTCTTCGACATATTAATGGCTTTCTTTCCTCCGGCTTTCATGCCAGCAATTATAGCGTCTCTATAGGCTCTGAGTTGAACCATATCAGCACCATTTACATTCCAATCGGGATCGGTGTTGGGATAATGTGTTGCGGCCCATGCTGATGGATTGGCTTGGTTTAAAGTACGGGCTTTATCTTCTAGCGCTTTAATGGCCGCTTGATTAATTCTTGTCCTTTCCTCATTGTTGAACAAAGTCATTAATAACTGCTGGCAATCAGCCCATGTCGGGTTATGTGTCTGTACTATTGAGGTGAACAGATCAGTCATAGCTTGTGGTTTCTCAGTATACGAGGAATTGTGGGTCTTCCAATTTAAGAGATCGGTTGTCGTGAACGGGACATATACGAAGACTGGGTCAGCATGTGCCATTTGGCCTGCGGCATCGATATAGGCTGGCCCGGGATTCAGACGAAGAGGCATCTGATAGTGTTTTAATTGTTGGGTAACGGTCAGTTGTCGGGTTTGTATGGGGCTACGTGGAGGGGCGTCAGTCATAGGTTCCAGTCGGGGAGAAATAGGGTATGGGGATGTGGGAGCTTGGTTTTGGGAAAAGGTTGTAAATAAAACACTTCGAGTCGAGCTAGAAGAAGCTTGACCGGAAGTCTGAAGTGGCGCCAAATCAGGATATTCGGATCTAATGGGGATTGGCTCTGGTTCCGGAAGGGGAGATTTAGTACGAGAGGGGGTGGATTCTGTACTGGAGGAGGAAGCGGAAGTGGATGAGGGCAATGAGGGAAGGGTTGCAGGACTTCCTGCATTTGCGTCACTTCCTCTTAACGGAAAGTAAGGGGGCGGCAAAGGGATCTCGGACTCAGGGGGCGTGTCCAAAATGGGCCTAACACCAGTCCTAGTGGACAAACAAGTCCTAGCTACCATGAGGCGACATTGCTCCTCGTGGCATGTCTGAAGCCATTTTGGCGAGTCATTTACAGCCTGTCTCCAACAATCAATATAAGGAAACTGGCCGTAAAGTTCAGGCCTACCCGATACAGCCACGTGTAAGCGCTGTACCAGAGTTGGATCCAAACTGCCACGTGGCGGCCATGCCGCAACCAAAGTAGGCCACTCCCTAGTACACAAAGTGACCAAACGTACAGGAGACATTTTAACCCCAAAATCACAAGTTTTGAATCCCTTTTTAAAATTCTTCACCATACAACCTAAGGGATCCGGAATCGTTGACTGCGACGCGCCCATACTTATCAATGGAACGTCGTTGACAACGAATACTATGCACGCGTACTATTCAACAGTCACACCCGTTTCCTCTGGCAACAGCACCACGTGGTACGGTTACCAAGTGAAACGTATACAATAACACAATAAACACTCAGGGAATTCCCGTACACACACAGCTGTTACACCAGTCACTAGATAATCAATATTATGCCCTTTGGCGAAACTATACAGTCACCCACGCTATAATTCTCTATATACGAATTACCCGTCTATAACACACCCCAGTAACATCGTCTTTTACAAATAGCGGTTACAGTACGGTTAGCATAGGTCAAAGCACAAGTTAAGGTCACAATACAATTATTAGTGGTTATGGTGTTAAACATGCAATGGACGACAATTATTAGTACTTATATACAGTGTCAGTAAATATACAGGGTTATGGTACCGTGCACTATAATACAGCAACACACTATTAACACTCTCGCTAGACGGCTGAGCTCGCGCTATCTAACAAGATATACACTTTACTAAACAATCTTTATCACATTTACAATTCCCAACTAAACTATTGGCCAGTACCTTGATGGACTACCTAAAACTATATACACCCGTTTTGGTTAGCCACACTGCCCAAGCACCACATATAGCGAGCTAGAGGACCGAATTTACACAGACGCCTCTTAGTCGATTACTATCAAAAATCTAGTGGGTTCCAAATTTACACGCCTTCCCACTTAGCCAAGATAGGTTGAGAGCTAGCGAACCGAATTTACACAGGCGCCGCTTAGTCTCCCGGTCCCTCCGACCTAGCGAACGTAATATACACCCTAGAACGCTAGTCTAGACAAGACACCGGTGTCCGGCTAGGGCTATTTACACAGGACCCCGCCTGACTAACCAAATCAAACGGTCTGACTAAAGAGCGTTCGATTGAGCGCTGCGCCTTCGCTCCTTCCCTCCGACAGAGGGGGCAGGTTCCATACACAAATAACCCCTTATGGGCCTACCGCACAATCGGTATACCCCTAGTGGGTCTGCCGTCTAAAACAGCAGTTGTCTTACCTCCTCGTTCCTGAACCTGAGTTCACACTCATCGACGGGGACACCCCAGCACTTCTCACGTAGAGGCCGATGATCTCCTGGACAACAGACCAGTGGCGCCGAGACGAAGGGAGGTCCACGCAGAAGTTCAGGGGTGCAGCCGTAGAGAACGTGGGCAAAGATAGACCGTCTCACGCCTCTGCCTCTCAGCTACCGTTGAACGATGAGCTTCCCAGCCAATGCACCAAATGATACCGGAGAAACTGACGGAAGCGAAGCACAGAGAGATGGACACAGGTTTCTTCAGGAAGGAAGAGATTCTTTATTGGATCACCGATCGGGACTCAGAGGGACTAGCGTCACCAAAATACCACAAGTTCTGAGCCCCGGACAATAGTGCAGGCTCCTTATATAGGCACATAACTCCTCCCATATTAAGCTCCACCCGCACATTCTCTTGACCAATCAATACAAGTAAGAATTAACTTCCTGCTTGACCGCATGGCTTGTCCAGCACAATGGAGGAGGGGAATACTACATCCTGTATTCTTGCACATGCTCCGTACACTACTGATCGTATCTTGCCTCGTGCAACCAACTGATCGATACGTCAGCATATGCACGTACACATGCCACGTGGTAATCTCGGCCTACTAAATTTATTTTTACCGAGATTCCACCACAGTATGTCATTCTGGCCACATGTCTGACAGTGGACGCTGCTCCACCGCATCCTTTCTACCTTTTTTACATACAGCCTCATATACATTGAACAGGCACAACATAAAAACACCTGCCTAATATCATGAAGGTTGTGTTGTTGTTTAGATCATTCAATACTGTTGGTGGCTAAGCTGTGTACATACATTAATAAGGAAATATTTTTCTGGAGTGAGGGGGTGTGGCTAAAAAGGCTGGCTTATGTTACAGCATTCTGTAAAACATGTATTTATTTTATGCAAAAACTATAAACATTTGAGCATGCAAAAGAATGATATTAATGAGGCCAAACCAAATCAAATGCATTAAAATAGTATTTGTATTTTTTCTCTTTGTTAATCCATATTTGGAGCGTTTTGCTTTCCCTTATGACAGTGGCAAGTTTTCCTCTGTTTTAAATTAATGTGTGGTGAGAATTATAGAGCTATTACATGCTCAATGCCAGTCCGACATGGGGGAGAATATCGGTTCTGCCCAGGGCCGGATTTTCCTATAGGCTAACTAGGCTTCAGCCTAGGGCCTCAAGATCAAGAGGGGCCTACATTCAAATTGTTAGCAAAATTAAAATTACACTATTCTAAAAACAGTGAACACTAAAACACTGAACCGAAAATAAGGAGAAATTCTACGCATATGATATGACCAGTGGCGTACTAAGGGGGGGGGGGGGGGGGGGCGGTCCGCCCTGGGTTCCACTTACTAGGGGGTGCCCGGGGCAGACTGCAATGCTCCTCCTGCAGCGATCGCCGAGACCAGCGGTCTGCAGCTCCGCAATGTGCAGAGCTGCAGACCATGGATCTCGCGTGCACTGCCCAATCAGAGCGTTGCCGCGGGTTACCACGACAACGCTCTGATTGGGTCTCGCGAGATCCAAGGTCTGCAGCTCTGCGGATCTGCAGACCGGAAATGAGGGCCACCGGACCACCAGGGACCCCACCGGACCACCAGGCAACCCACACTGGACCACCAGGGATTTAAGGTAATTTTTTTAGTCACCCCCCCTCTCCTCATCACCCCCCTCCCTGTCACAATCACCCCCCCTCTCCTCATCACCCCCTCCCTCTTACAATCACCCCCTCTCACAATCAACCCCCTCCCTCTCACAATCACCCCCCCTCTCCTCATCACCCCTTTCCCTCTCACAATCACCCCCCTCTCCTCATCACCCCCCTCCCTCTTACAATCACCCCCCTCTCCTCATCACCCCCTCTCCTCATCACCCCCCTCTCCTCATCACCCCCCTCTCCTTATCACCCCCCTCCCTCTCCTCATCACCCCCCTCCCTCTCCTCATCACCCCCCTCCCTCTCACAATCACCCCCCTCTCCTCATCACCCCCCTCCCTCTTACAATCACCCCCCCCTCTCCTCATCACCCCCCTCCCTCTTACAATCACCCCCCCCCCTCTCCTCTTCACCCCCCTCCCTCTTACAATCACCCCCCTCTCCTCATCACCCCCTCCCTCTTACAATCACCCCCCCTCTCCTCATCACCCCCTCCCTCTCCTCATCACCCCCCTCCCTCTCACAATCAACCCCCCTCTCCTCATCTCGACTTTTTTTTCATTTATTATCCGTGCCACATTTTTTATAAAGGTTAGTACCAATCACAACATGTTTCATTTAACATATTGATATATATCACAGTAATTATGTATTTTATCGTCTCTCATGTAATTTACAAACTTAAAAATGGGAGGTGAAAGGGCCTCATAAGTGGAATAGCCTAGGGCCTCTTTTCATCTAAATCCGGCCCTGGTTCTGCCTTGTTCATGAAAGTAAAGAGTTACTCCAACCAAATGCAGTATTTTAATAAAAGCAAAATATAAAACATTACATATAGTTACATAGCTGAAAAGAGACTTGCGTCCATCAAGTTCAACCTTCCTCACATATGTTTTTGCTGTTGATCCAAAAGAAGGCAAAAAACACAAACTAGGAAAAAATTCCATCTTGACCCCAAAATAGCAGTCAGATGTCTCCTTGGATCAAGCAGCTATTACCCTACTAATTAGAAATGATATCCCTGTATGTTATGTTTTTGCAAGTATTTATCCAATTGCAGTTTAAACATCTGTATAGACTCTGACAAAACCACCTCTTCAGGCAAAGAATTCCATATCCTTATTCCTCTTACTGTAAAAAAACCCTTTTCTTTGCCTTAGATGAAATCTCCTTGCTTCCAGCCTAAATGTGTGACCTTGTGTCCTATATACAGTGGCGTACATACCAGGGTCGCAGGGGTCGCGGCTGCGACCGGGCCCGGCCCACCAGGGGGCCCGGCCGCCCCTGCGACCCGGTATGTACGCAATGGGCCAGCCTCTTCTCCTGGGGGGCCCAGGTGCCGGCCACCTCCGGGCCCCCCGAGGCTGGCCCTGCTTACACCCGGCGGGCAGTCAGGCTGGCCGGTGCGCGAGGGAGCACTCTCCCCTGAGTGCTTCCTCTTCAGCTCCCTCGCGCACCGCACTGATACTGGAGCCGGAAAATTACGTCATCTTCCGGCGCCGGTATCAGTACGCGGCGCGCGAGGGAGCTGAAGAGGAAGCACTCAGGGGAGAGTGCTCCCTCGCACGCCCGCCAGCCTGACTGCCCGCCTGTGACCGGCCCCCCAGGAGCCCAGCAGCACCACTGGACCCCAGGGAATCCCCTCAGCACTCCAAAAGGTAGGTAGGCTGGGGGGATTTTTTTTTTTTTTTTAAAGTGTGTGAGTGTTAGTGTGTGAGTGTTAGTGTGTGTGTGTTAGTGTTACTGTGAGTGTTAGTGTTACTGTGAGTGTTAGTGTGTGTTAGTGTTACTGTGAGTGTTAGTGTGTGTGTTAGTGTTAGTGTGAGTGTTAGTGTTACTGTGAGTGTTAGTGTTACTGTGAGTGTTAGTGTGAGTGTTAGTGTTACTGTGAGTGTTAGTGTGTGTGTGTTAGTGTTACTGTGAGTGTTACTGTGAGTGTTAGTGTTACTGTGAGTGTTAGTGTGTGTGTTAGTGTTACTGTGAGTGTTGGTGTGTGTTAGTGTTACTGTGAGTGTTAGTGTTACTGTTAGTGTGTGTGTTAGTGTTACTGTGTGTGTTAGTGTGTGTTAGTGTTACTGTGTGTGTTTCTGTTACTGTGAGGGTTAGTGTGTGTTACTGTGTGTGTTAGTGTTACTGTGAGTGTTCCTGTGTGAGTGTGTGTTAGTGAGTGTGTGTCAGCTAGTGAGTGTCAGTGAGTGTGTTACTGTGTGTGTCTGTTACTGAGTGTGTTTGTGTTAGTGAGTCTGTTTGATGTCTGTTAGTGAGTGTGTGTTTGTCAGTGAGTGTCAGTGAGTGTGTATGTATGTCTGTCGCTGAGTGTGTCTCTGTCAGTAAATGTGTGTGTCTGTTAGCTAGTGTGTATGCGTCTGTTCGTGAGAGTGTGTGTGTGTCTTCAGCACTTACCTTTCTCCAGCGCCGGACTCCCTTGGCGCTGGAGATCCCTCCGCCGCTCAGCTCCGAATGCGCATGCACGGCAAGAGCCGTGCGCGCATTCAAACCGCCCATAGGAATGCATTACTCAATGCTTTCCTATGGACGTTCAGTGTCTTAGAATCGCGGAAGCTCCTCTAGCGGCTGTCAGTGAGACAGCCGCTAGAGGCTGGATTAACCCTCAGTGAAACATAGCAGTTTCTCTGAAACTGCTATGCTTTTAGCTGCAGGGTTAAAACTAGAGGGACCTGACACCCAGACCACTTCATTGAGCTGATGTGATCTGGGTGTCTGTAGTGGTCCTTTAGTGCATGCACTGGTGTACATACCGCAGTCGCAGGGGTCGCAACCCTGCAACCCCTGCGACCAGGTGCCCGCCGCCATGTGTTGCGGCCCCGGCCTGCGCAGAGTAAGCATGCGGGGGGGGCCCACGGATCAACTTTCACACCGGGGCCCCATAGGTCATGTGTACGCCACTGCCTATATATAGCCCTGTTTATGAATAGATTTCCAAATAATGGTTTGTACTGGCCCCGACTATATTTGTATAATGTTATCATATTCCCTCTGAGGCGCCGTTTTTCCAAACTAAAGAGATTTACATTTTTTAACCTTTCTTCATAACTAAAATGCTCCATTCCTTTTATCAATTTTGTAGCTCGTCTCTGGACTTTTTCTAGTGCCATAATATCCTTCTTTAAAACAGGTGCCCAAAATTGCACAGCATATTCAAGGTGTGGTCTTACCAGCGATTTATAAAGAGGCAAAATTATATTTTCATCTCGAGAATTTATGCCCCTATTTATACATGACAAAACCTTACTGGCCTTAGCAACGGCAGATTGACATTGCATATTGCTGCCTAATTTGTTGTCTAAAACAATTCACAAATCCTTCTCGTGTGTGGTTATCCCTAGTTCACTACCATTTAAGGGTATAAATTGCTTGTGCATTCTTAACCCCGAAGTGCATAACTTTGCATTTCTCTACGTTAAATTTCATCTGCCATTTTAGTGCCCAATCCCCCAATCTATCCAAATCCCTCTGCAGCAAGGCAATATCCTGTTCACATTTTATTACTTTACACATTTTTGTGTCATCTGCAAACACTGATACATGACTTTCAATGCCCATTTCAAGATCATTTATAAATATGTTAAATTAATTTACCACTAATGACAACTCGTTGTACTCTATCCTTAAGCCAATGTTCTACCCAAGAACAAGAATATTCATCTAGACCAATTTCTTTTAGTTTGAAGACTAGCCTATTGTGAGGAACCGTATCAAATGCCTTGGCAAAATCCAAGTAGATCACATCCACTGCAACACCCTGATCTATACTTCTACTTACTTCTTCGTAGAATGCAATTAGGTTAGTTTGACATGACCTATGTTTCATAAAACCATGCTGATTATTGCTAATAACACAGTTCTTCCCAATGAATTCCTGAATATTATCCCTTAATAGCCGTTCAAATAATTTCCCAGTCACAGAAGTTAAGCTCACAGGTCTATAATTTCCAGGCAAGGATTTTGAACCCTTTTTAAATATAGGAACAACATCTTCCTTCCTCCAATCCTCCGGTACAATACCTGAAACAAAAGAATCTTGAAATATTAAATACAGAGGTTCACTTATTTCCCTACTTAGCTCCTTAAGTACTCGTGGGTGGATACCGTCAGGCCCCAGAGCTTTATTTACATTCATTTTATTTAATAGCTGTAGCACCTTGTCTCGAGTTATCCAATCACAAGTTATCTGCAAGTTTGTTGTAGCAATTATTTGCTTATCTCTTGGCAAATGATCCTCATTAATATATACTGAAGAAAAATAGTTATTTAAAATATCTGCCTTTTCCTGGTCTTCATTAACTAACAGACCCATCTCTGGTTTCAGTGTACACTTTCATTTTTTTGTTTTTTTATAATTGATGTACTTGAAAAAATTTTGGGGTTGGTTTTGCATTCTTTGGCTATCAATTTCTCATTTTCTAGTTTAGTCACTTTAATTGCCTTTTTGCAAATATTATTGGCTTCCTTATATCTTATATAGGATGCCTCTGATTTGTCAGATTTAAATGCTTTAAATGCCCTTTTCTTATTTTTAATCTCTTGTTTTACTTCTCTACTAAGCCACATTGGTTTTAATTTGTTTCTTTTATATTTATTACCCAATGATACATACTGTGAAATGTACCTTTCTAATATTTGTTTGAATAGTTTCCATTTTTCCTCAATGTTTTTATCACTAGGGAGTTTATGCCTACATACAATTTTAACATACAATTTTAATAAAACACTGTTTTTGGATGGAGTAACCCTTGCTGGAACGGTTGCCAAAAAAGAAAGGAATTAAATAAACTTGCCTGCTGTCCCACGCCAAGGCCAAGTTCGCTGTAGGAGGAGGATTGTCAGGGAGGCAGGGCTGAGGGTGGTACAGAGGGTGCATCCAGCAGGGCTGTCATTGGTCGTCCATCACCAGCATGCTTTGCACAGAATCGACATTAGTAGCCCGGTACTCATGGTCTGCCTATTGATGTGGAGTTATACCTCCAGCAGCAACACTAACATTATGTGCAGTTTTTCATACTGATGGTTTGTAAACCTCCAAGTGCGCCACGCTTCACCAATCAGACGGCTTCAAAAAGACAAGTTTAACTGGGCTATTTCATTGGAAGTGTCTCCAGTATGATAGCTATTAAAGGCATATTAACCCCACATTGTAAACATCGCGTTCATGCAGAATGGCAATGGTTTCAGCTGCAGGGTTTAAACGACAGAGGCATGCACCCAGACCACTTTATTCCAGACTGTCTGTCTGTCTGTCTGTCTGTCTGTCTATACACTGTCTGTCCGTCCATCCTTCTATCTATACACTATCTTTCTGTCTGTCCATCCAATCTCTCAATTTATCATTTAGGTCTCTATCAATTTCTCTCTGTCTTTATCACTGCGTTTATCTGTGTCTGAATGTATATCAATCTAAATATCTATGTCTATCTATTTTTATATTTTTATGCGTTTACATAACTATATACTTTTATCTATCAGTTTTTTCGTTTTTTTTTTTCTTCGATCGGTTGTTTTATTATTATTATTATTGCCATTTATAAAGCGCCAACATATTCCGTAGCTGCGCTTTACAATATTATGAGAGGAGAGATTTAACTATAAATAGGACAATTACAAGAAAACATACAGGAACGATAGGTTGAAGAGGACCCTGCTCAAACGAGCTTACAGTCTATAGGAGGTGGGGTATAAAACACATTAGGACAGGAAATAGCAATCAAACAGTTTTTTTATTTTTTGTCGTTACATCTTATCGTGCTATCTTATTTGCTAAGCATTGTCCAGACATTTATGCTCAGATTTTTTAAACGTCTATGTCATGTCATAAAAAAACTGAGTATTTAAAATCTGTCTGTCTAATCACAAAAGGCCAGTGCATGGAACAAAGGCAATATGTAATGCAGCAGAGAATCCAGTAGATGGCGGTGGAAACCCTGCTCTGATATCCAGTAGATAGAGAAAGGAGGGGCAGGGACTGATGAAGAGAAGCAAATCACATTGCATTTATTTTTTTCCTTCTTGAAGCCTGGAGCTGGTTGGATCTTCCACCAAGAGATGCCTGTGAGCTGGGAAGCAGGATCTGCCCTCTCCTCCCAGTCTCTCCTGTCTCTCATCAGATGCTGCTTCTGCTCTACACTGGCTGCCCCCTCCCCAATGCGGCAGGACTCCTCCATCACAGGCAACAAGGGTTAATTCGCATATGAGCCTTCAGAACATCCCTTGCCCCCCCAATCCTGGAGCCCAGGGGCAGCACTGCAGCTGGGACACATCTGCATAGAGGAGGCATCATCAGCCCATCTCCCAGAGGGTGGCAGAGATTTAACCAGTGCTGTGCATGACAAAGACTCACCCCCTGTCTGCTGGCACTGAGCATGCTGTGTCTTTCTGTAGGTGCATTGTCGATTTATCAATATCTTAGTATTCAGTGATTTTCAGGACCATTGGATTGTTCAGATCTGCTGAGCTTTGTCCCTTCTGGATACATCGTTTGCTCATTTTCTAGACACAGACAACTCAACAATGTCTGCAAAGCAGAGAAATCCTAGTGGAAGACTGGCTTGGTGGAAGTATTGATCAATAAGGCGATCAGTACCAGGGAGGAGAGAGCAGGAGACCAGGAATAGACTGACCGAACATTCATTCCCTTTTATCTGTCTCGTCCCACAGCCATCTGATTGGACCCTTACAGAGACTTCATCATGGGCAATGAGATCATGGCACCCACCAGGCTGTTTATTTAACACCTTCATTTATGTGGATTCATGTTTGTGCAAAGAGACAGAGTGTGGTCCTGAGTGCAGAGAGCTCATTGTCTGTCTGTAAAAAATCCTTCATCTGGCTAGTTCTACATGTGAAGACTGAGCCTGCAATGCAGGCAGAAAAGCCTCGTTCCTCAGCTTGCAATTAATTAATCACATTGTGTATTTATTAGGGTCATAACATCTCTCTGACCCAAATCAGGATTCCCACAGTGTCCTTTCCCAGGCGTCATCTTCTCCAGGCGTCAGTATGGGGACTGTACTGTCTCTGTCACCAGGATCTAGGAAAGCCAGCCTATATGATGATGGATCTGGGTCCTTGGCCCATTATACCAGTGTTAGCAAGGGGAATGGGCAGAAACCAGATAAGACTCTGAAGAGACACTCTATGTTCATCCCTGCCCTCACCTGGAAGAGGCTTGTGGCCTCCACTAAAAAGAAGACTTCCCGAAAGGGCACTGTTAATAACAATTACCAAAAGGACGTTGCCCACCTGAACCACGAGAATGTGAAGAAATCCCTGTCGTGTGCCAATCTCTCCAGCTATGACAGCCAACCTCTTGCACCTCTTAGCTCAAAGCAGATATCCTCCATCAAGAAGGCCTCTTGTACAACTAATGGAGGCTCTCCTAAAAGAGTCATTGTACAAGCATCCACCAGTGAGCTTCTGAAATGCCTTGGGGAATTCCTTTGCAGGAGGTGTTACCGACTGAAACATTTGTCACCTACAGATCCCATTCTCTGGCTTCGTAGTGTTGACCGCTCCTTGCTACTGCAGGGATGGCAAGACCAGGCCTTTGTCACCCCAGCCAATGTTGTCTTTGTTTACTTGCTGTGCAGGGATGTCATTGATGGAGACTCGGTAGCCACCGAGCATGACTTGCAAGCTACTCTGCTGACTTGCCTCTACCTGTCCTACTCCTATATGGGCAATGAGATCTCCTACCCACTCAAGCCCTTCTTGGTGGAAGCAGGGAAAGATGCCTTCTGGGACCGTTGTCTTTGCATCATTGATGCCATGAGTGCCAAGATGCTCAGAATCAATGCTGACCCTCACTATTTCACCCAGGTCTTTGCTGACCTAAAAAATGAAGGCAATAGGGATGAGTTCTCTCGGGTCCTAGATCGGTGACTGTCCCTGGATACCCATCGCTGCACTTGAAGGCTAGTTCTGACACCCAACATTACTAGCCAGCAATTAACCAGTAGCCAAAAAAGGACTTCGGCCTTCAGGCCTTCTGTGCATTGTCTTGGAATAGAAGTTATGGAAACCCAAGGCATCTTGACCACCATTCAGTGTGCATTTTGGGTTATTAAAGGCCAACAAGTGCCTGACACTCACTGCATCTCTTCACTCACTCATATTCCAAGTACTGGACTCCATTTATTTTCTTGACTACATTTGGGTAGCAGCTGCTAAAAACGCATTCCAAAGCTATTATGGTCCATGGCCACTAATCAGAATTTCACTATAATTGTACAATCCAGAAGAAGACAGCATTAGAATTCACTTCATGTTCAACTTGTGTTATAAAGTAACAAAAACAAAAATCAATGTACAATCCCAGAAACCCCTCACTGCCAGAAGGGGGTGACAAGTGGGAATCTCCAGCATTGGGAAGGCCATCTGTGTATTAACCTGTATATCATACAGATGGATGGTGGTATGTTCTGGGTGTTATTACTGTATTACTGAATTACCTTTTTTTTTTTAATTATTATTTTGTAAGAAATGAACGGCACACTATGGGATGGGTCTGATTTTATTTAAAAAGATATCAGCTATTCTAAAACCCCGTTCCTTTTCTAAAGAAGAACATTTAATATTTTGAGGTCAAGGATGCTGGTCATAAGAAGTTTGTAGCACTTATTCCCATCTGGATGAAAGAGCGTGGTATGCCCTCATGGGACCCATTGAATCTTCTTTGACCATGTTTTGGTTTGATGGTCTAACAATGGCCAACAAGACTGTCTTGAATTCCGTGCCACCTTAGTGTCACAGCTGTTTTGGTGGCAGTGTGGAACTGAAGTAGTGTTGCTTTGTAGACTGTCATGTGTAATCCATTATGGGGCAGATTTGCCTATTTTAAGATGTCTTGTATCTTTTTAACTGTTTGGTTGCTGTAGGGATGAGCAACACCTGGCTTAGCTCTTTCTGTAAATGCAAGGTTCTAAAGGGTTAAACCTATGCTGGAGAAATAACAAATTGTGTTCTTATGCATTATGCCTGCCAACACCTGCATTATGGTTGCCAACACAATGATAAATTGGCATAATAATATGTCCCACCTGTGTTTAAGCAGTGGCAGCCTTTTGAATCCTGCATTTTGGGCTTTAGCATTGGTGATATATGCCTGTTTATCCTGTTAACATTTTCAGGGATCCAGCGGGACTGAATTAGTTAATTGTATGTGACACATGGTGGCAGCTGAGTGACATGCGTGTGCTATGTATGTGTGTGTCTTGTAAATGGAGCAAAGACTCAAACTGCTAAAACCAAGAAAGTAGCCCAGGATCAAAATCAGCA
This sequence comes from Pelobates fuscus, assembly GCF_036172605.1. Taxonomy (NCBI): domain Eukaryota; kingdom Metazoa; phylum Chordata; class Amphibia; order Anura; family Pelobatidae; genus Pelobates; species Pelobates fuscus. Next base: position 383,441,311 of record NC_086320.1, on the reverse strand, counting down.
ATTGTTTAAATGATTCTTTTATCCATCGCACCACAAACGTTTTAATATTCACCAACAATTTCCTATGCAGTTTTCCTACATTTGTGTCTTAATCAGGGAATCCATAGGGTTAAAGTGCAGGCTGAGGCTCTCCCTTTGCGTGAGCCATGCATGTCATTTGTAAGACATACATGCAGTGCCTGTCATGCGTTAGACAGACATGCAGTGTGTGCATGCAGTGCCTGTCCCGTGAGAGATGCAGTGTGTGTATGCAGTGCCTGTCATGCGTTGGACATACATGCAGTGCCTGTCATGCACTGCCTGTCCTGTGAGAGATGCAGTGTGTGCATGCAGTGCTTGTCATGCGTTGGACATACATGCAGTGCCTGTCATGCATTAGACAGACATGCAGTGCCTGTCCTGTGAGAGATGCAGTGTGTGCATGCAGTGCCTGTCCTGTGAGCGATGCAGTGTAACTGGGTGCTAATTCTGCCTGGTGGAATTCTGTAAATCCCATGGAGAGAGCTGACCTACATCTCTCCCTGTGTTTACATTATAAGCCCTTCGGCCTGCAGACGTATTCCCATTAAAGACAGTGGGACCTCAGGGGGGCTGACAAGGGAATCACTCATTAGGCCAAAGTAGCCGAACATCATGGGGATGAGTTGGAGGATTTTTCCAGTTTGACTAGTTCCTTCCCAAATAAGGCCCTCTAATCCGCTGAGATATATTGGATTAAATTACATTATTCTGAGTTTTGTGTGATAATGAGATGGTTATGTATAGGATGGCTATAATACATGCATTGATGATAACTGCACTGGGCGATATAATAAGTGCATGCCATAAACGCCATCAACATCCAGAGACTGTGACTGAAGAATACATTGTTCTGTGGACCAAGCATTGTTTAGTTCATCACACAGGCAATGTGCTCTCTGTAGGTAATGGAATGGGATTTTTATAATTGGTGCAATTATGTGTCCCTTTAACATACAGTTACTGTATGCGGTATCTAAATGCTTTGTCCTTCCTACCCGTTAACATGTATCTTGATGAAGGACTCCTAATTAGTGAGGTGATTATAGTTACCGTAATGTTAATTTGAATCCAGCAGGAGCGCACAATGCAAGCAATTTGTTAGTTAAGATAAAAAATGCATAATTCGGGGCAGTATTGGCTAAAGCGTTTACCCAGTGTAGCCCAGTAATGTCCTTTTGTTCTTGGTAATTAGTATCCCTCATTAAAATGATGTTGCAGCATCCTCTCTAATTTCTCTCCAGCACAAACTATAAAATCACATAATTGAAATTCCCAGGTTTGGGGAATTTTGCACTTGGAAGGCACCGTGCCTCTTACTCCATAGAACCCAAAAAGTAGTGATGGTGGCAGGCTGGGCATGTGAGCTGCAAGTCCCAAATATCTGCCTTATACAGTTTCACCAACTAAACATTTTGGTAAAAATTAGTTGACAACATGGGTGATGTGTAAATGTTTTGCTATTAATACATTTCTGTTGTTTTGTCCTATATTTTCCAAGCCTTATGATGGCTTGCATTTATTTTTTTTAACAAAAAGGCCCAACAGTAATGGAAAGCTGGTGTATGTCACATGCAGTGTGCGTGTACAGTGTTCATTCTCTGTGTATGTTACATGCAGTGTTTGTGTGTGCAGTGTTCATTTTCTGTGTATGTTACACGCAGTGTGTGTGCGCAGTGTTCCTTCTCACTGTATGTTACATGCAGTGCGTGTACAGTGTTCATTCTCTGTGTATGTTACATGCAGTGTGTGTGCGCAGTGTTCATTCTCACTGTATGTTACATGCAGTGCGTGTACAGTGTTCATTCTCTGTGTATGTTACATGCAGTGTGTGTGTGCGCAGTGTTCATTCTCTGTGTATGTTACAAGCAGTGTGTGTGCGCAGTGTTCATTCTCTGTGTATGTTACACGCAGTGTGTGTGCGCAGTGTTCATTCTCTGTGTATGTTACATGCAGTGTGTGCGCGCAGTGTTCATTCTCTGTGTATGTTACATGCAGTGTGTGTGCGCAGTGTTCATTCTCTGTGTATGTTACATGCAGTCTGTGTGTGCGCAGTGTTCATTCTCTGTGTATGTTACAAGCAGTGTGTGTGCGCAGTGTTCATTCTCTGTGTATGTTACATGCAGTGTGTGTGCGCAGTGTTCATTCTCTGTGTTTGTTACATGCAGTGTGTGTGTGTGCGCAGTGTTCATTCTCTGTGTATGTTACACGCGGTGTGTGTGCAGTGTTCATTCTCAGTGTATGTTACATGCAGTGTGTGTGCGCAGTGTTCATTCTCTGTGTATGTCACATGCAGTGTGTGTGCGCAGTGTTCATTCTCTGTGTATGTCACATGCAGTGTGTGTGCGCAGCGTTCATTCTCTGTGTGTCACATGCAGTGTGTGTGCGCAGTGTTCATTCTCTGTGTATGTCACATGCAGTGTGTGTGCGCAGTGTTCATTCTCTGTGTATGTCACATGCAGTGTGTGTGCGCAGTGTTCATTCTCTGTGTATGTCACATGCAGTGTGTGTGTGCGCAGTGTTCATTCTCTGTGTATGTTACATGCAGTGTGTGTGTGCTCAGTGTTCATTCTCTGTGTATGTTACATGCAGTGTGTGTGTGCTCAGTGTTCATTCTCTGTGTATGTTACATGCAGTGTGTGTGTGCGCAGTGTTCATTCTCTGTGTATGTTACATGCAGTGTGTGTGTGTGTGTGCAGTGTTCATTCTCTGTGTATGTTACATGCAGTGTGTGTGCAGTGTTCATTCTCTGTGTATGGTACATGCAGTGTGTGTGTGCTCAGTGTTCATTCTCTGTGTATGTTACATGCAGTGTGTGTGTGCGCAGTGTTCATTCTCTGTGTATGTTACATGCAGTGTGTGTGTGTGCGCAGTGTTTATTCTCTGTGTATGTTACAGGCAGTGTGTGTGTGCACAGTGTTTATTCTCTGTGTATGTTACATGCAGTGTGTGTGTGCGCAGTGTTCATTCTCTGTGTATGTTACATGCAGTGTGTGTGTGCTCAGTGTTCATTCTCTGTGTATGTTACACGCGGTGTGTGTGTGTGCGCAGTGTTTATTCTCTGTGTATGTTACATGCAGTGTGTGTGTGCGCAGTGTTTATTCTCTGTGTATGTTACATGCAGTGTGTGTGTGCGCAGTGTTCATTCTCTGTGTATGTTACATGCAGTGTGTGTGTGTGTGCAGTGTTTATTCTCTGTGTATGTTACAGGCAGTGTGTGTGTGCACAGTGTTTATTCTCTGTGTATGTTACATGCAGTGTGTGTGTGCGCAGTGTTCATTCTCTGTGTATGTTACATGCAGTGTGTGTGTGCTCAGTGTTCATTCTCTGTGTATGTTACACGCGGTGTGTGTGTGTGCGCAGTGTTTATTCTCTGTGTATGTTACATGCAGTGTGTGTGTGCGCAGTGTTTATTCTCTGTGTATGTTACATGCAGTGTGTGTGTGCGCAGTGTTCATTCTCTGTGTATGTTACACGCGGTGTGTGTGTGTGTGCGCAGTGTTTATTCTCTGTGTATGTTACATGCAGTGTGTGTGTGCGCAGTGTTCATTCTCTGTGTATGTTACATGCAGTGTGTGTGCGCAGTGTTCATTCTCTGTGTATGTTACATGCGGTGTGTGAGGACCTTTAAGATTTCAGTGTCTTTAAGACGTCACAAGATCATCTCACATTTCTTCTATTAAACCTATGAATGGATTAACCCCGTGGCACTAAGAGGGTAAAAATGTATTGAGATTTACTCTTCTGCCTATTTATTTATGTGTTACCCTGTCACGGGTTTTGCAGTGTTTTTTTTTATGTATTTTTTTTATTGTTTGCAAATAATAATAATGTATTAATGGCTGACAAACCTGTAAAGGAACCTATGAGTTATTGTCAATGGTGAATCAGGGTTTATCTACTAAAGATTAAATTGTACCAAAATAACAACTGAATGGTAAAATTGATACTAAAACAGAGAAACTGTGACTATAATGTTTGCCATTTTCCCAAATCATATATTTTGGCCTAAAACTTGCCATTCACTACAATGTGGCGCTTAGTGCGAGGCGGTCCTGACCCCCTGGCAGGGTGTAGACCAAGCATGGATTATCTTTCCTGTATTGCTGCAATGACAGAGTGAATCAAATATGTCAATAAAATCTTTTGTCGTTTTTTTAGCCAAACTACTAACATTGTGGATATTAAATAGAAATCCTCAGGATATGTGCAAACACTGGGAAATGATGGACAATGACATTAATCACTGAACAGTGCACGTGCTGGCTTGTAACCCGAATTGCACAATTTAGATCAAACTGGTTGAGTAGAAAAAAACCATACATTCCCAGTTTGGCTATTTTGTCTTTATTTTGCAATCCAATGTTGAATTCACCTCAACTCACTGTGTGATCAATAAATTCCTATGGAATTGAATTTTAGCAAATTAAAAATTAATTGCAAATTTTAGGAAAAACTATTAATTTAAAACAATTGAACAATTTAGCTATTATAAGTGAAATTCTGTTTTTTCAAGTTGTTGCAATTTGGTGTTTAGTGAATAAAATAAATTAACAATACCTCAAATAAATGTTGTTTTCCTTTTCAGGCTAGTATTATTTTACATATATTTATATCTAGTTTATTTCTATTTGTTGTGAAAAATTATTTATTTTTTAGTTATTTTATTATCTGTCAATTTCAAGTATCCATTCAAATATGTATTTATTTTTTTACATCTAGTTTTTATTTAATTTTCCAGACAATAACAGCAGCGACACACAGATGTTTTATATTTAATCCCAATTTAAAGGGATCTCTCATTTTATACTTAATTTCTAAGGGAAGATTTAGGCATGTGTACGTTTTAAAAAAACTTGCAATCTTTGCCTTTGGGTATTGAATTGGGGGCTTGTTATCGTATTGATCCTCTGTTGTCATACGTGTGTAAGTAAGGGTGGCCTTTATTAAAGCAGAAAGTGTTCAAAGCTTTTTTTAAATTGCAACAAAAACCCTGTGAAACCAATTAAACATAATATGATTGCAATATAGAAACATATTTGTTGATTTGAATTTGGTCCCTTTCATTTAATTTAGATTAAGGTTTTGGATGAAGCATCTGCCTGCATTTTGGGAGGAAACTCTGTACGGAGAATGGGACGGTAGTTTAAGCATTTTAGAAATTGAACATTTTTGTTTCTTGGAAGTTTCCCTGGAAGAGTTCTTCTCGTTTGGAGAGCTGTATTCTGAAACATCTCAAGCATGGGGGTACAAGTCAGAAGTAAGGTTTTCTTAGCTCAAAATGCTCTAGTGGTATTTGTAATCTAGGATAGCTTGTGGTTGTCTTAGAAGGCTTACATGGTTTTATTTATTTTGTGTGTTATTATTCTGCCTCAGGCTTTTTTATTTTTCCAAAATGAGTTATTAACAATTTTATGACCTCTAAATGAACCACGGTCAATAATAATGTGCCCTTGGGTTGCTGAAATAGGTCACAAATACCTGGGCAAAGAATAATTTTTTATTTTTTTGCCACTTTGTGATTTTCCATCAGCTCTTAGCATGATGACAGTATATTTTTAGTAGATCGCACGATAAAGGGTTAATGCTTAGATTGGTTGTCAAACCATTACATACTAATTGTCGTTGTCCTATGATTTGAATATCCTGATTTCATGGAATTCTGTCAAAGGCAAAAAATTACTTACCCAACAAGACCAAGCTATGATCTTTGTTGTGACTGAGGGATAAATGTCCTAAATTTCTACCTGTAATATCCATACCACGGGTAGACAACCTTTGGCACTCCAGGTTTTGTGGACTGCATCTCCTCTGATGTGTTGCCAATTGCAATAATAGCATTATAAGAAGTGTAGTCTGTAGTGCCGAAGGTTGCCCACCATTGATCTGGAGTGTGGGCAGATGTTATTGTGTTGTTAGAGAAACTTGACCATACGTGTTAACATCCATAAACAGTTTATACACCATCATTTCTTAAACTGTTGGTGAATTAGAGTTTCTATGATCCACTGTCAATCATGATGGTAAGCCACCAATGAACCTGCATTTGTCTAACTGTTGACTGGCTACACCCAATCATCATCACGTTTACTACCTTCTGAAGGTCATGGAGGGGGTACCAACCTAATTATTATCTTGGTAGCTACCTTCTGAAGATCAAAGTGGGTAGCGACATAATCAAGTTAGCAATCTATTGAAAGTCATGGGGACTACCAAACCTATATCCATCCAGTTGTCTGCCTTTATAAATGTATGGGGTACTACCAATGCTCCTTTAGTCAACTACCTTAAAAGGTCATGAGGGGTGCTGATAGGGATATTACCTATCCCATAATGCTTCAGTTAAATGCCTTTAAAAGGTCTAGCAGGGTGCTACCAACCTTATAGTCCTTCAGCTATCTGCCTTCAGAAGGTCATGATTGTTAACCCAGTAATTCTCCAGCAAACTAATTTAAAAGGTTTTGGGTGCTGCCAACCACATGATTCATCAGTCAACTACTTTCAGAAGGTCGTGTTGACTTGTAGGTCATCAGGTTCTGGCAAAATGCTGGTTGCCTATTTTCTCCTTGAGGTACTGCTGGCTCACCTGATGTGTGTACAGTGTGTAATAACCATGCCTACAAATTTCTGAGGTGTTATGTAAATCTCAGCTTTGTGCAACATGATAAGATGATGCAATGTTTTGTTACGATAGTCTCCTTGCCATTGGCTCATGTTCAAATTGCATTGTCTTGTATTGAGGTGTGAGAAATGCAGAGTGTGTTGAATAATCCTCAGACTTTGTACTGATAAGAAAAATGTCTCATTCGAAACAATAATTATTATTTTTTAAATTTTAAAACCGAAGACTTGACTTGCTCAAAGTGGAAATTCTTTGTCTGTAAATACTAAAACGTGGGGATTTATTTCCCTACGGTAATTACTTATTTCTGTGTGTTTGATGCATGCAAGAATTTGATGTTCTAAATTTTTGTTCCTCGCTTTGTAAATTTGTTTAATTTATAAGAGGAAAAAGCAGCAAAATATTAGACTTCTAATTTCCTTCTTGCGGATTGCCGAAAATATGTATTTGTATGGACCGTGTCTAAACTTATTTTTTGTTCTTGCTGTTTCTAAGAGCTTATTTTGTACGTGTAAACACTGGAGTTTATTTCGATAGAGCGTGTTGTACAGAGACTCAAGAAACATCACTTATTTGGAGACATCTGGCCAGCCCTCAATCTTGACAACCGAGTGGTCTTCTATTTAAACGTTACTATGGTTTAAAGGCAGTACTGGACATAAAATACTGAGATGTTATATGGTGGAAGGGGCTTTGCTGTCTAAAAATGGCTAAGGGACAGTCACATTACTACACAAAATGGCTGCCTGCAGGACAAATCTGGATTAAGTGTGTATGGTTTATACTGGTCTGTAACTGAATGAAAACAACAAAATGCCAAGGGAACTGAAAGAAGAGGCTGTTTTGTAGATATCTTGAGGTAAAATATGTCTTTCGAGTGTTTGGGTTCATCCAAGTGGATGGTTATTGCGAATGACAGATGTTATTGATTGTGGGTGGTCCCTGACCATATGGGAGATGTCTTCTAAAAGAACAGACTTTGACAATGGAATTTTTGAGTAAAATAAAGCATTTAAAAATGAAATATGGAGTGTTTTTTTGTGTTTCACAGACTAGGGAGATTATTCTGGAATAATAAAACTGGTAATAAAAATGCAGGTTTATTTAACGTCAGATTTTACACTCACAGTAATGGAGCTCATTTACATGTTGCTGGTTTGTCTAATTACATATTAAAAATGTAATGTGCCTATGTAGTTCACACATTTTGCATCACTTAGAGAAACATGAGTTTTTGTAAAAATATATAGGAATAAAAAAACACAATAATTTAAAACAGACCTGCTATAAAACAAACTCTTTATCAACAAAGTATGCAAACTTTAACTTCCTCACCCAAAAAAACAACAGCAAAAAACAGTTCAACGTGACTTAAAATGTTAAGTCAAATTGGCTGAATTGAAGTCTACTGTTTTAAGTTTGGCTATTTTGACCCAAAATCTTTAATTCACTACAAATTCACGTTGAATTCCCAACAATTCACACTTTAGTGAATAAATGTGAGTTAAAAAAATAAAACCTAGTAATATCCAGGAGCATTGCTACCTTCTCAATTCTACTTTTTCAAAGCTGCATCTAAGGCCAATCCCCACTGTCATCCTTTAACCTCTGCAGTCCCTTACCCCAAATCCTATCATTTAATTCTCCTCGTATCTCCACCCATTTCCCTTGTACCCTTTGTGTGTCTCTCACTCTCTGCCTCTTATAAAATCCCTTTTCTCTCTTTCCTTGAATCCCCCTCAGACTATTGGCATTTCAGGTATTGGTACTCATCTTAGCCAACGTGCTTTTGAAATTGTAGTGCTTGGCATAGTCACATATATGCCTCCTCCTTCACAACAGTGTAGTCCCATGTTTTTCACTGACCTGGCGTGGTAATATCTTGTGGTAATATCTGGCGTGGTAATATCTTGTGGTATGGTACTGGCTAATGCCCAGAGATGAATTGTGCCTGGCTGTTTTACGATGCAGTAAATCCATGCATCTCTATAGTTCTCGAAACACTGGGTATCGCTGAATTATAAAAAAAGACTTGCTCAGTGTGGTGTTACTACTAGGGCACCTCCCAAGGATTTTAGGCTGAGCTCCAAACATAATAACTCCAAGAAAACCTTCCAAATCCTGATTGTCCTGGAAAGATCTCCAAGAGGTCCCTGATCCAACCTGCGCTGCATGCATGTTGTACAACAATATAAATAATTAAAATTTCTAAAAGGAGATAGAAGAACATCAACAAGGCAGTGCCCGTGGGCCGTGAAATGTCTTTAAATACAAACTGTGCCAGCGAGACAATTATAATGGAAAAGAAACCCTCTATGCAGTGCTTGAGTAGGGGGCACCTACCACGTACTACTGAGACTGCAAACCATAATAACAAGTGCATCTTTTATTAACTCATGGTGTTAATTCAACATTAAAGGTAACCATGTGTTATAAAAATAACCCAAACTGTACATACCTGTGATCTTGCACACCTTATTAATACATGGACATTATGCCTTTTAAAAAGGGACTCTCATAAGAACATAACATATACAGTGAGGAGTGGGAAAGTATTTGATCCCCTGCTGATTTTGAAGGTTTGCCCACTGACAAAGAAATGATCAGTCTCTAATTTTAATGGTAGGTGTATTTTAATAGTGAGAGACAGAATAACAAAAAAAATCCAGAAAAACGACTGTCAAAAAGGTTATACATTGATTTGCATGTCAATGAGTGAAATAAGTATTTGATCCCCTATCAATCAGCAAGATTTCTGGCTCCCAGGCGTCTTTTATACAGGTAACAAGCTGATTACTGTATCAAATACACCTGTCCACAGAAGCAATCAATCAGATTCCAAACTCTCCACCATGGCCAAGACCAAAGAGCTGTCCAAGGATGTCAGGGACAGGATTGTAGACCTACACAAGGCTGGAATGGGCTACAAGACCATCGCCAACCAGCTTTGTAAGAAAGTGACAACAGTTGGTGCGATTATTCACAAATGTAAGAAACACAAAAAAACTGTCAGTGCTCCATGGAAGATTTGACCTTGTGGAGTTTCAATGATCATGAAAACAATGAGGTATCAGCCCAGAACTACACGGGAGAATCTTGTTAATGATCTCAAGGTAGTTGGGACAATAGTCACCAAGAAAACAATTGGTAACACACTACGTGGTGAAGGACTGAAATTCTGCAGTGCCCACAAGGTCTCCCTGATCAAGAAAGCCCATGTACAGGCCCGCCTGAAGTTTGACAGTGAACATCTGAATGATTCAGAGGAGAACTGAGTGAAAGTGTTGTGGTCAGATAAGCCCAAATTCTCTTTGCCATCAACTCAACTTGCTGTGTTTGGAGGAGGAGGAATGCTGCCTATGACCCCAAGAACACCATCCCCACCGTCAAACATGGAGGTGGAAACATTATGCTTTCTGGGTGTTCTGCTAAGGGGACAGGACAACTGTACCGCATCAAAGGGACCCAAGATTGTACCGTCAAATCTTGGGTGAGAACCTCCTTCCCTCAGCCAGGACATTTAAAATGGGTATTCCAGCATGGCAATGACCCAAAACACACAGCCAAGGCAACAAAGGAGTGGCTCAAGAAGAAGCACATTAAGGTCCTGGAGTGGCCTAGCCAGTCTCCAGACCTTAATTCCATAGACAATCTGTGGAGGGAGCTGAAGGTTCAAGTTGCAAAACCTCAGCCTTGAAACCGTAATGACTTGGAGAGGATCTGCAAAGAGGAGTAGGACAAAATCCCTCCTGAGATGTGTGCAAACCTGCTGTTCAACTACAAGAAACTTCTGAACTCTGTGATTGCCAACACGGGTTTTATTACCAAGTCCTAAGTCAAAGGGGTCAAATATTTATTTCACTCATTGACATGCAAATCAATATATAACTTTTTGACATGCGTTTTTCTGGATTTATTTTTGTTATTCTGTCTCTCACTATTAAAATACACCTACCATTAAAATTAAAGACTGGTAATTTCTTTGTCAGTGGGCAAACCTTCAAAATCAGCAGGGGATCACATACTTCCCCCCTCACTGTATCAGTTAATGCAAGTTAGCTACATAATATCAATTGCCTTTTGTGTAAATCACACTGGGGGGAACACAGCAGCTCACACTGGAGGAACACAGCAGCTCACACTGGGGGGAACACAGCAGCTCACACTGGGGGGAACACAGCAGCTCACACTGGAGGGAACACATCAGCTCTCACTGGAGGGAACACAGCAGCTCACCCTGAGGGGAACCCAGAAGCTCACACTGGGGGGAATCCAGCAGCTCACACTGGGGGGAACCTAGCAGCTCACAATGGGGGGAACACAGCAGCTCACACTGGGGGGAACACAGCAGCTCACACTGGGGGGAACACAGCAACTTACACTGGAGGGAACACAGCAGCTCACACTGGGGGGAACCTAGCAGCTCACAATGGGGGGAACACAGCGGCTCACACTGGGGGGAACACAGCAGCTCACACTGGGGGGAACACAGCAGTTCACACTGGGGGAAACACAGCAGCTCACACTGGGGGGAACACAGCAGCTCACACTGGAGGTAGTGCAGTACTAGGAATATTTTTGATAGCTCCCTTCATAGATAAAACTATTTCTAGTTTAGAGAAAACGTTTGAGGGCCTGTCTGCTTTGGTGCAATGTGTATGGCAGTCTGCCTGCTTTACAATGAAGCCATAAGGACAGGCAAACTCCTGTGTGAACCAAAGAAAAAAAGTTACCTGCGCTCTCTCCTAAATCCCTATGTATATTTAAACAAATGGAGTTCATTTAGTTACTCCAATGGCCACTGGAGGGAATGCCCACCTGCCAACGTCAAGGCAAACCCCCCTATATGGGTCCTACACTGACCCTTCACCTTGCTTCCCTCAGCTTCTGGCAAAGATCTCTAATGAGACAGAAAGGGGTATTTTGCTGCCGCCCATCCCATGTGTTCCCTATTAAGGTTTAATAAGTATATAGGGGTGTATATAAAAAATACCCCTTTCTGTCTCATTAGAGATATCTTCGCCAGAGGCTCAAGGAAGCAGGCTGAAGGGTCAGAGTAGGACCCGCTTAGGGGGGGTCTGCCTTGACATTAGCAGACGGGTATTCCCTCCAATGGAGTAACTAAATGACCTCCATTTGTTTAAATATAGATAGGGATTACTGGAGAGCGCAGGTAACTTTTTTCTTCGTTTTTTACTATATGTATTGAAGCTAATGTTTGCTGTGGTCGTTGCTGCTGCCCAGGAGTGATGGGGGTGAGCGCAGGACTTTTCTTTTTGTATTTAAACTCCTGTGTGAAATGTAACTCTGCTTTACTGGCAGTCAGCATATGACATTGGCCCATAGATTCGAGGAAGCAAAGATGGGCCCTACTGTCCCTTTAAAATGGTTAATTAGCATCTGAGGAATATGAGAATATTATTTCTGCTAAATTAGAGCGTCGCAGGGAATATGTTCTAAATAGAACTAGTCCCTTGGCAGTTTTAAGTAAAGAAAAATTATTTATTGAAAACTGCCTGGAAGCAGCATTTTTTTTTTTCTTTTCATTTCCATTTCATTTTGAAAATTAAACTTAAGGCTAAAGGTGAATTTTAAAACCCACAGGGACTCTTTCTGGCCACAAAAGTGATGGAAAAGTTGTTTCAAGGGGACTAACCCCTGGACTGTGGCATGCCGGAGGGGGATCCATGGCAAAACTCCCATGGAAAATTACACAGTTGATGCAGAGTCTGGTTTTAATCCTTAAAGGGCATAAATCACCTAACATTCCTAAATTGTTTGGAATAACGTGCTTTAAAACATCAGGTATGATGTTGTATCGATCAGGTAGTGTAAGGGCTACGCCCGCTTCACAGTGACAGACCAAACTCCCCGTTTAACGCACCACAAACAGTCCATTTGCACAACCGCAAACTCCCCATTTGCACAAGGTTGGATACCAAGCTAGCCATGTCCCGTTCCTTGTCCTCATTGATGTCATTGAAAGTCTCTTCCTCCACCCAGCCACGTACAACACCAAGGGTCCCCGAAAGGTGACAACAAGCCCCCTGTATTTTTTTTTTAAATGTACACTACTGTTACACCAGATATGAGTTGCACTGGTGTGACACTGTGCCCTGGCAGGCCCTAAAACGCACACGTGTGAAGGAAACTGACTGCTATTATATTACAGTCAAAAAAGTTGTTGTGGGGGCGGGGTCTGACTGCAGAACCGAGCGGACGTGTCTCCTCGGGGCTCCCGCACTAAACGACCAAACAAAGCTGGAAAACTACTTATTTGACCGTAGAAGAGACCAACATTGCTCCTAACCTGGCACCCAGAACCGAGACCTACCTGGAGACACCACTCATACAGCACACCCAGTCAGAATCTCCGTATCGGCCTCTGCGGCCTACTCACGCGGCTGGCGCGGGGGGGACGGCCGCTCCCCTGCGTTTGATAGCCGCAACACAACCAAGCATGCACCCCCGTTCCCCCCCCTATGGACCGGTGGGGGTCATCCCGGTCTCCGCCGACCCGCAGCGTGAAGCACAGTCACTCTTGGCGGCTCCAACTCGACCGAGCATCTCGGGCGGCAGCAGAAGCAAGATGGCGGACGGGCCCATATTGCCACAAGCTACTAGTGTGCAGCTCACCTCAATGGAGCACTATACTGTGCGCCTAGACAAGCTCTTCCAGCGCTGGTGGGACAGCCTAGAGCAACGCAACAAGATGAAACACCCTACCTCTGCGGACCAGGCGGATAGGAGGGGGACGTCGGGAGAGAGGGGGCCGCACACAGGCATACCACACGGAACCGCAACCGACCCTCATACCGGCAGCCATCCTAGGCCGAAGGCCAAACAGAGAATCACTCCAAGGCACCGACCACAACGCCGGAAGCCCGACCGCCGTGGGCGGCGGCAGAACACCCGGGTTTTCCAGGACGCCCACAATGGGGTAGACCCGGCCTCAAGGAGTCACCGAGTCTGTGGCATACGGGTGCTGGCCTTTCCAATGACCTGGGGCTGGAGGGCGGCCTCCCAACACACGTCCCTCGCACTACCCCTGAGACAGGACTTTCAAACTATCCCAGCACCCTTCAGTGCACTGGGAATCGGCTGACCGAGCACTCCCAGACCGGGTAACACAGAGGTATGAGTCTACAGCCTCCCATGCAATGGACGCTATGCTTACCATGTAGACACCTCTTGAACAGAGACTTTCCCTCGACAGAGGACTTTAAAGCAACACTCACCGCTTACCCACTTAACTTGTCTAGCACTCATAATATTCATCCCACACTTATACTATGCATTGCAGTACGCATAGGCCATGACCCTAATTAGCCTGCCACCTTCTACCATAATGAATATATACCTGTCTGCCTGGCAACTTACATGTTTAACCCTTACGTCTGTTTCCTCTTCTTCTTGCTTCATGTGCATAATCTGTGACGCCTACAGTCTAGTTTAAACACTGTTAAATTAATTAATATGCAACACAACTCTCACAAACTGAAAGTCTAAGCTACCAATATTTGCCTTGTAAAGTTACAGATTGTTCTGCCTAGCCTGACCCCTCTTGTTTTAAAAAAAAAAAGGTGCTGATACTGATTGCCATGATTATTGATATCCTTGTTTATTCCTTCAGCCTGTACTTGCTATTGTGGCAATGCGAGCGTGTTTTGTTATTCTAAGCACAATAAAAATAAAGAATTAAAAAAAAAAAAAAAAGTTGTTGTTTTTTAAAATGCAAGCTATTGTGACACCAGATATGAGTGGTGTCACTGGGCAAGTGGGCACAGTATACGCTGTGAGCCTGATACACACGCTGGCAGGCAGGCAGGCAACTGCCATTAGATTACACAGGGAAAAAAAAAAGCAGACTGATGTTCTAGCCCTAAAAATGGCTTTTTGGGGTGGTGTGGAGGGTGGGGAGGCTGAAGGTGGTAGGGAGGGTGGTGAGGCTGAGGGTGGTAGGGAGGGTGGTGAGGCTGAGGGTAGTAGGGAGGCTGAGGGTGGTGGGGAGGGTGGGGAGGCTGAGCGTAGTAGGGAGGGTGAGGAGGGTGATGAGGCTGAGGGTGGTGGTGAGGCTGGCTGAGGGTGGTAGGGAGGGTGATGAGGCTGAGGGTGGTGGGGAGGGTGGTAGGGAGGCTGAGTGTGGTGGGGGGTGAGAGAGCCTCCCTTTAGTCCCTGGTGGTCCAGTGGGCTCCCTGGTGGTCCGGTGGCCACTGCTCCCGGTCTGCAGCTCCGCAGAGCTGCAGACCACGTAATCTCGCGAAACCATCAGAGCGTTGTTGTGGTAACCCGCGGCAACGCTCTGATTGGCCGGTTTTCGTGAGACACATGGTCTGCAGCTCTGCTCACTGCGGAGCTGCAGATCGGTGTTTGCGGTTGCTAGCCGGGCAGCCAGGAGGGGCCTCGCACCCGGCGGCATACCGGGCAAGCCGCCGGGCCCCCTCCTGGTGTCAGGTCCTCGGTCAGTGGCCTTAGGCGGCCGCCTAAACCGCCTAATTAGAGAGCCGCCTCTGACGTGCAAGCTACACCCTAAACATGACAGTCATCTTTCACAACAATGTACTACTATATACTCATACCCTCAGTGCAACTAGCCATGATATACGCACGTTCAGCCTAGCATGCTCAAATATAACACACTTCTGTCTAAAAAAAAAAAAGACAAAAAAAAAAAAAAAGAATGCAGCTTCAGAATTAATCTAAATTGTATGCTGTCTCGGAGGTGGGAGGGTC
Source organism: Pelobates fuscus (assembly GCF_036172605.1). NCBI lineage: Eukaryota > Metazoa > Chordata > Amphibia > Anura > Pelobatidae > Pelobates > Pelobates fuscus. Next base: position 383,425,938 of record NC_086320.1, on the reverse strand, counting down.
TGGGAGGGAGGGTCTGCTACTAATTGGCTGGAATGTGTCTGCTGACTATGAGGTACAGGGTCAAAGTTTACTCAATGATGACGAATAGGGGGCGGACCGAACATCGCATATGTTCGCCATCCGTGGCGAACGCGAACAAGCTATGTTCGCCAGGAACTATTCGCCAGCGAACCGTTCGGGACATCACTAATCAGTAGTATTTAAAGGGACACTATAGTAACCAGAACAACTACAGCTCATTGTATGTGTTCTGTTGAGTAGAATCATTACCTTCAGGCTTTTTGCTGTAAACACTGTCTTTTCAGAAAAAATGCAGTGTTTACATTACAGCTTAGGTATACCTCCACTGGCTACCCCTCAGATGGCTACCAGAGGTGCTTCCTGGGGCAGTGCTGCACAGTGTGACTGACATTCAGTGTCTCCACCCTCTGCATGGAGACACTGAACTTTCCTCATAGATATATATTGATTCAATGTATCTCTATGAGGAGATACTGATTGGTCAGGGCTGTGTTTGGCTTGTGCTGGCTCTGCCACTGTGACAGTTTTAGCCAATACTATGTGAATCACTTCTGATGATGCCAGCCAAGCAGGCAGATCAGGGGCAGGGCCAGTGCAGACTGGAATAAAAGTAAGATATTACTATATTTACGGGGAGGAGGGGAGAGTAGATGGTGGTTTTAATACTATAGGGTCAGAAATACATGTTTGTGTTTCTCACCCTTTAGTGTTCCTTCAATGTATGTGTTCCTGTGTCTATTGTCAGTCCAGCAGGCTTTTTAATGTAAGCACTGCCCTTTCAGAGAAAAGGCTGTGTTTACATGACAGCCTAGAAAGACCTCCAGTGGCAGTCACTTATTGTCAGGGTACCTGAGGTCTCTGCCTCCGAGAGAGGTAGAGACTTAGACGTTTATCCGTCCGGACGCCATGTTTCTCCTGTTCCTCGCGGTCGACCCGTTCACATAGACGCCGGCCGCGAGGGAGTTACTTCCTTATGTAGCATGGTGCCCGGAGACCGACGTCATGACGCCAATCCGGAACGACCTGTCACTCAATCCGTTGGAGACCAATCAGGACTCGTCGGAGGCGTGTCTATCCTCTCTAGCCAGGGTATTTAAACATACTTCGCCCTGTTGCTCATTGCCCTGTCGTGGTTCTAGCCTGTCTAGTCACACAGTGCTCTGGTGTTTTCAGTTATCCTTTTGGTTACGACCCGGCTTGTTTGTCTTACTCTGTTTACCTCTGTTATCCTTGACCCGGCTTGTTACTCGCTTACCTGTCCTCTCGTTCCCTCGACCTCGGCTTGTCTCTGACCATTCTCTATACTCTCTGTACGTTAGTCCGGCCATTCTAAGGTCCGGTATACGTATCCTGTACCTGTTTGTACTTTGCGTGTTGGATCCCTGACCCGATCCTGACATTACGACAGGGCCAATGGATCCTGCAAGTACAAACAGTCAGCTTGGTCCTTCTGATCCTAGGTTCGAAGCCATGGAACACAGAATGGATCAGATGGCCCTAGCTCTACAGGCGTTATTATCTCGTGCTAATAACCCACCAGAAGAGACCCGTACTACTTCTATTTCCCCTGTGAGCTCAGGTCTAGAAGTAGCCACTGTAGGTGCCTCTTCCCGTATTACTCCACCAGTACGTTATGGTGGTTCACCTGAGAAGTGTTGTGGTTTTTTAAACCAGATCAGTATTCATTTTGAATTACAACCTCGCTCCTATCCTACCGATAGGGCAAAGGTTGGATTTATTATCACCTTACTCATTGAGAAAGCTCTGAGATGGGCCAACCCATTATGGGAGAACGATAACCCGTTGGTATATAATTATAATGCCTTTGTAGCTGCCTTTAGAAGAACTTTTGACCCGCCTGGTAGGAAGGTCAATGCAGCCAGATTACTGTTGCGCCTGAGACAGGAGAACCGAACACTTGTGGATTATGCACTAGAGTTCAGGTCTCTGGCGGCAGAAGTCAAGTGGAATGAGCAGGCTTATATAGATGTATTTTTGAACGGGTTATCAGATGTTATCCTTGACGAAGTTGCTACTAGGGAGCTGCCTGAGAATTTAGAGGACTTAATTTCGTTCATTTCTCGCATTGATGAGCGTTTAAGAGAGAGACAGAACACTCGAGAGAGGAATCTTAGATCTACCTTTAAGTTAGCACCCGCATTTCAAAGTCCTGATTCCAATACCTCACTGTTTCCTGAACCTATGCAGATAGGCAATACTCGCCTTTCAGAGGAGGAGAGACAGTACAGGAGAAGGGAGGGATTATGTATATATTTTGGAGTCAGAGGTCACTTGCGCCTGAATTGTCCTATTCGCTCGGGAAACGCCCGCACCTAAGTTTCTCTAGAGGACAGGCCTTGGGTGTTTCTATTTTGTCCTCTACTCATGATTATAAAAATCACAGGCTGCTGTTACCAGTTTCTTTAACGTGGGAGAAGGGAGTGCTAAAGATCATGGCCTTGATAGATTCCAGTGCTGCTGAGAATTTTATCGACCAAGCCTTTGCTACTAAACACACTATCCCATCCCAGTTAAGAAAGATACCTTTGGCCGTTGAGGCCATAGATGGTAGACCGCTACTCGAGCCTGTTATCTCGCGTGAGACTATACCTATTAACTTGACTGTTGGTATCTTACACGAGGAGAACTTATCACTTATGCTCATTTCGTCTCCCTCTGTTCCCATAGTTCTGGGGTACCCATGGTTAAGGAGACATAATCCTATTATCGATTGGGAGTTAGGGGAAATACTCTCATGGGGTCAGGGTTGTCAGGAGAGGTGTTTACGCAGGGTATCCCCATTGGCTGTAATTAACACACCAGACAGTTCTACCCAGTCTAAGGGGATACAGATACCTCCTCTATACCTGGATTTAAAAGCAGTGTTCGACAAAAAGAACACTGATACGCTACCCCCACACAGGACATTTGATTGTAAAATTAATCTATTACCTGGTACCATGCCGCCCAGGGGTCATGTATACCCTCTATCCACTAAAGAGAATGCTGTTTTAGAGGAGTATATTCAGGAGAATTTAGACAAGGGATTCATTAGGAGATCTTCCTCTCCTGCCGGGGATGGATTTTTTTTTGTTAAAAAGAAGGATGGTTCACTCAGACCTTGCATCGATTACCGGGGTTTGAATAAAATAACCATCAGAAATACCTATCCTATTCCCCTGATTACCGAGCTCTTTGACCGGTTAAAGGATTCTAAAATTTTCACCAAGTTGGATCTCAGAGGGGCATATAACTTGGTGAGAATCCAGCAAGGCCACGAGTGGAAGACAGCGTTTAATACCCGCTATGGTCATTATGAGTACACGATCATGCCCTTTGGTCTTTGCAACGCACCTGCAGTTTTTCAAGATTTGATTAACGAAGTTCTTAGGGAATTCCAACATGATTGTGTTATTGTCTACCTGGATGACATACTCATACACTCTAGAGAGATTGAGACTCACCATAGACAAGTCAGAAAGGTGTTACACAAACTTCTGCAACACGGTTTATACTGTAAGTTGGAGAAATGCAGTTTTGACCAGACCCAGATAGACTTTCTGGGATACGTGATTTCTGGGGAAGGCTTTAAGATGGATCCTGACAAACTCCAGTCTATTCTAGATTGGCCATTGCCTAAGGGACTCAAGGCTATTCAGAGGTTTATTGGGTTCTCCAATTATTATAGGCGCTTCATTAAGGGTTACTCGTCTATTATTGCGCCCATTACCAATATGACCAAACAGGGGGCGGATACTAAGACGTGGTCTACTGAAGCTCTCGTTGCTTTCAAGAATCTCAAAGAACTTTTTGCCTCTGCTCCAATTTTAGTCCATCCTGATACGACTTTGCAGTTTCTACTCGAGGTCGATGCCTCTGAGACAGGAGTAGGTGCGGTTCTGTCACAAAGGTTAGGGGTGGATAAACCACTACACCCGTGTGGTTTTTTTTCCAGGAAACTTTCTGGGCCTGAGAGCAGATATGACATCGGAGACAGGGAACTGTTAGCGGTCATTAAAGCCTTAAAGGAGTGGAGACATTTATTGGAGGGGACCTTACACCCTATTACTATTTTGACGGACCACAAAAACTTGTCCTATATTGGGGAGGCCAAGCGTCTGTCTTCTAGGCAAGTGCGTTGGTCCTTATTCCTGACTCACTTTAATTATGTGCTGACTTACAGACCTGGTTCTAAGAACTCTAAAGCCGATGCTTTATCTCGCCAATATGAACCTTCTACTATACCGGAACCGGTTCTTTCTTCTATAGTTCCGAAATGCAATATTGTTGCTAATACGAATCTCAGGATTCACTCCCCGTTACTGGCCAAGATCATTAAGCTGCAACATCTGGCACCTAAACAGACTCCTGCGGGTCGACATTTCGTTCCTCCTGCTCTTCAACTGGAACTGTTGCAGTGTCTCCATAACAGCAAGATGGCGGGACATCCTGGTATTCGCAAAACATTTGCTTTGATCTCCAAAGACTTCTGGTGGCCTGCTTTACGTAAAGATACTAAATATTTCATCGCTGCTTGTGAGGTTTGTACTAAAACCAAACAACCCCATACACTCCCTTGTGGATTCCTGCATCCCTTAGAGGTTCCAGAGAAACCATGGTCCTGTTTGGCCATGGACTTTATTGTCGATCTACCTATCTCTAAGAAACAGACTGTTATTCTCACCGTGGTTGACAGATTCACTAAGATGGCTCACTTCATTCCTCTGCCTAAACTACCGTCTTCTCCCGAATTGGCAGAGATATTCGCTAGGGAGATTTTTCGTCTACATGGGATACCCTCCCAAATTGTATCTGACAGAGGCTCTCAATTTATTTCCCGATTTTGGAGGGCCTTCTGTTCACAACTAGGTATCAAGTTGAACTTTTCTTCTGCCTATCATCCTCAGTCTAACGGAGCTGCTGAACGTACCAACCAGAAAATTGAACAATATTTACGATGTTTTGTTTCCGAACACCAGGACGATTGGGTCGGTTTGATTCCTTGGGCGGAGTTTGCACACAACAATCTCGTCTGCGATTCTACTCATTCAAGCCCCTTCTTCATGAATTATGGCTTTCATCCGTCTATTCTTCCTTCGGCTTCTCCTTCCCAGGGGGTGCCGTCGGTTGATGTTCATGTGGCCAATTTGAGGAAGTTGTGGGACCAAACTCGACAAATCCTTATGCACAACTCTATGCTGGTTAAGAGACACGCTGATAAACGTAGAAGGGCGGCTCCGGTCTTTGTTCCAGGTGATAGGGTATGGCTGAGCACAAGGAACATCCGTTTAAAAGTGCCCTCCATGAAGTTCGCTCCCCGTTATATTGGTCCTTACAGGGTACTGACTCGAATCAATCCAGTTGCGTACCGTCTAGCTCTTCCTGCTACCTTACGCATCCCTAACTCGTTTCATGTTTCATTGCTGAAACCACTTATATGCAACAGATTTTCCTCCACAACAGCCCCTCCTCGCTCTGTTCAGGTGGAGGGTCAGGAGGAGTATGAGGTTAACTCTATTATTGATTCTCGAATCTCACGGGGGAAGGTTCAATATCTGGTCGATTGGAAGGGTTATGGTCCTGAAGAGAGGAGTTGGGTACCTCAAGAGGATGTTCATGCTCCTCGTCTCCGCAGGGCGTATCACTCCCGCTTCCCATCTCGTCCCGGTTCCTTCCGCCCGGTGGGCGTATCTGAGAGGGGGGGTACTGTCAGGGTACCTGAGGTCTCTGCCTCCGAGAGAGGTAGAGACTTAGACGTTTATCCGTCCGGACGCCATGTTTCTCCTGTTCCTCGCGGTCGACCCGTTCACATAGACGCCGGCCGCGAGGGAGTTACTTCCTTATGTAGCATGGTGCCCGGAGACCGACGTCATGACGCCAATCCGGAACGACCTGTCACTCAATCCGTTGGAGACCAATCAGGACTTGTCGGAGGCGTGTCTATCCTCTCTAGCCAGGGTATTTAAACATACTTCGCCCTGTTGCTCATTGTCCTGTCGTGATTCTAGCCTGTCTAGTCACACAGTGCTCTGGTGTTTTCCGTTATCCTTTTGGTTACGACCCGGCTTGTTTGTCTTACTCTGTTTACCTCTGTTATCCTTGACCCGGCTTGTTACTCGCTTACCTGTCCTCTCGTTCCCTCGACCTCGGCTTGTCTCTGACCATTGTCTATACTCTCTGTACGTTAGTCCGGCCATTCTAAGGTCCGGTATACGTATCCTGTACCTGTTTGTACTTTGCGTGTTGGATCCCTGACCCGATCCTGACACTTATACAGCCACTAGGGGTGCTTCCTGGGCAGTGCTGCAGAAGGTTCTTGGTGGAGACGCTGAACTTTCCCCATAGAGATGCATGGATTCACTGTATTTCTATGAGGAGATGCTAATTGGCCAGGGTGGCATTGACCCCGCCCCCTGTCCAACCTCCTTGGCCGCGATGCTCTGAATTGATGATCTCAGCCAATCCAATGCTTTCCTATAGTGTTCCTTAATCATGAAAAGCCCCAACTACACAAAGGAAAGTACATTAATTCAATAATACAGTAAATCACAATCATATACCCAAATGTTGTAATCCAAACAAATACACTGCGGAGAATGGCCCTAGCAAGAGAAAGCCACAAAATAACCACCGACTGCTCTCGAGGGAGCTTCCCCAAGCTGGAACTTCCCTCTTAGACCTAAACAGTAACTTAATTTTATGAAATCAGACATGGCTCATTTATGTTCAAACTGCTATGAAAAAGCACCCCATGTTTATTCACCTCCACAGATGCATGAACCCCATTTTTAAGGGAAGGATCTGCTGTGTTCTGCTACACCTTGACCTTGATTAACAAGCAAGCAATCTGATCTCAATCCGATTCTGACTGCCCCAGAATCCATACTGACCAATTAGATCCAGTAATAAGGTGCAATGCAGTGTTTGGACCTGAGGGAACCTGTGTCATAAACACATCCCCGATGAGATACCCCAAGGCTGAACATGCACTTTGAATAATAGTGGTAAGCCCTGCTGTACTCAATAGAGGAAAGATCTGACTTCTGACATACTTCATTACAAGGCCACCAACGCCGGCCACCCCACCTCATTTCTATGCCCTCCATCTAAAACCATGGTAACTGGTGACAAATGCAGATGGGGGTTTTGCTTCTTTCCGTCCTACCAGGTCACATGGTGAATAAACAGGAAGGGGAATGGGCAAAAGCAGTTCAGTTCTCTGAAAAAAAACACCAGATGACTTAAAAATATATTTTGTAGATTTTATGGGAAACTTACATAAAAATGTCACAAGGCCTCATTATTTTTCGACATGCTCCACCAGTTATCATTCGTAGAACTGGTTCTGCCTTTTAAAGGCCATTAAAGTAGATTCTCTATAATTTCCTTTTAGCCACGCTGCTATTTGTCCAAAGTGCTTGTCTCTCGTTTTAAGAGAACAAATTAATGTCAGGGTAAACTTTTTACTTTAAAGATAAAGATAAATCCTGGGGACAAATCAGTCACAGCAGATCATCGGTGCCCCAGTCCAGATTTTTTTCATTAAAAAAAACTAAAAAGTGGAGAAAGGGAGAGTGGTGACTGGTGAAGAAATATTGAGACCAGGAGGTGGGAAACTGGGAAAAAGGAGAGGAGAATAACTCGCTACAGGTTTGGGGAACAGACAGACAGGTGAGACAGGGATAGAACAAATGAATAAACACAGACTGGAAGGAAGAAACAGAATAAAAACAGACTGGTAAAAAAAACTACAGAGTCAAATAATCACACCTCCCGACATTTCACATAGACAGACGGGCACTTTCATTTTAGTCGTGTGAGTGGGGGTGTGGCTGTTCTGAGTGGGGGTGTGGCTGTTCTGGGTGGGGGTGTGGTCAGGGGTGTGGCTGTTCGGGGTGTGACCATGGGTGTGGCTGTTCTGAGTGGGGGTGTGGTCAGGGGTGTGGCTGTTCTGGGTGGGGGTGTGGTCAGGGGTGGGGCTGTTCTGGGTGTGATTGGGGGTGTGGCCATGAGTGTGGCTGTTCCGTGTGGGGGTGTGGTCAGGGGTGTGGCTGTTCTGGGTGTGAGTGGGGTGTGTGACCAGGGGTGTGGCCAGGGCCGGCCTTAGGCATTTGGGCGCCCTGTGCAAAAAATCTTCACAGCGCCCCCCCCCCACTCCTTACCCCTTCCCACACACCCTGTCACACACACACACACACAGGCAGGCAGACAGCCATACACACACACACACAAACACACTTAGGCAGTCATACACAGACAGCCACACACAAACACACACACAGACATAGAATGTGACGGCAGATGAGAACCATTCGGCCCATCTAGTCTGCCCAGACAGTCACACATAGGCAGTCACACACAAACACACACACACACAGGCAGACAGCCACACACACAGCCACAAACAAATACACAGGCAGACAGCCAAACACACAGAGGCAAACAGCCACACACACACACACACACACAGTCACACACACACAGACAAACAGTCAAACACACACAGACAAACAGTCAAACACACACTGTCAGACAGCCACACACACACAGTCACAAACAGACAAACAGACACACACACACTGGCAGACAGTCACACACACACACACACACGCAAACAGTCACACACACACACGCGCAGACAGTCACACACACACACGCGCAGACAGTCACACACACGCGCAGACAGTCACACACACGCGCAGACAGTCACACACACACACACACAAACATAGGCAAACAGTCACACACACACAGGCAGACAGCCATACACACACAGTCAGACACACACACACAGACACACACTAACAGACACACACTAGAGAAAACTACCTCAATAAAGAGATAGAAAGTGTTTCTTTACAGTGCCCAAAATGTAAAAGCTGCTCAACACTAAAAGTGGAATACCCCTTACCCACAATAAAAAACAAATATACAGAAATAAGGTATACAAATTATACCAAACAAGTGGAGCGCTCTAAACAGTAGAGGGGTTTACTCACCCCTTTGGTACAGTGACAGTCTTGAAAAACTTGAATGTACATATAAAAGGAAACAAGAGAAACAAAAATATAGTGCAGATGTTCCAAAATGGATAATTGGTAGTAAGTAATGACTGAAACCACTCACATGGACAGGAGCCTATATGGTATTGGCTCCGTAAAAGGATCCTTTATGCTTTTAGGGCAGCAACACACCCCTTTATCCCAGGTAGTGTCCCTCCAGGAGTATACAACGAGAAGAAAAGCAGAAAAACAACTGTGTAGAATTGCACATACTATAATGGTATTTTGAAATATAAATAGTTGTGCTCACCTTCTGCAGAGCCCTGAAATCCCGGCTCTGAGGTTGATAAACAATGTGCTACTTTAGAGGGGGAATAGCACTCTCCCCAATGGAGTTCCTGATGGCTATAAAGGACTTTGGACTAAAGTATAAAATAGTAAATAACATTTATTGTTAATACATTAAAAACAAAATAAATGGGTACTTAGAAAGTAAAAAGATCCAATAAAAGTCCAATAAAAAGTCCAGAATAATCAGCTAAACGCGTTTCACTCTATGAGCTTCCTCAGTAGCTGCAGGATAGCCTCAGGAATCCTTCTTTTTAAATGTTTGAAAGTCCTTGTGGATCCTCCTCTTGAAGTCACATGGTGTGGAATTAATCACAAATTGGAAAACAGGTTACGCTCTACATTATATGTTACAAGAGAAAACATCTGTGGTAGAGAATTTCCATTTGTTGACAAAATTGTCAATCATCAGTGATGTTTAGTTACGTAATGTTCATTGGTAGTGACATAATTTTAAATATCCAATGGTGTGAATGGTTGGCGGAAGTGACATCACTAAGTGATATTGCCAACCATCTCCATCCTCCATTTTAAATGGTAACATGATTTTATATATCCAATGGTGTGAATGGATATACACTAACATACACACTAACATACACAGACACACACTAACATACACAGACACACACTAACATACACACACACACACACACTAACAGACACAGACACACACTAACATACACAGACACACACTAACATACACAGACACACACTAACAGACACAGACACACACTAACATACACAGACACACACTAACATACACACACACACACACTAACAGACACAGACACACACTAACATACACAGACACACACTAACAGACACAGACACACACTAACATACACAGACACACACTAACATACACAGACACACACTAACATACACACACACACACTAACAGACACAGACACACACTAACATACACAGAAACACACTAACATACACAGACACACACTAACAGACACAGACACACACTAACATACACACACACACACTAACAGACACAGACACACACTAACATACACACACACACTAACAGACACACACACTCACCCACATTAACACATTTTTTTAAAATGTATTTAGACACCCCCCCCCCCCCAGCCTCCTTACCTTTGGGAATGCTGGGGGGGGGTCTCTTCCTCCCTGGTGGTCCAGTGGCTGCTGGGCTGGGCGGGCGGCGCTGGCGGGCGGCTGGCGAGGGAGCACTTCCTCTGAGCTGTTTGCTCAGCTCCCTCGCGCGCCGCAGAGTGAGGCTGGGAGCCGGAATATGACGTCATATGACGCCAGCAGGGCCGGAATATGACGCCAGCAGGGCCGCCACCAGAAATTTTGGGGCCCCTAACTCAGCACAGGGTCTGGGCCCCCAAGGGCCCGCCTCCAAATACCGTCCACTGGGTCCACCTCCAAATACCGCCCACAGGAATACACACACTGATACAAAAGGACACAGATACATACTAACAGACACACATACGGAAACAGACATACACGCATACAGGCATACATACTGACACACACATACTGAGACATACACACCGGCATACATAGTAAAAGACAGACACATACTAACATACATACAGACACACATGCATGAAGACATAAAGACACATACATACATACAGACAGTGACATACATACATACATACACACATTCATACATACAGACACCCATACACACATACATTCATAATGACATACAGACATAAATTCACACATACAGACTGACATACATGCATACATACAGACCTACTGACAGACATACATGCATACAGACATACGTTCATAATGATATGCAGACATACATTCATACTGACATACAGACATACATACACACACATATACATACACACACAGACAGACATACATGCATGCAGTCAGACAGACAGACATAGACATACATACATGCATGCATGCATGCATCCAGACAGACATACATAGACATACATACATACAGACAGACAGTCAGGCATACACATACATACAGACAGACATACATACACATACAGGCATACACACATGCATACAGACATAGACATACGGACATACAGACATACATAGACATACATGCATACGGACATACAGACACATACATACATACAGACATACAGACACATACAGACATACATACATGCATACAGACAGACATGAATACATACATACACAGACATACATACATATACATACACAGACAGACATACATACAGACACATACATAGACATACACATACATAGACATACACATACATAGACATACACATACATAGACATACATACATACATATACATACAGACACATGTATACATACATCCACATACATACATACATACATACATACAGGCACACATACATACACATACATACAGGCACACATACATACACATACATGTATACAGACATACATCCACAGACATACATACAGACATACACATACATAGACATATACATACATACATATACATACAGACATACAGACACATACATACATACATACATACACAGACAGACACATACATACACATACATGTATACAGACATACATACAGACACACATACATACACAGACTTACAGACAGACACATACATAGACATACATACAGACATACACAGTGCTCATTTTCTAGCCACCCTCCTGTCTCTTACCTTTGCAGGAGGGTGGCTGGGGATGATGGGAGTCGGCATGACTCCTTCACTTGCGCGCGCGCGCTCCTCCCGCGCGGAGTGTGCTGGGAGGAAGTGACTACTTCCTCCCAGCAGCACTTGCGGCGTTTTTTTTTTTTTTTTTTTTAAAGGGGCCCGGTCGCGGTATACCACGGCCACAGCGCTGACCGGGCCCCTGAAGGAGGGGGCTCATCGGCTGGCCCTAAGTGTGTGGGCCACCCGATGGGCCCCACACGTGGGGCCCGAGCTGCCGGGCCCCCCAGGGCCGCCGGGCCCGTGACAACCGTTACGGTTGTCACCCCCTGATGGCGGCCCTGCCCGCCAGCGCCGCCCGACCGCCCAGCAGCCCAGCATGTCTGTTAGCCGCAAGGCTAACAAGACATTTGCTTTGGGCATTTGGGGCGGCTTTTTTTGCCGCCCCCTGGAAAATGACGCCCAAGGCAAATGCCTTGTTAGCATTGCGGCTAACAGACATGCCGTGTGAGCTATGCGGCCGCAGGGCGCCCCCTGCACCATGGCGCCCTGTGCGGCCGCACAGCTCGCACACCCCTAAGGCCGGCCCTGGGTATGGCTGTTCTGAGAAATATTAGATTACTTACTTACTAATAACTATTTATACAATTAAAATGTAATTAAAATGTAATTTAGAAGAATAACAATGTAACTTTATTTACACATACTGATTTATAAAGACATTTATTTTAGTTTAAAGACACATTACTGGGAGTATTATTGCTGTGGAGCTCTGTTACACACTCAGATACATTACTGGGAGTACTATTGCTGTGGGGCTCTGTTATACACTCAGACACATTACTGGGAGTATTATTGCTGTGGAGCTCTGTTGTACACTCAGACACATTACTGGGAGTATTATTGCTGTGGAGCTCTGTTATACACTCAGACACATTACTGGGAGTATTATCGCTGTGGAGCTCTGTTATACACACAGACACATTACTGGGAGTACTATTGCTGTGGGGCTCTGTTATACACAGACACATTACTGGGAGTATTATTGCTGTGGAGCTCTGTTACACACTCAGATACATTACTGGGAGTACTATTGCTGTGGAGCTCTGTTATACACTCAGACACATTACTGGGAGTATTGCTGTGGTGCTCTGTTATACACAGACACATTACTAGGAGTATTATCGCTGTGGAGCTCTGTCATACACTCAGACACATTACTGGGAGTATTATTGCTGTGGAGCTCTGTTATACGCTCAGTCACATTACTGGGAGTATTATTGCTGTGGAGCTCTGTTATACGCTCAGTCACATTACTGGGAGTATTATTGCTGTGGAGCTCTGTTACACTCAGACACATTACTGGGAGTATTATTGCTGTGGAGCTCTGTTATACACTCAGACACATTACTGGGAGTATTATTGCTGTGGAGCTCTGTTACACTCAGTCACATTACTGGGAGTATTATTGCTGTGGAGCTCTGTTATACGCTCAGTCACATTACTGGGAGTATTATTGCTGTGGAGCTCTGTTACACTCAGACACATTACTGGGAGTATTATTGCTGTGGAGCTCTGTTATACACTCAGACACATTACTGGGAGTATTATTGCTGTGGAGCTCTGTTATACACTCAGACACATTACTGGGTGTATTATTGCTGCGGAGCTCTGTTATACACTCCGACACATTACTGGGAGTATTATTGCTGTGGAGCTCTGTTACACACTCAGATACATTACTGGGAGTACTATTGCTGTGGAGCTCTGTTATACACTCAGACACATTACTGGGAGTATTATTGCTGTGGTGCTCTGTTATACACAGACACATTACTGGGAGTATTATCGCTGTGGAGCTCTGTCATACACTCAGACACATTACTGGGAGTATTATTGCTGTGGAGCTCTGTTATACGCTCAGTCACATTACTGGGAGTATTATTGCTGTGGAGCTCTGTTATACGCTCAGTCACATTACTGGGAGTATTATTGCTGTGGAGCTCTGTTACACTCAGACACATTACTGGGAGTATTATTGCTGTGGAGCTCTGTTATACACTCAGACACATTACTGGGAGTATTATTGCTGTGGAGCTCTGTTACGCTCAGTCACATTACTGGGAGTATTATTGCTGTGGAGCTCTGTTACACTCAGACACATTACTGGGAGTATTATTGCTGTGGAGCTCTGTTATACACTCAGACACATTACTGGGAGTATTATTGCTGTGGAGCTCTGTTATACACTCAGATACATTACTGGGAGTATTATTGCTGTGGGGCTCTGTTATACACTCAGTCACATTACTGGGAGTATTATTGCTGTGGAGCTCTGTTACACTCAGACACATTACTGGGAGTATTATTGCTGTGGAGCTCTGTTATACACTCAGACACATTACTGGGAGTATTATTGCTGTGGAGCTCTGTTACACTCAGTCACATTACTGGGAGTATTATTGCTGTGGAGCTCTGTTATACGCTCAGTCACATTACTGGGAGTATTATTGCTGTGGAGCTCTGTTACACTCAGACACATTACTGGGAGTATTATTGCTGTGGAGCTCTGTTATACACTCAGACACATTACTGGGAGTATTATTGCTGTGGAGCTCTGTTATACACTCAGACACATTACTGGGAGTATTATTGCTGCGGAGCTCTGTTATACACTCCGACACATTACTGGGAGTATTATTGCTGTGGAGCTCTGTTACACACTCAGATACATTACTGGGAGTACTATTGCTGTGGAGCTCTGTTATACACTCAGACACATTACTGGGAGTATTATTGCTGTGGTGCTCTGTTATACACAGACACATTACTGGGAGTATTATCGCTGTGGAGCTCTGTCATACACTCAGACACATTACTGGGAGTATTATTGCTGTGGAGCTCTGTTATACGCTCAGTCACATTACTGGGAGTATTATTGCTGTGGAGCTCTGTTATACGCTCAGTCACATTACTGGGAGTATTATTGCTGTGGAGCTCTGTTACACTCAGACACATTACTGGGAGTATTATTGCTGTGGAGCTCTGTTATACACTCAGACACATTACTGGGAGTATTATTGCTGTGGAGCTCTGTTACGCTCAGTCACATTACTGGGAGTATTATTGCTGTGGAGCTCTGTTACACTCAGACACATTACTGGGAGTATTATTGCTGTGGAGCTCTGTTATACACTCAGACACATTACTGGGAGTATTATTGCTGTGGAGCTCTGTTATACACTCAGATACATTACTGGGAGTATTATTGCTGTGGGGCTCTGTTATACACTCAGTCACATTACTGGGAGTATTATTGCTGTGGAGCTCTGTTACACTCAGACACATTACTGGGAGTATTATTGCTGTGGAGCTCTGTTATACACTCAGACACATTACTGGGAGTATTATTGCTGTGGAGCTCTGTTACACTCAGTCACATTACTGGGAGTATTATTGCTGTGGAGCTCTGTTATACGCTCAGTCACATTACTGGGAGTATTATTGCTGTGGAGCTCTGTTACACTCAGACACACTCAGAATATGGAGTTCAGAGAAAAGAGGGACATTAGCATAGAAAACAAGAACAGAGGGATTTAAGCCCATAATAGGCACTGACCTTCCCAAAACAGGGACACTTGGGAGGTATGAAAATGGCGCAGAAAAGGGTGAAGAGAGATACGAGGCAAATGCTTGGAAAAAAAGCTACATATATTATTGGACTTTTTTTGTGTTTATTTTTTTTTATGCAGAGTTGGGGAACTTTATTTCAAATAAATATGATGTTCTCTTAGCTAAGAAAAAGGAAGCTCTGAGTTTGTTTGATAAATATGATCTTGCACATTTATGGGATTTGGCTGCCGCTTGGCAGGCAGTAAGTCTGCAGATGGAAAACCAAATGCTGCACTGGTTATACACTTATTATTTCATGTCCTCCAAAGCTGTGTTGTAAACAGCGTTCTTTATCATTATGTGCTTCCCTAAAAGAGGTGTGGGAGTATTACATACAATGAATCACATTCGTTCCTAGAAATGGATAAAAATGAGTTAAAATAACCCACAGATGGCATGACACACAAAAAGCACAGTACCCACAGCAATGATCTGCAAGGTGTCAGGCAAAACTGGAGTTGAGTCTATTATATTTCTTGCTAAACAGTGTTAATATACTATTAACTATACTACACACTCATTGTTTTCACATTTTGTAGGGCTTTTATTATCATCATCATCATCAATTATTTATAGCGCCAACATAATCCGCCGCGCTGTACAGATGGGGACATCTGAGTACAAGTAATTGACAGTACAAGAAGTAATTGAGACGAAAGCTCTGCTCAAACGAGCTGCAATCTATGCTTCGGCCTGGGAATTAAATGTATCTTACTGGAATTTTTATAAATAATGTTTTATTATGGATTTTGTATTCTGAGAGTAGTGTTGAATAAACAACAAAAAAAGGCAATTGATGGTTGCATAGATCCACCCCTGTTACAATGATCCGCTTGCTGACTAACAAAGACTTTTCTCCGTGGTAAGTGGAACTCAGGAACAAGGTGCTGCAAAGTGAATAGCTCTATACCTCCCCACCCAGTAACTGGACGACACACAGTTCTGGGAGTACAACTAATTGTATTCTGTCACACTCGGCTTTTAATGCACAGACCCCCAGCATGGGGTCTCCATTCAACACAACACAAACCCCTGCCAGGCGTCCCTGTGTCTGGGAGATAATTAATTCAAAGACCAGTAACTCAATTTTCTCTCAGCTACAGGGAACCATACACAAAATATACAAAACTACATTCAAATTACACAGGAACCTCACAAGTCTTATATCCCCGAACAGCCCGGATCTGAGCGCCCAAGTTGTCCGTTCGGTAGAACGGAATCGCCATTTGGGTAAAGTTCTCACCAGCCGTCCACAAGGTAGCAGCCCCAAAGAGTTCCAGGGAAAAAGAGGCAGCGGCCAGTCAACTTTCGGGAGTTCCTTTGCTAACACCAACAAATGTTCCCCCAGTCTGTAGTTTCTTACGTCCAAACAGCTCTCTCCTAACTTGTCTGTGAGCTGATCAGGCAGTGGTAAAGTCCACCCGGAGTTCACGAGATCGCATATCCAAAAAGAGTTTCAGACTCTCGATGACCATATACCGCTGCCTGCGTTCGGGAGACAAAATGGCCCCCATTCACTAGAACACTGTGTTTAGTTATACAAATGGCGACCACCCAGGGAAAGAACTTGAGCTAATTAATTGTTTGAAGTTAACAAGCCAGTGGTGGTCGGTGTTCAGGCAGTATAAAAAGGGAAAACTCATCGTCATTCGGAAAACAAACAAGGGGGGTACGGACAACCGAACGGAGAGGGGAACAAGTCTGCTACAATGAGGACCAAGGAGATCTCCAAACAAGTCCAGTTAAGACAAACCTTGATTCCCTTCCAATATATTGATAAAACCTCATTGCTTATCAGTGTAATCCAGCAAACAGTAAAAGTATAAATTGTGGTGTAAAATAAACATGCTTCATGGTAATTGTCATTAGTTTTGTTTTAGCTCAGGTACCATACGGTGTCACGCCAAGGGTGCATATTTCATTGTTGCACAATAAAATATTGCCATTTAATGTAATTTTTGTAGTGCATATATGAATTGGCCATTTGGTTGCAAGGTCAGTTAATAGAAGGGATAATGTAAATGGTATAGGAATGTGAAGGGGGGGGCAGATGGTTTGCAACATGGATGGATCCTTTGATTAATCAAAGGCTCTGCAGGGTGTGAGAGTCTACACTGGAGATGCCTGGATATCTAGTTCCAAGCTCTGCAGGGTGTGAGATTTTACACTTGAGATGTCTGAATGTCTAGTTCTGATGTAAACTAGCTGACTTCAGCCATATGGCCTCTGCCTCTTAATTGATAAGTTAATTTCTTTGATATGTTAATGATCATTAGCCTTGTGTTCAAATATCATATCCAAAATAAACATTTATATGTACCTGTAGCGGTACTTACCCTCTCCAGGGGCCGGCCGGGGTCCTCTCTTCTCGCCGCGCGCGGTCCTGCTCCTGCACGAGCCGCGCGCGGCTCAGCCAACGATAAGATCAGTCAGGCGGGCAGTGACCGCGAGAAGCGGTCACGTGTCCCGCCCGACACTAAGAGCGCGCCGCGCGTCTCGGGCGCGCTCTTAAAGGGACAGTGGGAGACTAAATTAGAATCAGTCTCCCATTGGCCCCTGTCAGGCCACATTCCCCATACACTCACGTTTTGGGGGCGTGGATATGACAGGGGCCAATCTAAGTGAACCTTAGGGTATTTATACTCACCTGTTTCCCTTGCTCCTTGCCCTATCGTGGTTTCTGTCCAGTTTCCCTTTAGTGCTTGTATCGTTCAGTTGGTTTTTTGGTGCTTGACCTTGGCTTTGTTCCTGACTCCGCTCTCTCTTTATCCTTGCTTGCTTATCCGCTGTTTTGTCCTCTGTGTACCAGTCCTCGGCTTGTTCTACGTTACGCTGTCTCTCTGTTCCCTTGACCTTGGCTTGTTCTAGACTCTGTCTTGCTTATTCTCGTCAAGTCCGGCCATTCTAAGGTCCGGTAAGACGAACCCTGGTTTCTTGTCTCCTGACTATCTGTACTATTCCTGCGTGTTGGGGTATATTACCGTGACATTACGATAGGGCCATGGACCCCGCAGGTTTAGGTCAACAGATGGCCACTCATGAGGCTAGATTCGCAGAACAGGATCACCGTATGGATCAAATGGCTCAAGCCATCCAGACACTGTTATCCAGATCAGCTCCGGTACCTGTACCTACGCCTCCTGTAAACCCTATACCGGACACAGCTAATATGCCTAATGCTTCTGCACATCTAACCCCGCCACCTAGGTATGGAGGGGACGCTAAGACATGTAGGGGATTCCTTAATCAAGTGGAATTCCACTTTGAAATGTACCCACGTTCATTTCCCACTGATAGATCTAAGGTGGGTTTTCTTATGCACCAGCTTACGGATAAGGCACTAGAATGGGCAAATCCTATTTGGGAGGCTAATGGGCCTATGGTACACGACTTCAATAGCTTCCTCACAGCGTTCCGTAGAACATTTGATACGACTAAAAGGTCAAAAAATGCCGCCAGGGCATTAATGAGAATAAAGCAAGGATCTAAATCTGTAGCCGATTATGCTATTCAGTTCCGGACCCTTGCCTCACAGGTAGATTGGACTAATAATGGCCTTACTACTGCGTTTATGGAAGGTCTGTCTGAAACTATCTTGGATGAGGTAGCAGCTAAGGACCTCCCTGTACCCCTGGAGGACCTGATTGACTATCTTATCGATATAGATAACAGGATCCGTGACAGGTTATATACCAGGTCCAGAAATAGACATTTTGTTCCCTTTAACTCCCCTAGAGCTGAGACTCCCGAGGGATCTAAAGGTTCTGAGGAGGAACCTATGCAGTTAGGGGTTGCTAAACTTACTGACGCTGAAAAGCTTTATAGGAGAAAGGAGGGACTTTGTCTTTATTGTGGTAGGAGGGGTCATATGAGACAAGAATGTCCCGTGCGTCCGGGAAACTATCGCACCTAAGACCGTATAGAGGACTGGCCTTGGGTGTGACATCACAGTCCTCACATTTGCCTCTTAATAAATTACTTCTTCCTGTTTCATTGCACCTTGATAGTAACTGCATAGCAGGGAATATACTAGCCCTGGTTGATTCCGGAGCGGCCGAAAACTTTATTGATTCCAGTTTTGTCAAGGAGAATAACATACCCACCAGAGAGAAGGAGACACCCTTGGCCGTTGAGGCCATAGATGGTAGACCATTATGCTCTCCAGTTATCACACATGAAACTGTTCCACTACATATGTCTACAGGGGTGTTACACTCTGAGACCATTCGGTTTCAGATCATTACTTCTCCTTCCTCTCACCTCGTGTTAGGGTATCCTTGGTTACGTACTCATAATCCCACCATTGATTGGGAGTCAGGACAAATAGTTTCTTGGAGTGATTCTTGCCAAGAGTCTTGTATTGTTAAAGTCACCCCTTTGAATTCTACTAATATTCCTCCCGTGCCTACGGTCATACCCTCTCAGTACCTGTCTCTTAAATCTGTTTTTGATAAAAGGGAGGCTGAAAGATTGCCACCTCACAGGCCTTACGATTGTGCAATTAATTTATTACCTGGCACGATGCCTCCCAAAGGGAGAATATATCCTTTATCTCCTCAGGAGAATCTGGTTATGGAGGAATATATTAAGGAATCTCTAGAGAAGGGATTTATAAGAAGATCCTCTTCCCCGGCAGGGGCGGGTTTCTTCTTTGTATCTAAGAAAGATGGCGAATTAAGGCCTTGTATTGACTATAGGGGCCTAAATAAAATCACCGTAAAAAATGCGTACCCCATACCTTTGATCACAGAACTATTTGATAGGCTTAAACAGGCCACAGTTTTTACTAAATTGGACCTTAGGGGTGCTTACAATCTCATACGTATCAAAAAGGATCACGAGTGGAAGACCGCTTTCAATACCAGGAGTGGCCACTACGAGTACACTGTGATGCCCTTTGGTCTTTGTAACGCCCCAGCAGTTTTTCAGGAATTTATTAATGATGTCCTACGTCAATTTATACATACATTCGTTATAGTATACTTGGACGACATATTGATTTATTCCACTGATTTACAGACTCATCACATGCATGTTAAATTAGTGTTGAGAACTCTTCTGGTTAACGGTCTCTATTGCAAACTCGAAAAATGTTCTTTTGATCAATCTGAAGTCCAATTCTTGGGTTATATAATCTCGGCCAAGGGTTTTCGTATGGATCCCAAGAAACTGTCTGCCATTATGGAATGGCCTCTACCCCAGGGGTTGAAAGCAGGCCCGGACTGGCCATCGGGCACACCGGGCAAATGCCCGGTGGGCCGCGATGGCCAGGGGCCGAGGCCGGCAGGGGAAGTCCCAGGATCTCCCCTGCCGGTCTATGCAGGGCCGGCACTATCCTATCGCCGGCCCTGCATTAGTCCATGGCGGGCCGGTGGGGAGATCAAAGATCTCCCTCACCGGCCCACCTACAGTCCAACGCGGCCACCGGCTGGGGAGAGAGGGAAGGAGCCAGCCTACCAGCAGAGGAACCCGGCGGAGCTCTATCTTGCAGCTCCGCCGGGTTCGTCTCGCGAGATCCGGAGCGTTGCCATGGCAACGACCGGATCTCGCGAGAGTGAACTCTAGCCCGCAGGCTAGAGTTCACTCACCACTGGACCACCAGGGATGAAAGAGTGCCGGTCCCCCCCTCCCAGATACCACAATGCCGGTCCCCCCCTCCCAGGCTAAAAGGTAAGAAGGGAGGGGGGGACATAATGCCTGTTATTTTATTTGTTTATTTACCCCCCCCCACACACACACACAATCCATTCTAACATTTATACACAGCAGCATTCTCACACCCATCACACTCAGCACTGTCACACACAGCACTCTCACACACATCATACACAGCACTCTCACACACATCATACACAGCACTCTCACACACATTACACTCAGCACTCTCACACCCATCACACTCAGCACTGTCACACACAGCACTCTCACACACATCATACACAGCACTCTCACACACATCATACACAGCACTCTCACACACATCATACACAGCACTCTCACACACATTACACTCAGCACTCTCACACCCATCACACTCAGCACTGTCACACGCAACACACACAGCACTCTCACACACATCATACACAGCACTCTCACACACATCACACACCGCACCCTCACACACCGCACACATCACACACTCTCACACCCATCACACACACACTCACACACATCACACACAGCACTCTCACACATACATCACACACAGCACTCTCACACCCATCACACTCAGCACTGTCACACGCAGCACACACAGCACTCTCACACACATCATACACAGCACTCTCACACACATCACACACCGCACCCTCACACACCACACACATCACACACAGCACCCCTCACACACAGCATCCATCACACACACACTCTCACACCCATCACACACAGCACTCTCACACCCATCACACTCAGCACTATCACACACAGCACTCTCACACACATCATACACAGCACTCCCACACTCAGCACTCTCACACACATCATACACAGTACTCACACACATCATACAAAGCACTCTCACACACCGCACTGTCACACACAGCACTCTCACACATCATACACAGCACTGTCACACACATCATACACAGCACTGTCACACACATCATACACAGCACTCTCACACACATCATACACAGCACTCTCACACACATCATACACAGCACTCTCACACACATCATACACAGCACTCTCACACACATCACACACCGCACCCTCACACACATCACACACCGCACCCTCACACACATCACACACAGCACTCTCACACACATCACACACAGCACTCTCACACACATCACACACTGCACCCTCACACACCACACACATCACACACAGCACCCCTCACACACAGCATCCCTCACACACACTCTCACACCCATCACACTCAGCACTGTCACACACATCACACACATCATACACAGCACTCCCACACTCAGCACTCTCACACACATCATACACAGCACTCTCACACACATCATACACAGAACTCTCACACACATCACTCTCACACACATCATACACCGCACCCTCACACACATCACACACAGCACTCTCACACACATCACACACAGCACTCTCACACACATCACACACTGCACCCTCACACACCACACACATCACACACAGCACCCCTCACACACAGCATCCATCACACACACTCTCACACCCATCACACTCAGCACTGTCACACACATCACACACATCATACACAGCACTCCCACACTCAGCACTCTCACACACATCATACACAGCACTCTCACACACATCATACACAGAACTCTCACACACATCATACACAGAACTCTCACACACATCACTCTCACACACATCACACACCGCACCCTCACACACACATACTGCACCCCTTACATACACACTACTTCCAAATATATATATATATATATATATATATATATATATATATATCTATATATATATATATATAGATATATAGATATATATATATATATATATATATATACACATATACATACATACATACGCACACAGATTCCTTGTAAGCAAACACATACTACACCCCTAAACACATACTTTCTACAAACACTACATCACCTATACACACACACACTATAGCCTGTATGCACACACTTGCTATATCCCCTATACACACACATTCTCTACAGCCCCTAGCCACATATGCATCACATTACACCACAAACACAACGTGACTAAAACCAACCTTATTACACAATACCACACCACAATCAGCTCACTCTACACACATGCAATACCACAAGCAGGCTCCAAACACATGCACAGTACTTTTTAATGGCATTTTTGTCTCCTGGTATCCATTTATAGAGACACCAGAGACAAATTGCAAGGAAACACAGTGAAAGCATGTTATTAAATTTGCTTGCGCTGTGCAGAACAAATACAGGGCTTTTTTCTCATGCTAGAGCACTTCAGCAGAGCTCTGTGCATGGTCTGCCCTGGAAGAGCATTGAACCAACATGCTCACTTTGAGAGGGGGCGTGTTTGTCATTGGTGATGACAAAACACACCTCCTCTGCCCCGCCCCCTTCTTAGTGGGCCGCTGTGATAAAAAATGCCCGGGCCGAATTTTTCTCCCAGTCCGGCCCTGGTTGAAAGCCATTCAGCGTTTTCTGGGGTTCTCTAATTATTATAGGCGTTTTATTAAAGGGTTTTCTGCCATTGTTGCGCCTATAACCAGAATGACCAAGAAGGATGGTAATACTCATGTCTGGAAACCAGAAGCACTCGAGGCCTTTGAATTCTTGAAGGCTACATTTGCCTCTGCTCCTGTTTTGCAGCATCCTGTCCCTTCACTGCCCTTTATTCTTGAAGTTGATGCTTCTGAGATAGGGGTAGGTGCTATCTTGTCTCAAAGAGATTCACCTGAAAAGCCGTTACACCCTTGTGGCTTCTTTTCCAGACAGATGTCCAAAGCAGAGAGGAATTATGATGTAGGCAATCGTGAACTCCTTGCTATCATTTTGGCGCTCAAGGAATGGAGACATCTGCTAGAGGGTACTAGGGATCCCATTCTCATTTTAACGGATCACAAAAACCTCTCTTACCTTAGTGAAGCAAAAAGATTGTCTTCTAGGCAGGCCAGGTGGTCTCTGTTTTTGTCTCGTTTTAATTACATAATCACATACAGACCGGGTGATCGTAATACTAAAGCTGACGCTCTGTCCAGACAATTCGAGACTACTGACAAACTCGAGGTCGATGTTACCCCTGTCATTCCGCCTGACAGAATAATAGCGACTACTGTTCTTTCCATTTCGTCTTCTCTCTTACAAGCTATTCAGGCTAAACAATACTTGGCTCCTGGGGAGAGGCCTGCTGATAAGCTATTCGTTGATATACCGGAGAGACGAGACATCTTGTCATTATATCATGACACTAGAACTGCTGGACACCCTGGTATTTCTAAGACATTCTCAGCAGTTTCTAGATATTTCTGGTGGGCTTCCTTGCGCAAGGACGTCACCGATTACGTTAATGCCTGTAGCACTTGTGCCAGTATGAAGTCCTCCCACAGAGTTCCTTGTGGGTTGTTACATCCGTTGCCCATACCCGAGAGACCGTGGTCCAATATATCCATGGATTTCATTGTTGAATTACCTCCCTCTAATGGTAAAACTGTCATCCTGATGATTGTGGATCGTTTTTCTAAGATGGCTCATTTTGTGTCTCTTGTCAAATTGCCATCATCCAGGGAACTTGCCTCTATCTTTGCCAGGGAGGTGTTTCGGTTGCATGGTATTCCCACTTCGATCGTGTCCGATAGGGGTAGCCAGTTTATCTCCAGATTCTGGAGATCGTTTTGTACAGAGATGGGTATCTCCCTCTCGTTTTCTTCAGCCTACCACCCCCAGTCTAATGGAGCTGCTGAACGTGCCAACCAATCTCTAGAGCAGTATCTTCGTTGTTTCGTGTCCCACCATCAGAACAATTGGGCTGACCTTCTTCCTTGGGCTGAGTTTGCTCGTAATAATGCTGCTCATGAATCCTCCGCTAACAGCCCTTTTTACGTTGTTTATGGCCGGCATCCCGTGGTTCTTCCAGCTGCATTCTCCTTACAGGGCATGCCAGCTCTGGACGAACATTTGGCTAGTCTACGTAATACTTGGGAGCAGGTTCAGTGTTCTTTGGTGGCCTCAGCTGCTCGCCAGAAGGTTCAGGCAGACAAGCATCGCAGGGCGGCTCCATCCTATGCTGTGGGAGACCGGGTTTGGCTTTCTACTCGCAATATTCGTCTTCGTGTGCCTTCTATGAAATTGGCCCCTCGTTTTATTGGTCCTTTTCGTATCTTGCATGTGGTTAATCCTGTCTCGTATGCATTGGATCTTCCAAAAAATTTACGCATTCCTAACGTGTTTCATACCTCCTTGTTAAAACCCCTCCTGTGCAACCGTTATACTCGGCATGTCCCTCCTCCTCCTCCGGTTTCTGTGGAGGGCCATGAGGAGTTTGAAGTGGCGGCTGTAATTGACTCTCGTTTGCTTCGGGGTCGCCTCCAATATCTGGTACATTGGAAGGGCTATGGGTCTGAGGAACGCAGTTGGATTTCCGCTGACGCTGTTCACGCTCCTCGCCTTGTGCGTTCTTTCCACGCTCGTTTTCCTGCCAGGCCTGCTCCTCCCCGCCCGGTGGGCGTGTCTTCAGGGGGGGGTACTGTAGCGGTACTTACCCTCTCCAGGGGCCGGCCGGGTCCTCTCTTCTCGCCGCGCGCGGTCCTGCTCCTGCACGAGCCGCGCGCGGCTCAGCCAACGATAAGATCAGTCAGGCGGGCAGTGACCGCGAGAAGCGGTCACGTGTCCCGCCCGACACTAAGAGCGCGCCGCGCGTCTCGGGCGCGCTCTTAAAGGGACAGTGGGAGACTAAATTAGAATCAGTCTCCCATTGGCCCCTGTCAGGCCACATTCCCCATACACTCACGTTTTGGGGGCGTGGATATGACAGGGGCCAATCTAAGTGAACCTTAGGGTATTTATACTCACCTGTTTCCCTTGCTCCTTGCCCTATCGTGGTTTCTGTCCAGTTTCCCTTTAGTGCTTGTATCGTTCAGTTGGTTTTTTGGTGCTTGACCTTGGCTTTGTTCCTGACTCCGCTCTCTCTTTATCCTTGCTTGCTTATCCGCTGTTTTGTCCTCTGTGTACCAGTCCTCGGCTTGTTCTACGTTACGCTGTCTCTCTGTTCCCTTGACCTCGGCTTGTTCTAGACTCTGTCTTGCTTATTCTCGTCAAGTCCGGCCATTCTAAGGTCCGGTAAGACGAACCCTGGTTTCTTGTCTCCTGACTATCTGTACTATTCCTGCGTGTTGGGGTATATTACCGTGACAGTACCCACAGAATAATAATTAAGCCTCATTAAGAATGGGACAAGCACCATCTGCTAAACAAACCCAAGCATGATTGGCATAACTTAACCATATGGGAAGGGATTGGGATGTCCGCTACATTGGGTCACAACTAAGAAGTGTGACATATCTATGGAATGGAGAAATGGTAACAAATCCATAGATGCAATAATTATTTCTGTGGCAAGTACAAAAGAGGAGATAGAATTGAAAAGATTGATCTGGAACATAAGGGGGTGGTCACTTATTGTCTCTATAGATATTCCTTAATTCTACCTCTAGACCAGGCTTGGTAATCCATAGGGTACAGATCCAATGATACTGAAATGTGTATTGGACTTGCTTGGGGGCCAGAATCTAATTCTAAGTGAGTTACCAGAGACCACCTGGGGCAGAAGTTTTATGTGAGTAGGACTTCTGTTATTTTATCCCTTTTGTTTTTATCTGTTGTTGGTGTAACTAATTGTGTCTGTCATTTATATTTTTGTATGCACTGGGACTATTTTTTACTCACAATAAATATTCCTTTATTAAGTTCTGCCTTTGTCTGGTAAAAAATCACGTTACCTGAAGAGACAAATGAGTGTTGCAATTGTTTAAACATTGTGCTAAGTTGTATTTGGTGGATTTTTATTATTAAGTTACCTGGGGGACCAAGGCTCCCCATTTATAAATTGTCTTGGTGGTTGCAGCGTTAAAATAGTAATAGTTATATTATTATGGTTAAGTGTGGGTGGTGTTTAGGGGGATTTTATCATTATTTCCGGCCTAGTGCAGACAAATAGTGAACTTTAACCCTTTTCACCAGCGCAACTAAGTCTCACACACTCTTGAAGTAAGGTGCGTTCGTGACATATGGTACGTCGTGTAATTCGATTGTGTCTTGCTGCACTCAGAACCCTGAAATTATATAAAATAAAAAGATTAAATCACTAAGCTGTTCTTTATGTTGCACTGTAGTGCTCCCAGGTTTTCACGTTGAGTGAAGTACTGTGGAAGCACTTATCAAGGTTGCTTTATTAAAAATATCCCGAACTTGGGGATTGACAGACAGGTGGACTTCACGGGCATGTGGAATACATAAACTGGGGGTGAGAAGAAAGCTTTTACTGACAAAAAAACCCAGAGTGTATGAGCTACAGCAAGCATGTGAATGGGTCTGTCATTACACTGATAGCAGCCATTATATTGCGGTTACCATTACATTGAGCTGCTCGCTACTATTTGAGAAATCATTATGAAACTGCTGCTGCTGGATGAACTACATATCCCATGAGCCTCTAAAGTAGCTCGTCACACACCCAGCATCTCTATAAAAAATGTTCGTAAAGACTGTGCTGGAATTTCAGTGATGTTCTAACCCAGTTATAGATATCATAAGACCAGTTGGGGACTACTTTGCTTCATGTATTTCTCCTCCGCTTGACAAAAGAGCAACCTATGTCCAGCTTCGTCATGCCGTCAGCTACTACTAGTGAAGGCTTTGTCTATGGAGAATCCCACGGTCTTCCACAGACATGACTGTCGTTCTCTCACGCATGCGCAAGATTACAGCGCTGATGTAGGCTACTGGCAGATGAAGCACAAGGAGCTGAAGAGGACCTCGCAGAAGAAGATGGCGGCGGCCGGGAGGGACAGATTCAGGTAAATTAAAACGACCTCTCCCTGCACCCTGGTCACCGTATTGGAAGCGGAGCAGTCACCATCTGGAGACTTTGCAAACTGCTCTGAAGGTCACAGAGCCGCTTTCAGTAATGAATTCTGCTCCATAAATGAATATCAGGAGAGATGTTTTGTGTGCTGTGCTGGCAGACACCCTTTTATTAAACAAGATTCCTCTCGTACCAGCTGGTGCCTGACATTTGAAATGATTTCAGCTTATTCGGAGTCCCAGTCTGCCTGCCAGCCTGTCTGAACGGGTGTACGGGGGAATCTGGAGTTTGAGAAGCTGCCACGATGGCTAAATATGGCAGAAGAGAATTATAAATATGTTCTCATTATTAACAGATTAAATACATTTATAGAGCCCATCTAACCTGATTTAATCCTCAGGGATCACACAAAGGTTGCACTCAGTCGACAGGAACATTCCAGAGGTTCCCACGGCAATTGCTCCAATTTTAGAACGTTGCCCCCAAATTCTTTATTTTCTTCAAGGAAGACCTACGCTTATTAATAGCTGCAATGCAAAGCCATTCATTCCCATACAGTGACTGATAGTGATTTAAAGAAAGAGGCTAAGTATGATAATACAATTAAAACCGTCATGTGCTTTTGCTAACTGTGAGTACAATACTGAGGTAACATGGCATTTGCACGTTTAAAAAGCAGAGCTAATAAAATGATTAGTGTGACTAATAAAAACAAAAAAAATAAAGGGAACCGTTTAATTCCCAGGCTTTTAACTTTTTATTTACTTACCCCAATATGT
This sequence comes from Pelobates fuscus, assembly GCF_036172605.1. NCBI lineage: Eukaryota > Metazoa > Chordata > Amphibia > Anura > Pelobatidae > Pelobates > Pelobates fuscus. The sequence continues at coordinate 383,396,971 of NC_086320.1, read as the reverse complement.
ATTTGTAAGATGTGAAAAATAAAATGAAATATAGAAATCAACACCTCACTATCTTGTAGCTGGGCGCCTCCATCCCTGTCAGCCATTGTTATAAGCTCCGCCCTTTACACCTTGCAGTCAGTGTAGAGAGAGCCGCCTCCATCTTAGTTCCCTGTCAATCATTGTTATAAGCTCCGCCCTTTACACCTGGCAGTCAGTATAGAGAGAGCCACCTCCATCTTAGCTCCCTGCCAGTCATTGTTATAAGCTCCGCCCTTTACACCTGGCAGTCAGTATAGAGAGAGCCATCTCGATCTTAGCTCCCTGTCAGTCATTGTTATAAACTCCGCCCTTTACACCTGGCAGTCAGTATAGAGAGAGCCACCTCCATCTTAGCTACCTGTCAATCATTGTTAAAAGCTCCACCCTTTACACCTGGCAGTCAGTATAGAGAGAGCCGCCTCCATCTTAGCTCCCTGTCAGTCATTGTTATAAGCTCCGCCCTTTACACCTGGCAGTCAGTATAGAGAGAGCCACCTCCATCTTAGCTCCCTGTCAGTCATTGTTATAAACTCCGCCCTTTACACCTGGCAGTCAGTATAGAGAGAGCCACCTCCATCTTAGCTCCCTGTCAATCATTGTTATAAGCTCCGCCCTTTACACCTGGCAGTCAGTATAGAGAGAGCCACCTCCATCTTAGCTCCCTGCCAGTCATTGTTATAAGCTCCGCCCTTTACACCTGGCAGTCAGTATAGAGAGAGCCACCTCCAACTTAGCTCCCTGTCAATCATTGTTATAAGCTCCGCCCTTTACACCTGGCAGTCAGTATAGAGAGAGCATACAGCAAAGAGGAGAAGTGAAACAATGTTTCTGTTTCTCATTATTTGCATTGTGTGCCCTTGACATGCCTTTTCTGAACTGGGTTATAATGTAATTTGCATAGTCTTTACTTTAAATTAAAAAGAAAATGGATCATCTCGTGAATTTTTTTTTAACATAAGTTATAGTTGATTTTCACTGTTTTATTAAATCGTGTAATTTCCAAATATGCTACAGTCCCCGTTAAAATATACATATATAAAGAATGCCTTTATGTCTCATATGACTCTGCTAGCAGTGCTCAGTTTGCATTCAGGGTGGTCTAGGAAGGGTAGACCCCAGTTGATTACCGCTTCCTATTTTTTGTCATTCAGTTTCCTAATCTATCCCCTGCTGAATGTCCTACGCTTTACAATAACAATAACCCAATATATAAACTAGTTCCGAAGTTTGGTTTGGATTCCATACATCCGTTGTCGTATAAACCCTGATTTCGGTGATACTGGATGACGATATTCCTCTTAGTGAACCTTCCAACCTTGTTGTTTGGTACACCTGCGGCGTTATGCACCCACTGGGGAAAACCATAACTGCACAAAAACTTCCTGCGTTAACACCTGACACCTCACCCTATCTCTATATACAAGCAATCCCTTACAAAACATGCTACATATCACTAGCAGGAGTATTGCATGAGGTACTGAAAGCACTTGGAAAATTCCTTTTCGTGAAATGATAAATAACAGCAGACCGCCTGCTCTGTGTACACCTGCTGAATATTTCATGCATTATAAAAAAAGAATAAAGATGGTATTCTTGCCATGTGTATAACATATCATGTCAGTTGTATAATTATTACTCCATGTCATTCTCTGAGTAAACTGTGCCATTTAGATATTATGGACGACAAATGGCTGCTCAGGCCTCTGGGATTCCACAGCTTAGCGAACGCTGTATTCAATGATCAAGGACAACAAAACAATAAATAGCAGAGCGAAAAAAATAAAATAAAATAATACTTTATTATATAAATCAACAGGGATAAAAAAATTAATATCCCCACATATTCCTCACACATATCCTGGCGCACAGCACAAGGTGCTCAAATTAAAGAAGGGATTTCTACGACTTAATACTAGTAAGGCCACGCACGGTACAGGGTAAAATCCACATGGCTGACAGACACTCAGCTTACAATACTGGAGGTGGGTGAGTGTGAAATTGATGATGGCTGGGTATTGGGTAATGTCTGAAATAGAATTATATGCCAAATATGGCATAGATTCACTGTATATCATTTATAAAATCATGAGTTTAAAAAAAATATATAAACCCAAAAGCAATCATTCAGTTTTAAATTGTACATTTTATTTGCACTGTGGGACATTGATGCTTTATAAATAAAATATAAAAAGTAAACCAAGTTCATTGTATCATCGGGGGTCAAACGCAGTTTTGGGGCCATTTTTAGCTGTAAACTCATTGTTCCAGGCAATATTGAGGAGAATCATGCTGACAGTAATGCCTATTTGGATTATTTTTCAGGCCAAAACAGCACAAGCCCATTGCCACCCTTTCGAAAGTCGGGTTGTGATATGCCACTCCGTATCTCCACAGACACAAGACGCCTCCTTCCTCTGACATTCATCTGGATGCAATCCGTCACTTTGATTGGCAGCTCACGGTTCTCCCTGCAGGGAAGACAAGAAAACTGTGTGAATTCTACTAACTCAGGACATGAGACATTCCACCTGAAGCCGTTCTAATCAGTTCACTCCTTAAAGGAAACATTGCATTGAAACATGCCTATGACGTCTTATCATAACCTTGTGATGCGTTATATTATTTTTATATATATATTAAGGGTTTAGCTGACGTCATGATCCAGATCAGACTCCAAGCACTGCCGGGGCACACATTGCACAGGACGACGAGTCACTATTAGATTGTGCCTGCTAATTCCACTGGTTTCCATGGCGATTGCCCCACTTTTAGTACTTTAGAACACTTTGATAAATCACCTTCATTGTTTCCATTTGTCCAATTCTACTTACTGTGTTCAATGACAGAGAAAGTGCAGGGTTCATAATAATGACTGACAGGGAGGAAAGATGGCGGCGCCCATGGCAGGATAACACTACATATGTTTTGTTTTATCTTTCAGATGTCACATTTACATGCGGTGTATTGTCTTAGCTCAGTACAGGTTTACTAAACTTCAATGGAGAATGTGTTATTCAGTAATAAACCCTTCGATCCTTACTGCACTGAGAGGATCCAGTCTCTATTCAATAAATATAGGGAATAAGTAAACATAACAATATTAACAATCTGTTTTCCCTTTAATAACAGGTTTCACTGGACTGATTCATTCAATCCTTATATAAAGTTACATATTCCATTAGGGTATATATGAGATACTTTGTTCTGTATCACTGGCTTACTTGGTGCTCTGATCTTTTTGAATTACATTTCACAGAGGTCCATCCTCTAGCACTGGGTTAACAAACTGTCTCCTGATTCTGAGACTCTGTTGCAACACAAAGTTCAAAAGCCAAAACAACTGAATTAGAAGAAAAAAACGTGGCCATCATGTGGCCTTAAATTTGAAATTCACTTACATCAATTCTCACATTAGTGACTTACCGTACTCTGTAGGTTATAGCTAGATTGTGCTGGCTTTATATGAGAAACTGCCAAGTGACAGAGATACAGGGTACTGACCCCAGAATGTAAAACTTGGACAATATCAGATCCCTATTTAAACTAAATGAAAGAAATGTGCGTATTTTCGTGAGTGTAACACAATGAGAGCCACAAATCATGCAGCCGATTCGGTGGCTAGTGACATCACTTCCTGGGAGCCAGGGCACCTGACGTTAATATCAAAACAAAACACATACATTATAATCATAGACAGGCACACGTGTAACACAACGAACAGTGTATATACCCTGTATATCACATATTTAAAAAGAAGACGGACAAGGACATCAGCCACCTGAGGAAGGCATCTGCCGAAACGCGTTGTGGATTACTTTAACCCCTTAAGGACCAAACTTCTGGAATAAAAGGGAATCATGACATGTCACACATGGCATGTGTCCTTAAGGGATTAAAGGACTTATGCTGCACCAGACTTACTTATCTGTAAGAGTTTGTATGCTTTTGTAATAATAAAACTGTTACTTTTATATCCTTATTTTTTACGGGGAGAAATTGACCACCAGGAGTTTGACACCGGAGGACTACTATTACCCCCCTCAAGCTGATATACGTGAGCCAGTTATATGCAGGCTCCTAAAAATGTGAGTGAGATATTAAAGGATCTGTTAAATACATCCATCTGTGTACATTAGCTGTACTGCCCTATGGTAAGCATTCTGGGTTTCGGTACCGCTTTGGAAATCCGACATAACAGGCTATTTACATTGTGCCTGTATATGATGATAAATATCACAGTTAATTAACACCTGCGAGTGCGCTATTCACCAGTTGGTGTGTTTTGTTTAGATTTTTATAGTGCTGATATTTAGTGATTGATTTCACAGTGGATTTTTTTAGTTTTAGCGCTGATATACCACTATTTCTTTGTTTTTGTACACCTGACGTTGATGGCTATCTGGGGCAGCTTGCCGGCTAATAGGAAACATGATGAGCAGTGCCGTGCTCTGTAACTGATTGCATTAGTGTGAATCCTATTTATAACAGACTGCCATGCTGCAGATCTTGCTCTAATCCGAGGCGTGCTGTATGAACGGATGTAGATCTCAGATATTCAAATGTCTTTGGGTTTATTAAATTATCTGATATGCTAATTAACAACCAGCAGTCTGTATCCCAGAATTGTGGATTTAGGATTATATAATGTAATTCTAAAGCTACAACTCCGATCAATCTAAGCCAACTTCAATCAATAAACAAAGGAAACCTGTACCATTGTCATTCAGTATCCTGCCCCATGTCTTGTTTCCCCTCCCCCCTCCATCCTGCCCCATATCTTGTTTCCCCTCTCTCCTCCATCCTGCCCCATATCTTGTTTCCCCTCCCCCCTCCATCCTGCCCCATGTCTTGTTTCCCCTCTCTCCTCCATCCTGCCCCATGTCTTGTTTCCCCTCTCTCCTCCATCCTGCCCCATGTCTTGTTTCCCCTCTCTCCTCCATCCTGCCCCATGTCTTGTTTCCCCTCCCCCCTCCATCCTGCCCCATGTCTTGTTTCCCCTCCCCCCTCCATCCTGCCCCATGTCTTGTTTCCCCTCTCTCCTCCATCCTGCCCCATGTCTTGTTTACCCTCTCTCCTCCATCCTGTCCCATGTCTTGTTTCCCCTCTCTCCTCCATCCTGTCCCATGTCTTGTTTCCCCTCTCTCCTCCATCCTGCCCCATGTCTTGTTTCCCCTCTCTCCTCCATCCTGCCCCATGTCTTGTTTCCCCTCCCCCCTCCATCCTGCCCCATGTCTTGTTTCCCCTCCCCCCTCCATCCTGCCCCATGTCTTGTTTCCCCTCTCTCCTCCATCCTGCCCCATGTCTTGTTTACCCTCTCTCCTCCATCCTGCCCCATGTCTTGTTTCCCCTCTCTCCTCCATCCTGCCCCATGTCTTGTTTACCCTCTCTCCTCCATCCTGCCCCATGTCTTGTTTCCCCTCTCTCCTCCATCCTGCCCCATGCCTTGTTTCTTTCTCTCTCCTCCATCCTGCCCCATGTCTTGTTTCCCCTCTCTCCTCCATCCTGCCCCATGTCTTGTTTCTCCTCTCTCCTCCATCCTGCCCCATGTCTTGTTTCCCCTCTCTCCTCCATCCTGCCCCATGTCTTGTTTCCCCTCTCTCCTCCATCCTGCCCCATGTCTTGTTTCTTTCGCTCTCCTCCATCCTGCCCCATATCTTGTTTCCCCTCTCTCCTCCATCCTGCCCCATGTCTTGTTTCTTTCTCTCTCCTCCATCCTGCCCCATGTCTTGTTTCTTTCTCTCTCCTCCATCCTGCCTCATGTCTTGTTTCCCCTCCCCCCTCCATCCTGCCCCATGTCTTGTTTCCTCTCCCCCTCCATCCTGCCCCATGTCTTGTTTCCCCTCTCCCCTTCATCCTGCCCCATGTCTTTATTTTCCCATTCCTCATCCATCCTGGGTGTACAGCTAGAAATGTGTATATCTGGGGTACAGCTAGAAATGTTTATATCTGGGGTACAGCTAGAAATGTTTATATCTGGGGGTTCAGATAGAAATGTGTATATCTGGGGGTTCAGATAGAAATGTTTATATCTGGGGTACAGCTAGAAATGTTTATATCTGGGGTACAGCTAGAAATGTTTATATCTGGGGTACAGCTAGAAATGTTTATATCTGGGGTACAGCTAGAAATGTTTATATCTGGGGTACAGCTAGAAATGTTTATATCTGGGGTGCAGATAGAAATATGCATATCTGGGGGTTCAGATAGAAATGTGTATATCTGGGGTACAGCTAGAAATGTTTATATCTGGGGTACAGCTAGAAATGTTTATATCTGGGGTGCAGATAGAAATATGTATATCTGGGGGTACAGCTAGAAACGTGAATATCTGGGGGTACAGCTAGAAATGTATATCTAGGGGTACAGATAGAAATGTGTATATCTAGGGGTACAGCTAGAAATGTGTATATCTAGGAGTACAGCTAGAAATGTGTATATCTAGGAGTACAGCTAGAAATATGTATATCTGGGAGAACAGCTAGAAATGGGTATATCTAGGGGTACAGATAGAAATGTGTATATCTAGGGGTACCGATAGAAATGTGTATATCTAGGAGTACAGCTAGAAATGTGTATATCTGGGAGTACAGCTAGAAATGTGTATATCTAGGGGTACAGCTAGAAATGTGTATATCTAGGGGTACCGATAGAAATGTGTATATCTAGGAGTACAGCTAGAAATGTGTATATCTAGGAGTACAGCTAGAAATGTGTATATCTGGGAGTACAGCTAGAAATGTGTATATCTAGGAGTACAGCTAGAAATGTGTATATCTAGGAGTACAGCTGGAAATGTGTATATCTAGAAGCACAGCTAGAAATGGGTATATCTAGGGGTACCGATAGAAATGTGTATATCTAGGGGTACAGCTAGAAATGTGTATATCTAGGGGTACCGATAGAAATGTGTATATCTAGGAGTACAGCTAGAAATGTGTATATCTGGGAGTACAGCTAGAAATGTGTATATCTAGGAGTACAGCTAGAAATGTGTATATCTAGGAGTACAGCTGGAAATGTGTATATCTAGAAGCACAGCTAGAAATGTGTATATCTGGGGGTGCAGATAGAAATGTGTATATCTGGGGGTACAGCTAGAAATGTGTATATCTGGGAGTACAGCTAGAAACGCGTATAACTGGGGGTACAGCTGGTGTATATTTATGCCTGTTGCAATGATCACTGTAGGAGTGAGACTGTCACATCGCTGACACACTGAGCATGGACCTTGTAGCCTTGTTTGACAGAATCAGGCCTCACCTCTCTAATCCGAGCCACGCGGACAGGGACAGACCTGGGGGAATAGCAGTCACGTGGAACGTGCTCTTACCTGCTCACAGATGTCTTATTCCTCACAGAGCTGGGGATAGTGAAAGAGCTACACTCAACAGATTAAACTGTGCTCAACGCCGACAGAATCCAATATATTATATCAGTCCAGAGAGCAGGATCCAATATAATATACCAGACTAGAGAGCAGGATCCAATATAATATATCAGACCATAGAGCAGGATCCAATATAATATATCAGACTAGAGAGCAGGATCCAATATAATATATCAGACTAGAGAGCAGGATCCAATATAATATATCAGACCAGAGAGAGCAGGATCCAATATAATATATCAGTCCAGAGAGCAGTATCCAATATAATATATCAGACTAGAGAGCAGGATCCAATATAATATATCAGACCATAGAGCAGGATCCAATATAATATATCAGACCATAGAGCAGGATCCAATATAATATATCAGACCATAGAGCAGGATCCAATATAATATATCAGACCAGAGAGCAGGATCCAATATAATATATCAGACCAGAGAGCAGGATCCAATATAATATATCAGACTAGAGAGCATGATCCAATATAACATATCAGACCATAGAGCAGGATCCAATATAATATATCAGACCAGAAAGCAGGATCCAATATAATATATCAGACCAGAGAGCAGGATCCAATATAATATATCAGACCAGAGAGCAGGATCCAATATAATATATCAGACCAGAGAGCAGGATCCAATATAATATATCAGATCAGAAAGCAGGATTTTCAGCTTTAGCACATGTTTTATCCCTCTGGAATCTGGGGAAACTACCCGAACCCTGTTTACTGCAAGGCACGGAGGACAACAGTGATGTTTCTCAGGAGGAAATGGCCACAAAGAAGTATGTTTCAGGGGGAGAGAAGTCACAAAGACATCTTCAATGTAACAAAAACCTAAACACGACGGATTTGGAGTGAGACAGAGGAGATAGGCAGAGGCAAAATGCTAAATTCATTATTTATGAGAGAATTAAACATCTAAGCTGAAGGCTAATAAATGCAAATCCTGCTCACTAATGCATGCATGCAGTCTGGTGCCTGGAGTGTCTGTTTAAATGATGAAGAGTATTTTTCTGATACACAAATTTATTGAGTGACTAATGAAGGCAATGCCAGGGCACACCATGCAAATCAGCTGACATTCTGCAATCTCTAACTCATCACTGGTAATCTCTTTCAATGTAGACAGAAGATATAGAAGCTTTGTCTTTCCGAGCTAATAATATTTTCATAACCAGACGGTTTGTGTAAACATCTGGAAAATGCTCATTCTTCAAAAAATGTAAGGCCTTGTTGACAGGTTGATTGACAGATGTATGCTGATTCTATATACACGTCTGGCTGCCATTTCGCAAAAGCACATCAATTAATAATATTACTGGGATGAATACTCCATAAGACATTGAAAGTAAATATTTAACGTGACAATTCCTTACTATTGCTACTTCCTTAAATCACTCTGCCTTAATCGTCTTATAGAACCTAACACCAACACCACCACATAATTCTCATACTGCCGGGAGAGACAAGGAGGTCTAAAACGCCAAGAAAACTGTTTGTCTTTCTAACTTTCCTTTTTGTTAATAATTATAAAGACAAAATACAGCATAGCATTGTACAACATGTGAAAGAAACGTGGGTCAGTTTAGGCATAAAGGAACCTTCTCGAAGGAGCTTGCAATCTATATGAAGAGTGGCCGCACAGATTGGCTGCTTGTTTACACACGTGTTCGTATTTACACACAGTGCGTGTGTATGTTCTACATGTATGAAGCTATGCATGTCCACATATTGGAGCTCTGTATTGGAAAGGAGAAACCTGCGTCATCGCCCATATTTTCCAGGAATAGATAAATATTCAATTTTAACTGGAAATAACCTGCACTTAATTTACTCATAATGTTCTGTAAACCCTTACTATCCTCACTGTATATAAAGCACGTCTCCCTGGGCCATCACCCGCTCAGATATTAACAAAGAATGAAATGATACAGGCAGCTAGAAATATATATTTAGTGGTGGTGGTAGATTTTGTCCTAATAGCAAGCCAATGACCAAGTGGCGTATTGTTAGTAAATATCAAAACTGCGCGTATACATTTACAAAACAGAACGGTTATAGCACCTCATTAATCTCACATACATACACAGGCTTTATAATGAAATATATATACCGGTATATCTCATTATTTCCATGTTAGATGGAAATCAGGTTTAGTTCAGTTTAGGAGTTTTCCACGCAGTTCATTTTTATGGTTAGATTTTTAGTTGCGGATGGTTAGTACATGCCCCCGTTGAGATGGTTTTCCCAACAACATATTAAACACTAAAGCTGGAGTGTAAAAGGAAGGAGATACAGATAAAAATAAAAGTGTTGTCTACAGGTAAGGGGAGCGGCTGTTTTGAGCACCACATTCCCACTAAGAGCAGCGTGAAAAGGTCCTGCGGTGTATTCTATTAGCTGGCATTTATAAAGCAGCGATAGTGAGTGGGCGAGGAATCATGGGAAAATACAGAAATGGCATACATTTTCCCTTTATTATAATAAATCTCAAATACATTGCAATAAAGAAAAAAAACTAAGCATAACAGAAAATGTTAATAAAATGCGATATTCACAGCGGGATTCATAAATACCTTGATCTGAATGGTGACCCAAATTGTAATCACCCTTACCCTGACAGTGGCCTCGATTTGGGAAAGGACATATCTCTATTGGTCAGCACAATAGAACAAGCGCATTTCTAGATATATTGCACATATTTAAGTATAACAAGAAATATATTCATAAATGTACCCTAAATGAAATATTCTGATACTTGCACCTAACCTATCCCCCCACAACACCATGGCCTAAACCACCACAGCCTACACCATCTATCCCATCTACACCATCATGCGCCACCATGACCTTTGCCATCAAACCCATCGCTCAAACACAACACATGACCTGTACCTCAACTACACCACCCAACCCTCCTGCACCACAAGACCAACTTACATCATCTTCACCCGTTCAATCTTCCTGCAACACCACCACTATCTACACAACTTACCCCAGCCCCAACAACACCACTACCTACACATCTACACCACCGAATCAGTCCCCCCCACATGACCTACTCTACCAATGCCAGCCCCACATCACCTTGGCCTACTCGATCTACACCTCCTTTCCCATCTATACCACCTAACTCATCCTTCCCACGCCACCACTATCTACACCAATTACGCCATGATCATAGTCCTCGTCTTGGATTAGCAGGCTGACATGAGTATTTATGTCACTAAAACCCAGTGTGACTGGAAATCCAAAAACCCAGCTTCACATTTACTTTGCAGATTTCATCATCCTCCAGTAATTGACTTCACTTACTGACCACGACCTAGGAGAAATCTAATTCCTCCGTTCTAACCACGTAATCCATTAACTCATTAGTCCCTGACATGTCATGACCTATGGAATTAGGCTGCTCCATCTGCTCCATAAAGAGTTAATGGAAAAGAGCAAATAAGTCACTGTTCAAAGGAACACTTAATTACAGCGGGCAAAGTACATGCCACCATCTGCCCGTCGCTCCCCAGGCTCTGCCACTTCCGATGTGAAATATTTATAGCACTGCTCAGACAGATCTGGGGCGAGGCGCCCCGCATGCTGAAAACATTAGCTCGGATTCACCGCTCGCTGCAAATTAGAGCACGGCTGATTGGCCGTGTAACAATGCATGCCTCGGGCGGCTGTGCCACGCAGGGTCTCAACCTACAGGGGCACAGCATTCCAAGAGGTGCCAGCCTGCAACTCAATTACTACGAATGAATTAATGCTGCTGGCTTACCTGGCACTAAAAGAGCAGCTAATTTCGGAATATATCCCCTCCAGGTTCTAGCTAATCAGCTTTACCTTTATATATGCATTTATTTATCTTACATGAGCACTGTGTAAGAGATTTATAAAAATCATGACATGAACAATGATGGTAAACATGACCTTAACCGGAGATAAGCGATTCTGGCACAGACAGCTGGCTCCCATCGACTACTATTCCCATAACTCTCAGCCAGTTAATAAGCTGCCAGGTCATAAAAGGGTTCACATATCTCCCAAGATTTCACATGGACAGGGGGAGACTTTAGTTTTAAGGGTGTGAGTGGGGATGTGGCCAGGGGGTGGGGCTGTTCAGTGGTTGTGGCCAGGGGCAAGGTTGTTCTGGCTTACTAATAATTTATAATAATTTATACAGCTATACTGTAATTTAGAAGAAGAACAATGTATCTTATTTACACAGATTGATTTCTAAACACATTTATTGGAGTTTAAAGACACATTACTGGGAGTATTATTGCTGTGGAGTTCTGTTATCCACTCAGACACATTACTGGGAGTATTATTGCTGTGGGGCTCTGTTATACACTCAGACACATTACTGGGAGTATTATTGCTGTGGAGCTCTGTTATACACTCAGACACATTACTGGGAGTATTAGTGCTGTGGAGCTGTTATAGCACATTACTGGGAGTATTATTGTTGTGGAGCTCTGTTATACACTCAGACACATTACTGGGAGTATTATTGCTGTGGAGCTCTGTTATACACTCAGACACATTACTGGGAGTATTATCGCTGTGGAGCTCTGTTATACACTCAGACACATTACTGGGAGTAATATTGATGTGGAGCTCTGTGATACACTCAGACACATTACTGGGAGTATTACAACTGTGGAGCTCTGTTATACACTCAGACACATTACTGGGAGTATTATTGCTGTGGAGCTCTGTTATACACAGACATATTACTGGGAGTATTATTACTGTGGAGCTCTGTTATACACTCAGTCAAATTACTGGGAGTATCATTGCTGTGGAGCTCTGTTATACACTCAGACACATTACTGGGAGTATTATTGCTGTGGAGCTCTGTTATACACTCAGACATATTGCTGGGAGTATTATTGCTGTGGAGCTCTGTTATACACTCAGACACATTACTGGGAGTATTATTACTGTGAAGCTCTGTTATACACACAGACATATTACTGGGAGTATTATTGCTGTGGGGCTCTGTTATACACTCAGACATATTACTGGGAGTATCATTGCTGTGGAGCTCTGTTATACACTCAGACACATTACTGGGAGTATTATTGCTGTGGAGCTCTGTTATACACTCAGACACATTACTGGGAGTATTATTGCTGTGGAGCTCTGTTATACACTCAGACACATTACTGGGAGTATTAGTGCTGTGGAGCTGTTATAGCACATTACTGGGAGTATTATTGTTGTGGAGCTCTGTTATACACTCAGACACATTACTGGGAGTATTATTGCTGTGGAGCTCTGTTATACACAGACATATTACTGGGAGTATTATTACTGTGGAGCTCTGTTATACACTCAGTCAAATTACTGGGAGTATCATTGCTGTGGAGCTCTGTTATACACTCAGACACATTACTGGGAGTATTATTGCTGTGGAGCTCTGTTATACACTCAGACATATTGCTGGGAGTATTATTGCCGTGGAGCTCTGTTATACACTCAGACACATTACTGGGAGTATTATTGCTGTGGAGCTCTGTTATACACTCAGACACATTACTGGGAGTATTATTACTGTGAAGCTCTGTTATACACTCAGACACATTACTGGGAGTATTAGTGCTGTGGAGCTGTTATAGCACATTACTGGGAGTATTATTGTTGTGGAGCTCTGTTATACACTCAGACACATTACTGGGAGTATTATTGCTGTGGAGCTCTGTTATACACTCAGACACATTACTGGGAGTATTATTGCTGTGGAGCTCTGTTATACACTCAGACACATTACTGGGAGTATTAGTGCTGTGGAGCTGTTATAGCACATTACTGGGAGTATTATTGTTGTGGAGCTCTGTTATACACTCAGACACATTACTGGGAGTATTATTGCTGTGGAGCTCTGTTATACACTCAGACACATTACTGGGAGTATTATCGCTGTGGAGCTCTGTTATACACTCAGACACATTACTGGGAGTATTATTGCTGTGGAGCTCTGTTATACACCCAGACACATTACTGGGAGTATTATTGCTGTGGAGCTCTGTTATACACTCAGACACATTACTGGGAGTATTATCGCTGTGGAGCTCTGTTATACACTCAGACACATTACTGGGAGTAATATTGATGTGGAGCTCTGTTATACACAGACATATTACTGGGAGTATTATTACTGTGGAGCTCTGTTATACACTCAGTCAAATTACTGGGAGTATTATTGCTGTGGAGCTCTGTTATACACTCAGACATATTGCTGGGAGTATTATTGCCGTGGAGCTCTGTTATACACTCAGACACATTACTGGGAGTATTATTGCTGTGGAGCTCTGTTATACACACAGACATATTACTGGGAGTATTATTGCTGTGGGGCTCTGTTATACACTCAGACATATTACTGGGAGTATCATTGCTGTGGAGCTCTGTTATACACTCAGACACATTACTGGGAGTATTATTGCTGTGGAGCTCTGTTATACACTCAGACACATTACTGGGAGTATTATTGCTGTGGAGCTCTGTTATACACTCAGACACATTACTGGGAGTATTAGTGCTGTGGAGCTGTTATAGCACATTACTGGGAGTATTATTGTTGTGGAGCTCTGTTATACACTCAGACACATTACTGGGAGTATTATTGCTGTTGAGCTCTGTTATACACTCAGTCAAATTACTGGGAGTATCATTGCTGTGGAGCTCTGTTATACACTCAGACACATTACTGGGAGTATTATTGCTGTGGAGCTCTGTTATACACTCAGACATATTGCTGGGAGTATTATTGCTGTGGAGCTCTGTTATACACTCAGACACATTACTGGGAGTATTATTACTGTGAAGCTCTGTTATACACTCAGACACATTACTGGGAGTATTATTGCTGTGGAGCTCTGTTATACACTCAGACACATTACTGGGAGTATTATTGCTGTGGAGCTCTGTTATACACTCAGACACATTACTGGGAGTATTATTGCTGTGGAGCTCTGTTATACACTCAGACACATTACTGGGAGTATTAGTGCTGTGGAGCTGTTATAGCACATTACTGGGAGTATTATTGTTGTGGAGCTCTGTTATACACTCAGACACATTACTGGGAGTATTATTGCTGTGGAGCTCTGTTATACACAGACATATTACTGGGAGTATTATTACTGTGGAGCTCTGTTATACACTCAGTCAAATTACTGGGAGTATCATTGCTGTGGAGCTCTGTTATACACTCAGACACATTACTGGGAGTATTATTGCTGTGGAGCTCTGTTATACACTCAGACATATTGCTGGGAGTATTATTGCCGTGGAGCTCTGTTATACACTCAGACACATTACTGGGAGTATTATTGCTGTGGAGCTCTGTTATACACTCAGACACATTACTGGGAGTATTAGTGCTGTGGAGCTGTTATAGCACATTACTGGGAGTATTATTGTTGTGGAGCTCTGTTATACACTCAGACACATTACTGGGAGTATTATTGCTGTGGAGCTCTGTTATACACTCAGACACATTACTGGGAGTATTATTGCTGTGGAGCTCTGTTATACACTCAGACACATTACTGGGAGTATTAGTGCTGTGGAGCTGTTATAGCACATTACTGGGAGTATTATTGTTGTGGAGCTCTGTTATACACTCAGACACATTACTGGGAGTATTATTGCTGTGGAGCTCTGTTATACACTCAGACACATTACTGGGAGTATTATCGCTGTGGAGCTCTGTTATACACTCAGACACATTACTGGGAGTATTATTGCTGTGGAGCTCTGTTATACACCCAGACACATTACTGGGAGTATTATTGTTGTGGAGCTCTGTTATACACTCAGACACATTACTGGGAGTATTATTGCTGTGGAGCTCTGTTATACACTCAGACACATTACTGGGAGTATTATCGCTGTGGAGCTCTGTTATACACTCAGACACATTACTGGGAGTAATATTGATGTGGAGCTCTGTTATACACAGACATATTACTGGGAGTATTATTACTGTGGAGCTCTGTTATACACTCAGTCAAATTACTGGGAGTATTATTGCTGTGGAGCTCTGTTATACACTCAGACATATTGCTGGGAGTATTATTGCCGTGGAGCTCTGTTATACACTCAGACACATTACTGGGAGTATTATTGCTGTGGAGCTCTGTTATACACACAGACATATTACTGGGAGTATTATTGCTGTGGGGCTCTGTTATACACTCAGACATATTACTGGGAGTATCATTGCTGTGGAGCTCTGTTATACACTCAGACACATTACTGGGAGTATTATTGCTGTGGAGCTCTGTTATACACTCAGACACATTACTGGGAGTATTATTGCTGTGGAGCTCTGTTATACACTCAGACACATTACTGGGAGTATTAGTGCTGTGGAGCTGTTATAGCACATTACTGGGAGTATTATTGCTGTGGAGCTCTGTTATACACTCAGACACATTACTGGGAGTATTATCGCTGTGGAGCTCTGTTATACACTCAGACACATTACTGGGAGTAATATTGATGTGGAGCTCTGTGATACACTCAGACACATTACTGGGAGTATTACAACTGTGGAGCTCTGTTATACACTCAGACATTACTGGGAGTATTATTGCTGTGGAGCTCTGTTATACACAGACATATTACTGGGAGTATTATTACTGTGGAGCTCTGTTATACACTCAGTCAAATTACTGGGAGTATCATTGCTGTGGAGCTCTGTTATACACTCAGACATATTGCTGGGAGTATTATTGCCGTGGAGCTCTGTAATACACTCAGACACATTACTGGGAGTATTAGTGCTGTGGAGCTGTTATAGCACATTACTGGGAGTATTAGTGCTGTGGAGCTGTTATAGCACATTACTGTGAGTATTATTGCTGTGGAGCTCTGTTATACACTCAGACACATTACTGGGAGTATTAGTGCTGTGGAGCTGTTATAGCACATTACTGGGAGTATTAGTGCTGTGGAGCTGTTATAGCACATTACTGGGAGTATTATTGCTGTGGAGCTCTGTTATACACTCAGACACATTACTGGGAGTATTAGTGCTGTGGAGCTGTTATAGCACATTACTGGGAGTATTATTGTTGTGGAGCTCTGTTATACACTCAGACACATTACTGGGAGTAGTATTGCTGTGGAGCTCTGTTATACACTCAGACACATTACTGGGAGTATTATCGCTGTGGAGCTCTGTTATACACTCAGACACATTACTGGGAGTAATATTGATGTGGAGCTCTGTGATACACTCAGACACATTACTGGGAGTATTACAACTGTGGAGCTCTGTTATACACTCAGACACATTACTGGGAGTATTATTGCTGTGGAGCTCTGTTATACACTCAGTCAAATTACTGGGAGTATCATTGCTGTGGAGCTCTGTTATACACACAGACATATTACTGGGAGTATTATTGCTGTGGAGCTCTGTTATACACTCAGACACATTACTGGGAGTATTATTACTGTGAAGCTCTGTTATACACACAGACATATTACTGGGAGTATTATTGCTGTGGGGCTCTGTTATACACTCAGACACATTACTGGGAGTATTATTGCTGTGGAGCTCTGTTATACACTCAGACACATTACTGGGAGTATTATTACTGTGAAGCTCTGTTATACACACAGACATATTACTGGGAGTATTATTGCTGTGGGGCTCTGTTATACACTCAGACACATTACTGGGAGTATTATTACTGTGGGGCTCTGTTGTACACTCGGACACATTGCTGGGAGTATTATTGCTGTGGAGCTCTGTTATACACTCAGACACGTTACTGGGAGTATTATTGCTTTGGAGCTCTGTTATACACTCACACACATTACTGGGAGTTTTATTACTGTGGGGCTCTGTTGTACACTCGGACACATTACTGGGAGTATTATTGCTGTGGGGCTCTGTTATACACTCAGACACGTTACTGGGAGTATTATTGCTGTGGAGCTCTGTTATACACAAAGACACATTACTGGGAGTATTATTACTGTGAAGCTCTGTTATACACTCAGACACATTACTGGGAGTATTAGTGCTGTGGAGCTGTTATAGCACATTACTGGGAGTATTATTGTTGTGGAGCTCTGTTATACACTCAGACACATTACTGGGAGTATTATTGCTGTGGAGCTCTGTTATACACTCAGACACATTACTGGGAGTATTATTGCTGTGGAGCTCTGTTATACACTCAGACACATTACTGGGAGTATTAGTGCTGTGGAGCTGTTATAGCACATTACTGGGAGTATTATTGTTGTGGAGCTCTGTTATACACTCAGACACATTACAGGGAGTATTATTGCTGTGGAGCTCTGTTATACACTCAGACACATTACTGGGAGTATTATCGCTGTGGAGCTCTGTTATACACTCAGACACATTACTGGGAGTATTATTGCTGTGGAGCTCTGTTATACACCCAGACACATTACTGGGAGTATTATTGTTGTGGAGCTCTGTTATACACTCAGACACATTACTGGGAGTATTATTGCTGTGGAGCTCTGTTATACACTCAGACACATTACTGGGAGTATTATCGCTGTGGAGCTCTGTTATACACTCAGACACATTACTGGGAGTAATATTGATGTGGAGCTCTGTTATACACAGACATATTACTGGGAGTATTATTACTGTGGAGCTCTGTTATACACTCAGTCAAATTACTGGGAGTATTATTGCTGTGGAGCTCTGTTATACACTCAGACATATTGCTGGGAGTATTATTGCCGTGGAGCTCTGTTATACACTCAGACACATTACTGGGAGTATTATTGCTGTGGAGCTCTGTTATACACACAGACATATTACTGGGAGTATTATTGCTGTGGGGCTCTGTTATACACTCAGACATATTACTGGGAGTATCATTGCTGTGGAGCTCTGTTATACACTCAGACACATTACTGGGAGTATTATTGCTGTGGAGCTCTGTTATACACTCAGACACATTACTGGGAGTATTATTGCTGTGGAGCTCTGTTATACACTCAGACACATTACTGGGAGTATTAGTGCTGTGGAGCTGTTATAGCACATTACTGGGAGTATTATTGCTGTGGAGCTCTGTTATACACTCAGACACATTACTGGGAGTATTATCGCTGTGGAGCTCTGTTATACACTCAGACACATTACTGGGAGTAATATTGATGTGGAGCTCTGTGATACACTCAGACACATTACTGGGAGTATTACAACTGTGGAGCTCTGTTATACACTCAGACATTACTGGGAGTATTATTGCTGTGGAGCTCTGTTATACACAGACATATTACTGGGAGTATTATTACTGTGGAGCTCTGTTATACACTCAGTCAAATTACTGGGAGTATCATTGCTGTGGAGCTCTGTTATACACTCAGACATATTGCTGGGAGTATTATTGCCGTGGAGCTCTGTTATACACTCAGACACATTACTGGGAGTATTATTGCTGTGGAGCTCTGTTATACACTCAGACACATTACTGGGAGTATTATTACTGTGAAGCTCTGTTATACACACAGACATATTACTGGGAGTATTATTGCTGTGGGGCTCTGTTATACACTCAGACACATTACTGGGAGTATTATTGCTGTGGAGCTCTGTTATACACTCAGACACATTACTGGGAGTATTAGTGCTGTGGAGCTGTTATAGCACATTACTGGGAGTATTAGTGCTGTGGAGCTGTTATAGCACATTACTGTGAGTATTATTGCTGTGGAGCTCTGTTATACACTCAGACACATTACTGGGAGTATTAGTGCTGTGGAGCTGTTATAGCACATTACTGGGAGTATTAGTGCTGTGGAGCTGTTATAGCACATTACTGGGAGTATTATTGCTGTGGAGCTCTGTTATACACTCAGACACATTACTGGGAGTATTAGTGCTGTGGAGCTGTTATAGCACATTACTGGGAGTATTATTGTTGTGGAGCTCTGTTATACACTCAGACACATTACTGGGAGTAGTATTGCTGTGGAGCTCTGTTATACACTCAGACACATTACTGGTAGTATTATCGCTGTGGAGCTCTGTTATACACTCAGACACATTACTGGGAGTAATATTGATGTGGAGCTCTGTGATACACTCAGACACATTACTGGGAGTATTACAACTGTGGAGCTCTGTTATACACTCAGACACATTACTGGGAGTATTATTGCTGTGGAGCTCTGTTATACACTCAGTCAAATTACTGGGAGTATCATTGCTGTGGAGCTCTGTTATACACACAGACATATTACTGGGAGTATTATTGCTGTGGAGCTCTGTTATACACTCAGACACATTACTGGGAGTATTATTACTGTGAAGCTCTGTTATACACACAGACATATTACTGGGAGTATTATTGCTGTGGGGCTCTGTTATACACTCAGACACATTACTGGGAGTATTATTGCTGTGGAGCTCTGTTATACACTCAGACACATTACTGGGAGTATTATTACTGTGAAGCTCTGTTATACACACAGACATATTACTGGGAGTATTATTGCTGTGGGGCTCTGTTATACACTCAGACACATTACTGGGAGTATTATTACTGTGGGGCTCTGTTGTACACTCGGACACATTGCTGGGAGTATTATTGCTGTGGAGCTCTGTTATACACTCAGACACGTTACTGGGAGTATTATTGCTTTGGAGCTCTGTTATACACTCACACACATTACTGGGAGTTTTATTACTGTGGGGCTCTGTTGTACACTCGGACACATTACTGGGAGTATTATTGCTGTGGGGCTCTGTTATACACTCAGACACGTTACTGGGAGTATTATTGCTGTGGAGCTCTGTTATACACAAAGACACATTACTGGGAGTATTATTGCTGTGGAGCTCTGTTATACACTCAGACACATTACTGGGAGTATTATTGCTGTGGAGCTCTGTTATACACTCAGACACATTACTGGGAGTATTATTGCTGTGGGGCTCTGTTATACACTCAGACACATTACTGGGAGTATTATTACTGTGGAGCTCTGTTATACACTCAGACACATTACTGGGAGTATTATTACTGTGGAGCTCTGTTATACACTCAGACACATTACTGGGAGTATTATTGCTGTGGAGCTCTGTTATACACTCAGACACATTACTGGGAGTATTAGTGCTGTGGAGCTGTTATAGCACATTACTGGGAGTATTATTGTTGTGGAGCTCTGTTATACACTCAGACACATTACTGGGAGTATTATTGCTGTGAAGCTCTGTTATACACTCAGACACATTACTGGGAGTATTATCGCTGTGGAGCTCTGTTATACACTCAGACACATTACTGGGAGTAATATTGATGTGGAGCTCTGTGATACACTCAGACACATTACTGGGAGTATTACAACTGTGGAGCTCTGTTTTACACTCAGACACATTACTGGGAGTATTATTGCTGTGGAGCTCTGTTATACACAGACATATTACTGGGAGTATTATTACTGTGGAGCTCTGTTATACACTCAGTCAAATTACTGGGAGTATCATTGCTGTGGAGCTCTGTTATACACTCAGACACATTACTGGGAGTATTATTGCTGTGGAGCTCTGTTATACACTCAGACATATTGCTGGGAGTATTATTGCCGTGGAGCTCTGTTATACACTCAGACACATTACTGGGAGTATTATTACTGTGAAGCTCTGTTATACACACAGACATATTACTGGGAGTATTATTGCTGTGGGGCTCTGTTATACACACAGACATATTACTGGGAGTATTATTGCTGTGGGGCTCTGTTATACACTCAGACACATTACTGAGAGTATTATTGCTGTGGAGCTCTGTTATACACTCGGACACATTACTGGGAGTATTATTGCTGTGGGGCTCTGTTATACACTCAGACACATTACTGGGAGTATTATTGCTGTGGAGCTCTGTTATACACTCAGACACGTTACTGGGAGTATTATTGCTTTGGAGCTCTGTTATACACTCACACACATTACTGGGAGTTTTATTACTGGGGGGGTCTGTTGTACACTCGGACACATTACTGGGAGTATTATTGCTGTGGGGCTCTGTTATACACTCAGACACGTTACTGGGAGTATTATTGCTGTGGAGCTCTGTTATACACTCAGACACATTACTGGGAGTATTATTGCTGTGGAGCTCTGTTATACACTCAGACACATTACTGGGAGTATTATTACTGTGGAGCTCTGTTATACACTCAGACACATTACTGGGAGTATTATTACTGTGGAGCTCTGTTATACACTCAGACACATTACTGGGAGTATTATTGCTGTGGAGCTCTGTTATACACTAAGACACACCAACAACATGGAGCTCCTGTGAAAGAGGGACAGAGGGATTTTGTTAAAGGACCACTCTAGTGCCAGGAAAGCATACTCGTTTTCCTGGCACTAAAGTGCCCTGAGGGTGCCCCCACCCTCAGGGACCCCCTCCCGCCCGGCTCTGGAAAGGGGAAAGGGGTTAAATCTTACCTTTTTCCAGCGCTGGGCGGAGAGATCTCCTCCTGCTCTCCTCCTCCGATCCTCCTCTTCTCCTCCCCGTCGGCTGAATGCGCACGCGCGGCAAGAGCTGCGCGCGCATTCAGCCGGTCACATAGGAAAGCATTCATAATGCTTTCCTATGGACGCTGGCGTGCTCTCACTGTGAAAATCACAGTGAGAAGCACGCAAGCGCCTCTAGCGGCTGTCAATGAGACAGCCACTAGAGGACATAGGGGGAAGGCTTAACCCATTCATAAACATAGCAGTTTCTCTGAAACTGCTATGTTTATGAAAAAATGGGTTAACCCTAGAAGGACCTGGCACCCAGACCACCTCATTAAGCTGAAGTGGTCTGGGTGCCTAGAGTGGTCCTTTAAGTCAGTGACCAAAACACTAATGGGTCTTTAAACTGAAATAAATGTGTTTAGAAATCAGTCTGTGTAAATAATATATATTTTTCTTCTTCAAAATTACAATTTAGTTGTGTAATTATTAGTAAGTCACCTAAAATTTCTCAGAACAGCCCTGTCCCTGGCCACCCCCCACTCACACCCATATAATTAAAGTGTTCCTCTAAGTCCATTGACTGTGTATTCCTCTGGCACTCACAGTGTTAAATCAGCCCTGGCATTAGCTTGGCACAGTGACCCAGGATAACCTGATTATCATGGCTGCTCCAGACTAGACGTTCCCATTACCGTAACAGCGTATGCAATTATTAGAATGCAAGGCTCTCTGTTAGAGTAATTGGGGTCAGGGGATCCCCAAAACATTGACATCATCGGAACAATTTCCTATTTGTTATCCTCAGTGGAGATAGTAGGACGTATTCAGTAAACCAGGTGTTGTGAATAACTGAGAAGAGAATTTTTTTGCCAAAATATGCGAACAGGAAACATTACTGAGTATTTTCCCCATCCTGTCTACTTAGATATAAACTTTGCAATTTTCTTGCTGATTCTTTTGCATAGGTTTTAATCTACAGGAGACATTATAGTACCAAAATAACTCACCATAACAATCCAGTCAGTAAGCCAGTACCTAGCAGGTGATCAGCTACAGGTCACATCTTACCGTCTGGCAATACTACACACCCAGACAATCCCGCTATAGACTGGCACAGTAATGTGTCTTTAAACTACAAGAAATGTGTATAGAAATCTGTCTGTGTAAATAAGATACATTGTTGTTGGTCTAAATTACGTTTTACTAGTAGAAAGTGTTATTTCTCAGAACAGTCCCGCCCTTGGCCCCTCCCCGCCCCCCCCCACACACAGATGTGCCACGCCCATGCCACATCCACACTCAGAAGAGCCATGCCCATGCCACATCTGCACTCAGAAGAGCCACGCCCATGCCACATCTGCACTCAGAAGAGCCACGTCCTGGCCACATCCGCACTCAGAAGAGCCACGCCCATGCCACATCTGCACTCAGAAGAGCCACGTCCTGGCCACATCCGCACTCAGAAGAGCCACGTCCTGGCCACATCCGCACTCAGAAGAGCCACGTCCTGGCCACATCCGCACTCAGAAGAGCCACGTCCTGGCCACATCCGCACTCAGAAGAGCCACGTCCTGGCCACATCCGCACTCAGAAGAGCCACGTCCTGGCCACATCCGCACTCAGAAGAGCCATGTCCTGGCCACATCTGCACTCAGAAGAGCCACGCCCCTAGTCACATCCACACTCAGAAGAGCCACGCCCTGGCCACATCCACACTCAGAAGAGCCACGCCCTGGCCACATCCACACTCAGAAGAGCCACGCCCTGGCCACATCCACACTCAGAATAGCTTCACCCCCGGCCACACCCACATGCCTAAAATTAAAGGGTCTGTAACGGACCGTTTCGCTCAAAAGAGGATAAAAACCGTTTAGGCGATAATCCCCTTTCAGATAGACCAGCAACTACTGCATTCACCAACCTCCCGAACTCCAAACTGCACGAATCCCCCAACTCCAGAACAGGAAATACACGAACCCTGGAAGCAGCCGAACAGGAAAAGCAATACGAACAGCTTACACTTCTGGCAATCGGCATACAGTCAAATTCCCCCCAAGAATGAGACAACACTTCACCTTCAGGGTTAAGCAGCAACAACTTTACTGGGGCTAACTGCCCGGCTTTTATGCAGGTCTCCCACCTGGTGGACACTCCCCTAGGGGACCAGATGGGAAACTGGGAAACATATTGGCCACGGACCAATCACAGACATACAACTTTAAACAATCCCACAATGCATCACAATCCCTCCCCTCTGGCCTGGAGATAATTGGGGAAGTAATCCAATTATCTCCAAGGACAGAGGCAAAACTCCATTACCCACATGGCAGACAAAAAGACAGTAAAAGACACAAAATTACCTATTGAGGCATTTAGTACATAAAACATACACATTCTACATATCCCCAGATAGCTTAGATCTGAGCGCACATTACTACCGAATGGTGCTCAGATCACATACATACAGTTTAAATGCCATGGAGCCAAAGTCTTTCACATAGTCTTTCGTTACACGAATGGGCTCCATGGCTTTGCTATCTGGGTTGACATATTCACATAACCCAAAGTACCGACTGAACCGGTGTTCGACACCAAGAGCACGAATAGGAACCAGGGTGGGCGGACGGCTCAGCGGTGTTCGCGCAAGTAAGTGTCCGTTTTCAGTTCCACAGTGTTAGTGCTGAACAACGCTGGCCGTTCGGGACTTAAAATGGCCGCTGCCACGTGTTCGGCAAACGAACAAAGGCCAACCAGCGTTCATCAATTAAGCTGCGGATAACCGCAGCTTCTGGGCGGTCAATTGGCGGCACACTGCAGCTCCCTGGTAGTCCCCCGTTCGGTAGTTGGAATCTACCGGACACCCCGGCAGAAAGGCACGAATAAGCCTTTCTGCAGGGAAAATAAACGATTTAACCTGCAGGGTCATAGTCCAAAGGGAGCAGGCGAGCAACCAGGCTCCTCCAGTGAACAGTGGCGAGGTTGGTTTCGCCACAGGGTCCCTCTTTGTCCATGTGAAATGTGTGACGACTTCATCTACACAATGCCCTGCCAGATTTTGGTGCAGGTCAGCCCTGCACACATGGGGTCCAGGTTTGTAGTCCACTCAATGAGCAGAGGGATGCTGAGAGTTGGCGCAATGGGCAGTCAGTAATCCTGTGCGAAGGCCTCGCTCGCCACCCATACGTTTAGAGCCATGCGATTCTCACAGCTACATACATAGAAATAATTGCAGAAATCGCTAAAGCATTGACCACCATCATTTATTATGTCAATGCCTTACTGATTTCTTCAATTATTTCCAGGGCCCCAGACACACAGAAGAGGCAAGCAGCCATTATTAAGGTTTACCTGTAATTTAAGAAGAAACAGCTGTTATCATTATCAATATTATCAGGCACTGATAGATGGGAGAGTTTGCAGATACTAATCATGCTCACTTGCTGTACATTCCCAGCCACTACAGGGAATGATTGTAATTGGATCACATTAAGTATTTATTTTTATTACTTATTGGAAAATGCTGTACAACCTATAATACCTACATCTCAGTACCAGAAGGACAGGGGACCCAGACTGTGAGCTAAAATCCAGCAATTTCTACAATGTTATACTAAGTGCTTTGCAAGATGGCATGTAAGCTCGCAATCTAAATCCATAATGGGAATCTGAGATGAGAGGTTGCTAAGTTCTGTCTCAGCATCACTGGTGCTGAGATTGATGGTTACCATGGTGACACTCCATGTACGAGCTGAGAATTCATACCGGAGATCTGGGAGATATTGTATCAAACTGTTCTGTACCTTAAAGAGTGCGCGTCTTTAGGGAGACCCTCTGTTCACGTTACGCTTTCTGCTCAGATCAGGTGACGCCATCCACAGACACTCTGTGAGCGCTGAGTTCACCTTTATCTGGAAGCTGATCTAGATCTGTTCTTTTTATTTTTCCACGCTTCGCTGAATTTCACTGCTTTTTACAGACATTTTCTCAGGTTGCCTCTTTTAAAGTAACACATTCCCCGCACCAAACACGCAATGCGGCAAACTCAAACTAACATGTCATAGGGTCTCGGGTACTTTTAATGGTGTTCAGTGACAATATGATGTGATTGTTAACCCCTTAAGGACACATGACATGCCATCATTCCCTTTTATTCCAGAAGTTTGGTCTTTAACCCATTAAGCATGTCACACATGTCAAGTGTCCTTAAGGGGTTAAACCTGTGTTACAATAAGAGTCAATCTATCCCAGGTATCTACTACCCTTTCTATATCGCTGTTACTGCTCCCAGTGGAAGGCTATTCCAGGTATCTACTACCCTTTCTATATCGCTGTTACTGCTCCCACTGGAAGGCTATTCCAGGTATCTACTACCCTTTCTATATCGCTGTTACTGCTCCCACTGGAAGGCTATTCCAGGTACCTACTACCCTTTCTATATCGCTGTTACTGCTCCCAGTGGAAGGCTATTCCAGGTATCTACTACCCTTTCTATATCGCTGTTACTGCTCCCAGTGGAAGGCTATTCCAGGTATCTACTACCCTTTCTATATCGCTGTTACTGCTCCCAGTGGAAGGCTATTCCAGGTACCTACTACCCTTTCTATATCGCTGTTACTGCTCCCAGTGGAAGGCTATTCCAGGTATCTACTACCCTTTCTATATCGCTGTTACTGCTCCCACTGGGAGGCTATTCCAGATACCTACTACCCTTTCTATATCACTGTTACTGCTCCCACTGGAAGGCTATTCAGGTATCTACTACCCTTTCTATATCACTGTTACTGCTCCCACTGGAAGGCTATTCCAGGTATCTACTACCCTTTCTATATCACTGTTACTGCTCCCACTGGAAGGCTATTCCAGGTATCTACTACCCTTTCTATATCACTGTTACTGCTCCCACTGGAAGGCTATTCCAGGTATCTACTACCCTTTCTATATCACTGTTACAGCTCCCACTGGAAGGCTATTCCAGGTATCTACTACCCTTTCTATATCACTGTTACAGCTCCCACTGGAAGGCTATTCCAGGTATCTACTACCCTTTCTATATCGCTGTTACTGTTCCCACTGGAAGGCTATTCCAGGTATCTACTACCCTTTCTATATCGCTGTTACTGCTCCCACTGGAAGGCTATTCCAGGTATCTATTACCCTTTCTATATCCCTGTTACTGCTCCCACTGGAAGGCTATTCCAGGTATCTACTACCCTTTCTATATTGCTGTTACTGTTCCCACTGGAAGGCTATTCCAGGTATCTATTACCCTTTCTATATCGCTGTTACTGCTCCCACTGGAAGGCTATTCAGGTATCTACTACCCTTTCTATATCACTGTTACTGCTCTCACTGGAAGGCTATTCCAGGTACCTACTACCCTTTCTATATCACTGTTACTGCTCCCACTGGAAGGCTATTCCAGGTACCTACTACCCTTTCTATATCACTGTTACTGCTCCCACTGGAAGGCTATTCCAGGTATCTACTACCCTTTCTATATCACTGTTACTGCTCCCACTGGAAGGCTATTCCAGGTATCTACTACCCTTTCTATATGACTGTTACTGCTCCCAGTGGAAGGCTATTCCAGGTATCTACTACCCTTTCTATATCACTGTTACAGCTCCCACTGGAAGGCTATTCCAGGTATCTACTACCCTTTCTATATCGCTGTTACTGTTCCCACTGGAAGGCTATTCCAGGTATCTACTACCCTTTCTATATCGCTGTTACTGCTCCCACTGGAAGGCTATTCCAGGTATCTATTACCCTTTCTATATCCCTGTTACTGCTCCCACTGGAAGGCTATTCCAGGTATCTACTACCCTTTCTATATTGCTGTTACTGTTCCCACTGGAAGGCTATTCCAGGTATCTATTACCCTTTCTATATCGCTGTTACTGCTCCCACTGGAAGGCTATTCAGGTATCTACTACCCTTTCTATATCACTGTTACTGCTCTCACTGGAAGGCTATTCCAGGTACCTACTACCCTTTCTATATCACTGTTACTGCTCCCACTGGAAGGCTATTCCAGGTACCTACTACCCTTTCTATATCACTGTTACTGCTCCCACTGGAAGGCTATTCCAGGTATCTACTACCCTTTCTATATCACTGTTACTGCTCCCACTGGAAGGCTATTCCAGGTATCTACTACCCTTTCTATATGACTGTTACTGCTCCCAGTGGAAGGCTATTCCAGGTATCTACTACCCTTTCTATATCACTGTTACTGCTCCCACTGGAAGGCTATTCAGGTATCTACTACCCTTTCTATATCACTGTTACTGCTCCCACTGGAAGGCTATTCCAGGTATCTACTAGCCTTTCTATATCACTGTTAACTATTAGTGCTCCCACTGAGAGGCTTTTCCAGGTATATTCTATACTTTTCATAACACTTTTAGCACAAAGGAAGCAGTACTGAAGTCCCCCTGTGACCAGTTAGTGTTATCGGTGTACCTCGTTAGTAGTACCCCACATTCAATATCCTCTTGTTTGGTAATACGTACCTTGTACCATTTAATAGTACCCTATGTCCTGTTAGTAGTACCTCTGAACCTGGTTAATGGTAGTAATAACCCTGTACTCCTGTGCCCAGTTTGTAGTAACCCTGTGTCTGGCTAGTAGTACACCTGTACCCGGTTAAAAGTACCAATATGCCCAGTTAGCAGTACTCCTGTACCTGGTTAGCAGTACCCCTCTGCCCTGTTATAAGTACCATATGCCCAGTTACTAATACCCTTATGCCCAGTTAGCAGTACCCCTGTGCCCTGTTAGTATTATCCCTCTGCCCTCTCCTGAATCCCTATGTATATTTAAACAAATGGAGGTCATTTCGTTACTCCAATGGCCATTGGAGGGAATACCCGTCTGTTAATGTCAAGGCAGACCCTCCTAAGCGGGTCCTAACACTGACCCTTCAGCCTGCTTCCTTGAGCTTCTGGCAAAGATATCTCTAATAAGACAGAGAGGGGTATTTTTTTGATATACACCCCTATATACTTATTAAACCTTAATAGGGAACAGATGGAATGGGCGGCAGCATTGTAATAAAGCTGTGTGATACAAAAAGTGAATAGAAATACAAAAAAGGATAAGTCTTGCGCTCACTCCCATCACTCATGGGCGGCAGCAACGACCACAGCACACATCAGCTAATACATATAATAAAAACCAAAGAAAAAGTTACCTGCGCTCTCTCCTGAATCCCTCTGTATATTTAAACAAATGGAGTTAATTTAGTTACTCCAATGGCCATTGGAGGGAATGCGCAGGACTTATCCTTTTGTATTTATAAGTACCATGTGCCTGGTTACCAGTATCCCCATGCGTGGCTAGTAGTACCCCTGTGCCCCGGTTAGTAGTATACCTGAGCCTGCTTAGTACACCTATGCCTAATTAGTACCCCTGTGCCTGGTTAGTACTCCTGTGTCCAGTTAGAACCCCTGTGCCCAGTTAGTAGCACCCGTGGGCTCTGTCTCAGATGCACGGATTGGCTATGTAGGATGTCTGCTGCGTGCTTACTGCTGACAGCAGGTCCGTGTTGCTAGGGAAGGATTTTCTGCACATCATG
Source organism: Pelobates fuscus (assembly GCF_036172605.1). Lineage (NCBI taxonomy): Eukaryota > Metazoa > Chordata > Amphibia > Anura > Pelobatidae > Pelobates > Pelobates fuscus. The sequence continues at coordinate 383,367,480 of NC_086320.1, read as the reverse complement.
TGTAGGTGTGAGTGCGTCCTACACGCCAGCTCTCCTGGTAATAAAGGAACAACACACTGCCCTGCCTGCTTCGAAGCATGGAGGAGACGCTGTACCTTTCGCTCCCCTCCTCCTCACAGTCTCCCAAATTAGTCTCAGCCATTAATGAGCTTTCCTGCAGTCACCTAGCAACTGGCAGAACAGCTCCCGGGATCCATAAATTGGGGTCGAAGCAGTATTCCAGACGATTGATTGAATCGGGGCTCGATACGTGCTCCCCAACGCCCCACACAGAGACAGGAGCATTGATTAATATCTCTCTTATCAATATGGGTTATTATACTCACAATTAAAATAAATAAATACAAACAGAACACAGTGTTTATTCACCTGACATTGAATTGTAGTAACCTGAAACCAAACGGGGATATTTGGGGTAAATAGTTAGAAATAAATTCCCTTTACAATTATATTTACCTACATTTTGCAATTTATTCAATTTTGTGAAAAATCCTATTATTCATCAGAAATGGCTGGCTTCTTTTGGACCAAGTCTAGTTAAGTGTGCACCTATCATAAACATGGCTCCCTGGGAGATTGCGGGACTCCATTGGCTGAGGTTACAAATGATGGGATAACGAACACCAACTCTAGCATTATTCCTAATCCTAATTTGCTGGAGTGTGTTGGTCATCACCTGGCCATCTCGGGCACTTTCCACAAATTGTCTGTGTCACCTGACTTTGTACCAAATGATTGCAATGTATATTGTTTAAGACCCTCTCTGCTCGGAGTCTGGTATTGACATAGATTTAGGGCTTGCATACTTGTTTTAAGAAAGAAAAGACTGCCCGTCAATTTATTGTGCAGGGTGTCCTTGCGTAAAACAGGCCCATACGGGAATCATAGTAAGAAGTTATTCCCCAAACTATGAGATGCTTTCTATCTGCCAGAGTCATAATTCCCTCACTAGGGTTTAAACAATAAATAAATCATATTCACGTCTTTTCACAAATTTGCTGTTAAGCTAATTCATTGAGCTGATTTTCCTCCACCTGAACATTTAGTCACTGACCTGATAGTCCTCCAGTCAGTGATGTAGCGTGGGTTGCCAGTGCACCGGGGAAGGCAAGTATTGCGTCCCTCACCCATGTACTGTTAGCACTCACTGAGTCCCTTCCACCAGTCCAATATTGAACCCCTTACCCCCCAAGCACATGTATACATGTTAGACATTTGTATATGAATGTAATAAATTACAGATGTATACTCAAATTTATTTAAAGTTGCCTGTTTTTAATTTCTGAAAAATTTGAATCTACATTGAAATTTAAATCTACATTGAAATCTCTCTCAATTAACAGTATTGCTTGATTACTCAGTCTTTCTTGGCTCATTGTAGATTTCTTATACATTTTGATTAATTTAATCACTGTGTTTGGGAGGGGTTCTTTGTGTGTGTGAGGGGTACTTTGTGTGTGTGAGGGGTACATTTTGTGTGTGAGGGATGCAGTGTGTTTGAGGGGTTTATTGTGTGTGAGGGATGCAGTGTGTATGATGGGTTCATTGTGTATGTGTGAGGGGTGCAGTGAGTGTGTGTGAGGGATTTATTGTGTGCATGTGTGGGATGTTGTGTGTGTAGGATGCAGTGTGTGAGGGGTTCATTGTGTGTGTGTGTGTGTGTGTGTAAGGAGTTCATTGTGGGCATGTGAGGTGGCAGTGTGTGAGAGGCTCATTGTGTGCATGTGAGGGGGCAGTGTATGAGGGGTTCATTGTGTGTGTATGAGAGATTCGTTGTGTGTGTGAGGGATGCAGTGAGTGTGCGTGTGAGGGATGCAGTGTGTGTGAAAGGTTCATTGTGTGTGTGAGGGATGCAGTGTTTGTGTGAGGGGTACATTGTGTGTGTGTGTGTGTGAGGGGTTCAAATATGGTGTGTGAGCAGATGAGAGCAAATATATATATATACATTTATTTGAAAATAAATTAAAATCAAGTAGATCAATAGTTCTTTCCAAGCATGTCAATACCTCTTATACAGAGATATGTTAGTGCGGCAGCTCATCATATTTTCCTGGATCCTAGAACACATTGCAAGACACTGTCTGTGATAAATATGGCCATTGTAATTAAATAGATGGTAAGCCATGGTCGGCAGCCCTGATGCAGTCAGTATACGTAGTGCCCATGTTAATAGCTGTACACAGGTCCCTACATTTGCAATATCATTTTTACTTCCTTTTTCCCAGTGCTGATCTTCTCTCGGAGCTGCTAACCTCCCCTCCTCCCACAACGCTACAGAGGAGGCAGGGCTACTTCCACAATGGTCCAATCCAACGGGGACATAATGCGCATGAGTGGCGAGTGCTGCACGCTCATTCAAGGAAAGCTTTGAATCAACCGAGTTTAACTGACAGCCTCTAGAGGTGGACTTAACCCAGCAACGTAAACAATGCAGTTTCTATAAAGACCTGGGTGACCATAATGTTCCTTTAATCCCCACAATCCCCTGGTTTATTTGACACCTAGCAATGTGCCAAGGAGCAGCCACAGTAAGTAACTCTTCCATTTCTGTGAACCCGGACCCCACGTGCTCTGCGGTCAGAATGTTCCAAGCGTTGTTTGGGGTCCAGAGAGACCTTCTCAATGTAGGAATAAGTAAACGTTTTGGAGCAGCGGGATGTGAAAGGGTAAACCTTCCAGACACAGCGTTTTTAGTTACACATATGATAAGTTGGGACTACTTTTTCTCATGGGGAGAGTGATTTCTGGTAATGGGCCGAGCTTAAGCAACGTACCAATTTCAGTTACCAAGGAGATTTACCCACAATCCATCAGCCAAAGTAATCCAACAAAAGTCAAACTGACGACATCAAGGACAAAATGGCGGCACCCAGATATTGAACTCTGATGCACAGGAGAAAATATAATAGATATAAATAAAGTAAAATGGCAGCAGCGCAGTATATTCATTAAGATACAAGAAACATGGCAGTTTCACTCATAGAGGCACAACTTGTATAACCCATGAAGTCCAATATTATGTTATAACCTCCCCTATGAGGGGCTTTACAGGGGACAATGTGATGCAGAAAACATGAAAGGGCGGCTAAAACACAGCGAGAAACAGCAAAGAACGAAACAGAGTCAGAGAACGGCCGATGGAGAAAGCAAGACGGGAAGATGGATTTAAGGTATGGGAGAAAGAGAGAATAAATGAAAATAGCAGCCAAAACTCTGAAAATATCAAACACATCTCGATGTGAATGGGCAGATTCACTGAAGTAAAAGGCACGTTTGTGGAACTAATAACAGATTCTGGGGATGAACTGACTGTCTCTCAGTATGAATGGCAAGCGTCCGGCACTCTCTTTGTGAATGGGCAGCTTCCCAAACTAAACGGCCAGGTACTCAGGGTAAATGAGCAGATTCATGGGGTGAATGGGTTCAATCTCAGGGAGAATAGGCAGATTTTCAGTCTGTGAGACAGAATGGACAGATTTTCAGGGAGAACTGGCAGATTCGAAGAAAAGATCAATAGGAGAGCAGAAGTCGTGTGATAGAGTTTGTGAATGAGTCACACACGTAGGTCACATGAGAGGTGCCAGCCAATAAGGCCATGCTGCTCCGGGCACCCTCCATGTGCCACCTCATTTGCAGTCTCTGATGCTGTGACAGCAGAAATGCTCGGATCCAATTTGCATATTTGCATATGGAGATTAGAAGCCGCCAATTGTCATTTTTGTCAGTTTAAACGCTGCTTAGGGAGCTGTGAGATATCGCCCTGGAGGCCACCTCCGGCCATGAGCTAATGACTAGCAATCCATGCCATTGCAAACCAATTTCATTCTGCCTTGCTCTTTGAAATGTTTGAGGATGTGCAGTAAACACTCACTAAACTCACACCCTGGGGACACGGTACCCCTTACTGCAACCCAAATAGAATAAAAAAAGAAAACAGACTTTCGTTTCTTCAGAACAATGTTTCCATCGGTAGGACGCTTCCAGCCTCGAGGACTGCAGCCGATCAGTCTGATATCCCAACCATCTTTTTCTAGGTTATATGGAAATAGGATAGATTTACTTGTTTAGTTATTCATTTTTATTCAAATATCATTTGTAACAGGACTGCCATTAGAAATTTTGGGGCCCCTTACAGAGCTCAAGGTCTGGGCCTCCGCGCCTGCCCCAGAGTCCGCCACAAGGATGCAGTATGTGTATAGTGGATGCAGTGTGCTTATAGTTAATGTAGAGTGTGTGTGTAGTGAATGCAGCATGTGTGTGTAGTGAATGCAGTGTGTGTGTGTGTAGTGCATGCGGTGTGTGTGTGTGTGTAGTGCATGCGGTGTGTGTGTGTAGTGGTTGCAGTGCGTGTGTGTAGTAGATACAGTGTGTGTGTGTAGTGGATGCAGTGTTTGTGTGTAGTGGATGCAGTGTTTGTGTGTAGTGGATGCAGTGCGTGTGTGTAGTAGATACAGTGTGTGTGTGTGTAGTGGTTGCAGTTCGTGTGTGTAGTAGATACAGTGTGTGTGTGTGCATAGTGGATGCAGTGTTTGTGTGTAGTGGATGCAGTGCGTGTGTGTAGTAGATACAGTGTGTGTGTGTGTGTAGTGGATGCGGTGTGTGTGTGTGTGTGTAGTGGTTGCAGTTTGTGTGTGTAGTAGATACAGTGTGTGTGTGTGTAGTGGATGCAGTGTTTGTGTGTAGTGGATGCAGTGCGTGTGTGTAGTAGATACAGTGTGTGTGTGTGTAGTGGATGCGGTGTGTGTGTGTGTGTGCAGTGGTTGTAGTGCGTGTGTGTAGTAGATACAGTGTGTGTGTGTAGTGGATGCGGTGTGTGTGTGTGTGTGTGCAGTGGTTGTAGTGCGTGTGTGTAGTAGATACAGTGTGTGTGTGTGTGTAGTGGATGCTGTGTTTGTGTGTAGTGGATGCAGTGCGTGTGTGTAGTGGATGCAGTGTACATGTGTAACTCCTGCTAGGGGTTTGCTAAGCCAAGCCCATATAGGGTATGCAAATTAGAGGTGACAAATTCTGTGTCCCTCCCTTAACCTACCTGTTAAGGTTGTGAAATACACTCCAGGGCGAAGCAGAGCTAAGTATATATTCAAATAGTAAATTTGTGCTAGGTGTCAAAGGGCAAGGACTAACCAATTACATGCAATATTAATAAAGGGCCCCACATTTTAACCTCATCCAAGAAGCCAAGCTAACTGTAACAATACTTACAGACACAATTTTACTAATTCCCTGTTTACACGATCCATGGGTTAACTGCTGCTTTAATGTGTCTGAATAGAATTGTTTGTAGAAATAACTAAACACAGATTACAGAGTCACATAGAATACTGGGTTATTGGCTGGAGCTGAATATCCAGACTGACTGTGTGACCTAGCAGTGTGCTTAGAGTAATAGAATATTAAACTATCCCTCCCCCAGCACTCAGTGCTGTGCATTAACCCCTTCATTCCCACACACAGATTACAGTCACATAGAATACTGGGTTATTGGATGGAGCTGTTCTAGGTGCTGAATATCCAGACTGACTGTGTGACCTAGCAGTGTGCTTAGAGTAATAGAATATTAAACTATCCCTCCCCCCAGCACTCAGTGCTGTGCATTAACCCCTTCATTCCCACACACAGATTACAGTCACATAGAATACTGGGTTATTGGATGGAGCTGTTCTAGGTGCTGAATATCCAGACTGGCAGTGTGACCTAGCAGTGTGCTTAGAGTAATAGAATATTAAACTATCCCTCCCCCTGCACTCAGTGCTGTGCATTAACCCCTTCATTCCCACACACAGATTACAGAGTCACATGGAATACTGGCTTATTGGCTGGAGCTGAATATCCAGACTGACACTGTGACCTAGCAGTGTGCTTAGAGTAATAGAATATTAAACTATCCCTCCCCCCAGCACTCAGTGCTGTGCATTAACCCCTTAACATAGAATACTGGGTTATTGGATGGAGCTGTTCTAGGTGCTGAATATCCAGACTGGCAGTGTGACCTAGCAGTGTGCTTAGAGTAATAGAATATTAAACTATCCCTCCCCCCAGCACTCAGTGCTGTGCATTAACCCCTTAACATAGAATACTGGGTTATTGGATGGAGCTGTTCTAGGTGCTGAATATCCAGACTGGCAGTGTGCTTAGAGTAATAGTATATTAAACTATCCCTCCCCCCAGCACTCAGTGCTGTGCATTAACCCCTTCATTCCCACACACAGATTACAGAGTCACATAGAATACTGGGTTATTGGATGGAGCTGTTCTAGGTGCTGAATATCCAGACTGGCAGTGTGACCTAGCAGTGTGCTTAGAGTAATAGAATATTAAACTATCCCTCCCCCCAGCACTCAGTGCTGTGCATTAACCCCTTCATTCCCACACACAGATTACAGTCACATAGAATACTGGGTTATTGGCAGGAGCTGTTTTAGGTGCTGAATATCCAGACTGACTGTGTGACCTAGCAGTTTGCTCAGAGTAATAGTATATTAAACTATCCCTCCCCCAGCACTCAGTGCTGTGCATTAACCCCTTCATTCCCACACACAGATTACAGTCACATAGAATACTGGGTTATTGGATGGAGCTGTTCTAGGTGCTGAATATCCAGACTGACAGTGTGACCTAGCAGTGTGCTTAGAGTAATAGAATATTAAACTATCCCTCCCCCCAGCACTCAGTGCTGTGCATTAACCCCTTCATTCCCACACACAGATTACAGAGTCACATAGAATACTGGGTTATTGGATGGAGCTGTTTTAGGTGCTGAATATCCAGACTGGCAGTGTGACCTAGCAGTGTGCTTAGAGTAATAGAATATTAAACTATCCCTCCCCCCAGCACTCAGTGCTGTGCATTAACCCCTTAACATAGAATACTGGGTTATTGGATGGAGCTGTTCTAGGTGCTGAATATCCAGACTGGCAGTGTGACCTAGCAGTGTGCTTAGAGTAATAGAATATTAAACTATCCCTCCCCCCAGCACTCAGTGCTGTGCATTAACCCCTTAACATAGAATACTGGGTTTTTGGATGGAGCTGTTCTAGGTGCTGAATATCCAGACTGGCAGTGTGACCTAGCAGTGTGCTTAGAGTAATAGTATTTAAACTATCCCTCCCCCAGCACTCAGTGCTGTGCATTAACCCCTTCATTCCCACACACAGATTACAGAGTCACATAGAATACTGGGTTATTGGATGGAGCTGTTCTAGGTGCTGAATATTCAGACTGACTGTGTGACCTAGCAGTGTGCTTAGAGTAATAGAATATTAAACTATCCCTCCCCCCCCAGCACTCAGTGCTGTGCATTAACCCCTTCATTCCCACACACAGATTACAGTCACATAGAATACTGGGTTATTGGCAGGAGCTGTTTTAGGTGCTGAATATCCAGACTGACTGTGTGACCTAGCAGTTTGCTCAGAGTAATAGTATATTAAACTATCCCTCCCCCAGCACTCAGTGCTGTGCATTAACCCCTTCATTCCCACACACAGATTACAGTCACATAGAATACTGGGTTATTGGATGGAGCTGTTCTAGGTGCTGAATATCCAGACTGACTGTGACCTAGCAGTGTGCTTAGAGTAATAGAATATTAAACTATCCCTCCCCCTGCACTCAGTGCTGTGCATTAACCCCTTCATTCCCACACACAGATTACAGAGTCACATGGAATACTGGCTTATTGGCTGGAGCTGAATATCCAGACTGACACTGTGACCTAGCAGTGTGCTTAGAGTAATAGAATATTAAACTATCCCTCCCCCCAGCACTCAGTGCTGTGCATTAACCCCTTAACATAGAATACTGGGTTATTGGATGGAGCTGTTCTAGGTGCTGAATATCCAGACTGGCAGTGTGACCTAGCAGTGTGCTTAGAGTAATAGTATATTAAACTATCCCTCCCCCCAGCACTCAGTGCTGTGCATTAACCCCTTCATTCCCACACACAGATTACAGAGTCATATAGAATACTGGATTATTGGCTTGAGCTGTTCTAGGTGCTGAATATCCAGACTGACTATGTGACCTAGCAGTGTGCTTAGAGTAATAGAATATTAAACTATCCCTCCCCCCCCCCCCCCCCCCAGCACTAAGTGCTGTGCATTAACCCCTTCATTCCCACACACAGATTACAGAGTCACATAGAATACTGGGTTATTGGATGGAGCTGTTCTAGGTGCTGAATATTCAGACTGACTGTGTGACCTAGCAGTGTGCTTAGAGTAATAGAATATTAAACTATCCCTCCCCCCCAGCACTCAGTGCTGTGCATTAACCCCTTCATTCCCACACACAGATTACAGTCACATAGAATACTGGGTTATTGGATGGAGCTGTTCTAGGTGCTGAATATCCAGACTGGCAGTGTGACCTAGCAGTGTGCTTAGAGTAATAGTATATTAAACTATCCCTCCCCCAGCACTCAGTGCTGTGCATTAACCCCTTCATCCCACACACAGATTACAGTCACATAGAATACTGGGTTATTGGCAGGAGCTGTTTTAGGTGCTGAATATCCAGACTGACTGTGACCTAGCAGTGTGCTTAGAGTAATAGTATATTAAACTATCCCTCCCCCAGCACTCAGTGCTGTGCATTAACCCCTTCATTCCCACACACAGATTACAGTCACATAGAATACTGGGTTATTGGCAGGAGCTGTTTTAGGTGCTGAATATCCAGACTGACTGTGACCTAGCAGTTTGCTTAGAGTAATAGTATATTAAACTATCCCTCCCCCAGCACTCAGTGCTGTGCATTAACCCCTTCATTCCCACACACAGATTACAGTCACATAGAATACTGGGTTATTGGATGGAGCTGTTCTAGGTGCTGAATATCCAGACTGACTGTGTGACCTAGCAGTTTGCTCAGAGTAATAGTATATTAAGTGAGTTCTGTGCATTAACCCCTTCATTCCCACACCAGGATAAATCTCAGACATAAACCAATCTATCTTTACATTACATCCTCCCAGCACCTTGTCCATTATCACCACTGCAGGAAAAACACCAACAAATGGATATATATCAACGTGTCACTAATAGAAAATCAGGGAAACGTCTAAAATGTGAGCAATCACCATGGAAACCGATGGCATGTTCCTGTTTATTCCACTAGTTTCTATGGTGACTGATCCACTCTCTGTTATTTTCTCTTAAAAAAAAACCCTCCCAATGAACGGCACATCATCGTGTCCGTCTTTCAGGGAAAAACTGGAATCTGCATGTTTTAGACCAAAATAGCTGCATTGGAAAAATTCTCCATCTCTCCAATTCCCCTGAATGAATGGATTGGAGGCTCCGTTACCATGGAGACCATACTGCACAGTCTGCACACTGTCATGCTATATTATACCATTTCCCACTCGCTTACACAATACATTGTCTGTTTGCCAGCGGCCGGATATATGTTTATTCCCAACAGAATAGAAGATTCATTATTAGCCAATTAGCCACTGGCTGCAGGAGCTGAGAGCGACATATTAAACCTGGGTCACCAGATGGTCCTTTTAGGAACACGTGTCCTCCATTAAAACCATCACTGGACAGAATTATCCCCATCTTCTAGAGCCTCCCTTGCAAGGGTTAATGTCCGGCTAAACTACAACTTCCATGATGCTTTGCCAGCCTTAAGGCTACAGCAGCTGGGAATTTACACTGTGGTTACTGAGATAAGTCCTCCAAGCTAGGAGCCAGATGAATCACTGAGTATAGGCCATAAACCCCAGAAATAAATTATGGGATACATAGTTTAACAGGAGTTTCATTCATGAAAAGACATGAATGAATCCACTGTGCAAACTATTAACAGCTGAGCAGTTTATCCTTGATAACTCAGAGAACGCAGGGTGATAGTGAGCTTGTAGGGGCGGTGGGTAGAGGAGAGCCATACTCTAACATATAAGGAGCAGAGTTGCATGGAGTGCCTCTTTAGCAGAGGGAATTCGACCCACATTATGGCTGTCTGTAAATATCCTCAGATCAAAGGAGCGTCTTACAGGCTGTATGGAACCTCTGAGAATGTGTTTAAAGAATCATTTTGGGACAGAGTGGTCAACGCAGGGCAATCGCCATGGAAACCCATTCCATGTGTATGCTGATTGCTCCAGAATTAGAGCTTTGCCCTAGAATTGCTCTTTATAGAGAATTCTGACCTTACAGATTCACCCCTTGGCTTACCCCCAAAACAGTGGCCCTGCTGGTGGGACTGGTGGGTGACCGGGAGAGGCTGCGTGTTCTTCCTTAAAATATATGGCACCCCTGTTTCTATGTGCACCCCATTACTAGAACCCAGAAATTATAAACCGCAGTCAGGCAGTGTGCACAGCTCATCAGTGTGACCCTGTGAGGATCTAAAGATCGGATTTGCTGGCCCTGGTCAGAGAGACAGTCATTTGCTGAGCTTACCCTAATATTACAAGAGGCCTGGGGAAAGCTCTGCAGGAGCCCAACTAAGCAGATGGACATAGTTTACAACAGCGACCTTAGACACTTGTAAACTCTTTGACACAGGTTTAATTTATGAGCTTTAGAAAGCAGTGAATCTAACACCGATTGTGAGCATTTAGCAATGGCTACTGAATCTAACACAGATTGCGAGCTTTTAGCAATGGCTACTGAATCTAACACAGATTGCGAGCTTTTAGCAATGGCTACTGAATCTAACACAGATTGCAAGCTTTTAGCAATGGCTACTGAATCTAACACAGATTGCGAGCTTTTAGCAATGGCTACTGAATCTAACACAGATTGCGAGCTTTTAGCAATGGCTACTGAATCTAACACAGATTGCAAGCTTTTAGCAATGGCTACTGAATCTAACACAGATTGCGAGCTTTTAGCAATGGCTACTGAATCTAACACAGATTGCGAGCTTTTAGCAAATGCTACTGAATCTAACACAGATTGCGAGCTTTTAGCAATGGCTACTGAATCTAACACAGATTGCGAGCTTTTAGCAAATGCTACTGAATCTAACACAGATTGCGAGCTTTTAGCAATGGCTACTGAATCTAACACAGATTGCAAGCTTTTAGCAATGGCTACTGAATCTAACACAGATTGCGAGCTTTTAGCAATGGCTGCTGAATCTAACACAGATTGCGAGCTTTTAGCAATGGCTACTGAATCTAACACAGATTGCGAGCTTTTAGCAAATGCTACTGAATCTAACACAGATTGCGAGCTTTTAGCAATGGCTACTGAATCTAACACAGATTGCGAGCTTTTAGCAAATGCTACTGAATCTAACACAGATTGCGAGCTTTTAGCAATGGCTACTGAATCTAACACAGATTGCAAGCTTTTAGCAATGGCTACTGAATCTAACACAGATTGCGAGCTTTTAGCAATGGCTGCTGAATCTAACACAGATTGCGAGCTTTTAGCTATGGCTGCTGAATCTAACACAGATTGCGAGCTTTTAGCAATGGCTGCTGAATCTAACACAGATTGCGAGCTTTTTAGACACCATTCTAGCATAAAGATAAAAAAAAGTCTTTAGAACACAAAACAACAAAAACAGAATGCACAATCTTTACTGTTTTGGCCGAGGCCATTAAATATAGTTTACCATCTACACAGACAGTTAGTTGGCTTTGAGAGCGCCTGAATATGGCTGGATCCTTGGACTACCATGTCAGCTCTTAAGACTATATCCTTGGGCATAGAATTTACAATACGTATGGCTGATCTGGGATATTCTGTACTAGAGATCAGATACCCCTACATAGCCAGGACTCATGTCTGCTTTCTTGTAGTGAAGGAGTTAAACTGTGACACATGTTTATTGACTAGTCCACTGATACTATTTCCCTTTACCATGCTCCCATCCCATGGAGGGGCCAAATCCCCCTCCTTCTTCAATGGACCTTCTGCCTCTCACCAGGCGCAGCTGCCAAGGCTTTGTGAGGACATGACACCCATTACGGGGAAGGATAATTGGGCATTATATGTTTATAGCAATTCAATAATGGCTGCGGCCCCTTTTCATTCATCCTGGAAACCCCTCACCCCCAGCAGGAAATGGCAAACTCTTGGAGGGCAGCCATGGATGAGGATACTGGGTTGAACCGAACAAAAAAAGATTCTATTTATGTCTGGCTTGAACTGACCACTGGCATTATAACCCTAAATTTTATGTTTGGAACAATTAATTCCCAGCTGCTCACTGATCAATATCCATTATAGTGTTTTATCTGCACGTGGGCGGCTGCTGTTTCAAGGAGCTGACACTTGAATGCTTTGTTTGAGCAGGACCCTCGCAATCTCCTGTTCCTATATGTCAATCCTGACACAATTGCTAGTATATCTTTTTAACTAATTGTACTGCACCGCAGACCATGTTGGTGCTTTATAAGTCATAGTAATGCAACTTACTTCCTGCGGAGCTCAGGGGAGGCTGGTTCTTTTTATGACATTTGAAGGAGTGGCTGCTAAATGATTGGGGGGGGGGGGCACGAAGGTTAGCACTCAATATCATTTAGAGAACCTGGTATCACTCGGGGGGCTCCATGGTCAGTACTTAGTATTAGTCAGAAAAGATTGTATATCACTCAGGAGGTTTCATGGTCAGTACTATGTATCACTCAGGGGGTTTCATGGTCAGTACTATGTATCACTCAGGGGGTTTCATGGTCAGTACTATGTATCACTCAGGGGGTTTCATGGTCAGTACTAGTTATCACTCAGGGGGTTCCATGGTCATTATCACTCAGGGGGTTCCATGGCCAGTACTATGTATCACTCAGGGGGTTCCATGGTCCGTATCACTCAGGGGGTTCTATGGTCAGTACTATGTATCACTTAGGGGGTTACATGGACAGTACTATGTATCACTCAGGGGGTTCTATGGTCAGTATCACTCAGGGGGTTCCATGGTCAGTACTATGTATCACTTAGGGGGTTACATGGACAGTACTATGTATCACTCAGGGGGTTCTATGGTCAGTATCACTCAGGGGGTTCCATGGTCCGTATCACGTATCACTTAGGGGGTTACATGGACAGTACTATGCATCACTCAGGGGGTTTCATGGTCAGTACTAGTTATCACTCAGGGGGTTTCATGGTCAGTACTAGTTATCACTCAGGGGGTTCCATGGTCCGTATCACGTATCACTTAGGGGGTTACATGGACAGTACTATGTATCACTCAGGGGGTTTCATGGTCAGTACTATGTATCACTAAGGGGGTTCCATGGTCAGTACTATGCATCACTCAGGGGGTTCCATGGTCAGTATTATGTATCACTCAGGGGGTTCCATGGTCAGTATCACTCAGGGGGTTCCATGGTCAGTACTATGTATCACTCAGAGAAGCTGATATCACTCGTGGGGGGAGGGGCGGCTTCCATGGTCAGTACTCGGTATCACTCTGGTGGCTCCATGGTCAGTACTGTAGTTAATGTCTGTATATTTAGAGTGTTTTGTTGCTGGCGTGGTTAATGTCTGTATATTTAGAGTGTTTCGTTCATGGCGTAGATAATGTCTGTATATTTAGAGTGTTTTGTTGCTGGCGTGGTTAATGTCTGTATATTTAGAGTGTTTTGTTGCTGGCGTGGTTAATGTCTGTATATTTAGAGTGTTTCGTTGATGGCGTAGATAATGTCTGGATATTTAGAGTGTTTCGTTGATGGCGTAGATAATGTCTGGATATTTAGAGTGTTTTGTTGCTGGCGTGGTTAATGTCTGTATATTTAGAGTGTTTTGTTGCTGGCGTGGTTAATGTCTGTATATTTAGAGTGTTTTGTTGCTGGCGTGGTTAATGTCTGTATATTTAGAGTGTTTCGTTCATGGCGTGGTTAATGTCTGTATATTTAGAGTGTTTCGTTGATGGCGTAGATAATGTCTGTATATTTAGAGTGTTTCGTTGCTGGCGTGGTTAATGTCTGTATATTTAGAGTGTTTTGTTGCTGGCGTGGTTAATGTCTGTATATTTAGAGTGTTTTGTTGCTGGCGTGGATAATGTCTGTATATTAGGAGTGTTTCGTTGCTGGTGTGGTTAATGTCTGTATATTTAGTGTTTCATGGCTGGCGTGGTTAATGTCTGTATATTTAGAGTGTTTCGTTCATGGCGTGGTTAATGTCTGTATATTTAGAGTGTTTTGTTGCTGGCGTGGTTAATGTCTGTATATTTAGAGTGTTTCGTTGATGGCGTAGATAATGTCTGTATATTTAGAGTGTTTTGTTGCTGGCGTGGTTAATGTCTGTATATTTAGAGTGTTTCGTTGCTGGCGTGGTTAATGTCTGTATATTTAGAGTGTTTTGTTGCTGGCGTTGTTAATAGATGTAGCTAAAGAAATCGAAGACATAATGATTAGACCGTACCTTCCATTTACTGGTTGATACTGTGATTAATACAGAGCGGGTGTTTATCTGCATGGTGTGAATCTATCAATATTCTCAGTACAGATTCTCTGCGCTCCTTCTCACCCCCACTGCCACAAGCATTTCTTTATTAGAGTGCCTGTCCGACCTGTGACAGCGTCTGCTCTGAGCAGATGGTGACAGTTTGACCCTAACTCTCACAGCATGGCCATGAACGGCTTGTCTTCATATGGGTCCATCTGTCAAAGTACTGAAAATCCTAGGACTCTCAGCCAGCCTAGGACTATTGGCAGTACCAGATTTGCAATACAATCCTCATCACTCTCTGCCCAAAGCATTATTTGGTAACGTATTTGTGGAAGGTTGCATGCTCTTGATATGAATTCTGGAGTGAGTCAGAGACAGGTTTGGGCCATTCCCTAATTAATCGCCAGTAGATTCAGCTAATGATTTCCACAATAACACAGTGAACATATGGGGGGCTGAGCCTTGTGGGATTGCAGTCCATGGAAGGGATTTACAAACTCTGGCACTGGTGCTGCTCTGTTCCCATCCAGTGTACGTGCAATGCAGCACTTTACCTACAGACATATGTGTTAAGGATTAAATCCACCTACTTATAGCCATGCCCGCCTTCTTTCTGACGTATGTCCCGCCCATTCGTATTAAGCATTAGATGCTTGTAGACCAGAGTCAGGGTGGAAAGTGTATCTGCCGCTGGACACACAGCCGTCCTACAGTGTGTTTCTCCCCTGACTATTATTATTGCATAAAATACTTACAGGGTTAATCACCGAAATATGAATTGTTGGAAATTCAAAGTGAATTTCACATTTAAAGGGACAATCTAGGCACCACTGCAAGGGTCTTGACGCTACACTGCAAGGGTCTTGACGCTACCCCTGGGTAATAAAGCTGTTCATTTTCTTTATAGGACTATTTTTTCTTAAAATGTGCTTGGAATTCCAAAGATTTGACACGTTAGAGAATAACCTGGCTGGTGAGTCACGGGCTAAGCGATGTAACTGTGAACTGGCTCTATTTCTCCCACGTTCCCAGTATTTGAACATTTTCCTAGATTTTGTTAATGGGTTCATTTTCTCTTACAAACAGTTGAATATAGATGGAGTAATATAAAGCCCAGGTCCCTCTATTATAGCAGATGCCAGTCCTTTATTACGGAATACTGACTGTCAATGAGAAAGGTGATTCTACTCAATATCTATGATCAGTTTTATGGTTAAACACACATTAAAGTGACAGACGTCAGAATTCGCTCTGTGTTAGAACAAGTCACACATTGATCTTTATTGATTTTTTGAAATCCCCGAGCTGAGATTATTTACGTGATCTCCTTAACGTGGTCGCTCAATCTTGAACTGGTTCTTGCTTGCTTGGCGCATGGAAATAAAGAATATAAAGAGTGATATTAGTCCTTAGATTAGTGTTTCTGGTTAGTGACTGTTAGTTTTATACTGTGTGTCACAGTCATGGTATTGTCATGTGTGTGTGTGTGTGTGTGTATTGGGTGTATACAGTGTGTGTACTTAATACTAGGAGTCCCCCCAAACCCAAGCAGCGCTCCATCCCAGCGATGAGAACAGCTTTGCTGACATTTGCATCTTGTTTCTCATTTTACTACATTTCACTGTTTAGTGAATAAATAAATATATTGAATGCACTGTACTATCCAAAATTCTTACAGTAAATAAACATTTAAATAACACGTCTGCACATTATAGGAGCAGAGCAGCTTAGAATCTTAACCTGGGGACATGACTGTCTCATGGAAACTGGGACACTTTGAAGGGATGCATCTGCTAGCATAATGTATAGATCAAAGCACATCTTCTTTATTTTTATAATGAGACGCTACAGGTTTATTGGAACACATGCTTCTCACAGAACGACACATTTTAAAATGCTCGGAATTGGACACCGATGGCTTGTTCCTGCTGATTGCTCAGATTTGGCGCTTTGCATCTGAATGTTTGTTACAGATACGAGCTGTTTCATGCAGGGCACGATTTCAGGATAATATAAAACACCTGTGGACAATCCTTTAGTCATATTTAAGGGGATATTCACTATATTCTGAACTGCAAACGGCCCTGTCTAAATTAGTGGGTCTGCAAAACGCCGCCTCCAACTCGGCTACAGTCACTGCTTGGATTGTCTTTCAATTTGCTACAACTAGTGCAGTTTGATAGGATTTCTCCTAATATTCATGATTTCTGTTTATGCAGTTTCAAATCTTAGTTTGGGAGGGGAGGGTGGGGGGTAAATGCAGCTTTCTTCAGCGTAACTCTACTCCCTTAGTGCACTCAAGTTGTGTTGGTTGGTGCTCGGAATGTTCCGGTAATTGTGTTGGTGCTCGGAATGTTCCGGTAGTTGTGTACGTGCTTGGAATGTTCCGGTAGTTGTGTTGATGCTCGGAATGTTCCGGTAGTTGTGTACGTGCTCGGAATGTTCCGGTAGTTGTGTACGTGCTCGGAATGTTCCGGTAGTTGTGTACGTGCTCGGAATGTTCCGGTAGTTGTGTACGTGCTCGGAATGTTCCGGTAGTTGTGTACGTGCTCGGAATGTTCCGGTAGTTGTGTACGTGCTCGGAATGTTCCGGTAGTTGTGTACGTGCTCGGAATGTTCCAGTAGTTGTGTACGTGCTCGGAATGTTCCAGTAGTTGTGTTGGTGCTCGGAATGTTCCAGTAGTTGTGTTGGTGCTCGGAATGTTCCAGTAGTTGTGTTGGTGCTCGGAATGTTCCGGTAGTTGTGTTGATACTCAGAATGTTTCAGTAGTTGTGTCCGAGCATCAACACAACTACTGGAACATTCCGAGCACGTACACAACTACCGCAACATTCCGAGCACCAACACAATTGCTGTAACATTCCGAGCACCAACACAACTACTAAAACATTCCGAGCATCAACACAACTACCGGAACATTCCGAGCACCAACACAACTACTGGAACATTCCGAGCACCAACACAACTACCGGAACATTCCGAGCACCAACACAACTACCGGAACATTCCGAGCACCAACACAATTACCGGAACATTCCGAGCACCAACACAACTACCGGAACATTCCGAGCACCAACACAACTACCGGAACATTCCGAGCACCAACACAACTACCGGAACATTCTGAGCACCAACACAACTACCGGAACATTCTGAGCACCAACACAATTACCGGAACATTCCGAGCACCAACACAACTACCGGAACATTCCGAGCACCAACACAACTACCGGAACATTCCGAGCACCAACACAACTACCGGAACATTCCGAGCACCAACACAACTACCGGAACATTCCGAGCACCAACACAACTACCGGAACATTCCGAGCACCAACACAACTTGAGTGCACTAAGGGAGCAGAGTTTTGCTGCAGAAAGCTGCATTTACCCCCCAACTAAGATTTGGAACTGCATAAATCATGAATATTAGGATAAATCCTATTAAACTACACTAAAGTCGTGTGCAGAGGGAGACTGTAGTGTCCCATTAAAGGGAATACAAATCTGTATTCCTAACACTATAGTGCCCTCTGATCCATCCCTCACTACTCCCCTCCATCATGTAAAGGGTTAAAACCCCCTTTATTTACTCAACCGATTTCAGCGCCACTGTCCCTTGGGGGAGCCTAATGCGCATGCGCTTCAAGAGCACTAGGTCCTCCCCATAGGAAAGCATTGCTTAAATGCTTTCCTATGGGGATTTCGCTAACACTGGATGCTCTCATGGAGAGCGTGAGGATGTCCAGCATCAGTTAGGTGACCTGGAGTCTGTTAGGATTCAGGAAGTGCCTCTAGTGGCTGTCTGATTGAAAGCCAGTAAAGGCAGTCTTAGTCCTGCAAAGTAATTATTGCAATTTCTCTGTCTTACAGTGAGGGGCTAAAGGGGACAGACACACTGCATCCTGAACGCTTCAATGGGTGACTTAAACACGATACTGAAAGTTTAAGGAGTTTTAAACCCAGTAGGACTCGCAGTAATAGCTCTGAATAGTTCATCTCTCTTGGTGAGTGTGCCTATATTCCGTGCGCTGTGCGTGTGACCTTGCAGGGAATGCCTCGCACATTACTCGCCATAAATAAATCACGGAATATGAAATGGATGGAAAAGTGCAGACGTTGCAGGGAAAGCACTTTGCTGTATTGCTTTATATAGGCCACGCTTAACCTGCATGATGACGCTGGTCGGCTAATATAGAAAGAAAATGGAATTTACTGGGTGACCGATAATCCCATTAAAATAGGGAGCTGATTGGTGTTTTCATCTTTTCCCAGTTGAGGGACACGAGTGCCCTTGTTCTCTGATCTAACAGCAGAATGCATTAATTTCAATTCAGAGTTCAGTGATTAACCCTATGAATACATTTCTATTAATAGACAAATTAGCAGAGCTGTTCGTACTGGCTCTGTATATATTTCTATATTGTTATATATTGATAGTTTCAAATTCTTCCATTCCGCTAATTCATTTTGTAGATCTCATCTGCTCTCTTTCTCGCTCCACAATATCCTTCTTTAGAACAGGGGCTCAAACTCTCACTGCACATTCCAGGTGGGTCTTACCACGGATTTGTAAAGAGGCCAGATTATATTTTGTTTGGTGAATTAACATTCCTTTTTATGACAATCACAAGTGAGCGATATAATGTGTGATGCTTTGTGTGTACAGATTTCCTATCTGTAGCGCTAACCCTCACTGTAAATAAATCGTGGGATATAGCAAAAAAAACACATGATTCTATAGCATGTATTCGGAATCTAAATAATGACAGTATTTTCTTATCACTGTTATGTATCCTCTGTCTCTATATAATCCGTGTTTCCCACTCGGGCCATTCTGCTCTAGCCGTTTCTAAGCTCTGTTTACACACCTGGCTGGTATAATTCGCGCCTGTAGGTCACCTTACACAGATAATTCAGGCTTTGCCGATACCGTCATTACAATCTGAGAGCATTAATAGGGGATCCGGCTATTAATTCCCCTGCGCTGAGCCTCGTTGGGGACGGGGCCATCTAAATGTCTGTCTGTATATGGTGCCTGTGAGTTGGGCAATCTGAGGTGAGACCTCTTTCCTCTCCACCACTAGCCAAAGTCACCAGATGGAAGCAGGGTGGGCAGCAGATGGAGGCTGGTCTAGCCTGGCTAGTGTCTGGCTTTGTGTCCTGGTGACAGCTGGAGTCCAGGATAAATGCCTTTACAGAACGACTATCACTCGCCCACCCATCCTAATAATTAAACTTGTAAAACTGCAATATAATATATAATAGCCTGCCATGTCCTATCAAAAGGCCTACAAGCACCGCTTAGATAGTTTTTAATACTTTGATTTATGGGCTTCATTCACTAAACCTTAAACTTTAAAACAAAATATAGTATTTCAACCAAAACAGCTACATTGCAAGAATAACTAAATTAAACACTTTTTCCAATTTATATACTTTGGCCTTAAAGGTCAAATGTTGACCATCATTTTTCAGTAAAAGAATTAATGGATTCA
Organism: Pelobates fuscus; assembly: GCF_036172605.1. Taxonomy (NCBI): domain Eukaryota; kingdom Metazoa; phylum Chordata; class Amphibia; order Anura; family Pelobatidae; genus Pelobates; species Pelobates fuscus. The sequence goes on along the minus strand of NC_086320.1, from coordinate 383,347,627 downwards.
AATAAGAGTGAAAACAGATACTACTCCCTTTAATACTGCATGTGTACTGCACATCTCCAAGATTTGTAGCTTCTGCAGTGAGCTGTGCTCAGACTGGATCGAGCTGACACCTTTCGGTGGTTGGCACAGCTTGGCACACAGGAATCTCCTTACAGGGTACGGCTGCATAGTCTTACTTATGAAGGGTAATGGTACCTGAGAAAACCCAGATGTGATGGTTTGCCAATATTGTTATGGCTGGGCATTTATTTAAGATAATTTGGGATAATCTGTTAATATCTGGTAACTGTCAGTTAATAATAATGACACACTCTGTAGTATACCGATGTGACTGTAGTCTGCTGCGATGTGCTAGCATTGTTGACCTGGCCATTGGAGATGCCAGTCTCGGATGAAGTGCTTGTAGCATGAAACGTGTTTGTCAGCCCCCAATGTGTATTAGGTGTGTCTCATTTTATTTTCAGAGTTGGAAGCTGTTTCTTTTTGGCGTTACCCATTTAGGGTCCGATCAATGTATTGCCCTGTCTGGTGTTGGGTTTAAAGAGGCCACGGGCAGCCAACAGGCGCTCATGCAGATGACAACATCCTCATCAAAGTATGACCAGCACCGCACTGGCTATTGAGACCTCTATATGACTGCCAGTCAGTCACTATTTTCCAGCGCGGACACCAATTGTAATAAACGTGTGGATTGGGCATCCAGACAGCATGATAGCTCTGGTTACAGTGTAATTCCCAGTGACCTGTCTTGGAGCTGTGAGCAGAGTGGGTGGTTGTCATGGTGTTGACAAGAATTGTTTCCTGTGTTCTGCGGGAGATGAAAGCTGTGATAGAGTGATATCCACAGGATTTATTACTGAATAGTGGCTAATACTAAACTGGGAACTATTAACCAGGAATTCACATTCTAGTCCAGAATCTTGGATATTATTCTCGTTCAATATTTTGACCTAAATGTTTTCCATTCAGTACAAATCCCAGTTTAACGAATAAACGATTCGTTAGAAATTAATGCGAGCCAAAATTCACTAATTTCCTTTATAACACGTCTGAGAAAAACAAGTGGAAACCATTCTAGGCTGCAGTCACAACACGCAATCAAACTTCTGAAAGAGGTTCTGCAGCAGCTGAGGCTGCACTAATGAAGCGTTCTCCATGAGGCGTGTAGTTATAAGGCAATGATGTCTAATGCCAGTCATTAAGTTCTGATGTTGAAAATGATGGTCTCTTTCAAAACTGCTTTTCCCACAATGCTCTGGGAGCTTTTAGGTAAACACATACCGAGGCTAAACATCACAATGATGAGGAGACGCAGTGCAGACCCTCATGGGTTAAACTCATTTCCCAGTTTATAGTGGGATTGTAATATCTGAGAATGGACGATATTTGGGTCAGTAAAATGAAATTGTCCCATTTCTGGCCTCAGGCATCGTTCCCTGGTTTGACCTCATGGGAATAATTTCTGGAAAGCGCATTATCCATTCCCGAAACTCTGCGAGATTCATTTCCTCAGGTATTTAGTGTTTTTACCCTGCGAGGTCCACGTGCCGCCCTGGCTTCAATCCACTTAGCAGGCATTGTGCGGCTGTAAATAATTCAGCGCCTGTGTTCTTCTGCGGGATTAAGAAAAGGAGGGTGTTAGACGAGCGTTCACAGCCCGCTGCTGATCTGAGCTTGTTAACAACGCCTGCAACAGCTGCAGCTGACACCATCAGGACTGTCAAAAAAAGGAGAAATCATTGCTAAGTCGGAGAGACGTCCACGTGCTCTTTCACTTTCGGCACCAAAATGAACGTCCGCGTAAACATAAACCAAGACTAGAAAAGAGACTTCGGAAATCGAAAATGACGAACGTGACGTGTAAACAGAAACAGGGATTTATGGAAAAAAAAAACAGGAATTGTGTGAACTTTAGGTGAAAACGGCAGAGCTAAAACAACTGTGGGAGGATTTTTCCAGCTCTGCAATTTTTGCCTTAAAAACAGGTTTTTCTTTTCCATTTCTTGACAAATACCAGTTCAGTGAAAAAATCTGACTGGAATCAGACGTGTGTTCATAGCAATGCATAAATACAGCCCTCCCCCCCCCCACAATAAGCACCACAACCACTGCAGCACACAGTAGTAATTATAATGGCAGGATCCCCTGGGCAGTGACGCTCTCAGCCAATGAGTTCCATCCAAATAGGAACAAAATCTGATTAACCTAAAGTGGAAGGGGATACAAAATGGAGGCTGGAGCCGAGGTGCCTGGAGGACCCAGAAACTGTTTGGAAATGGTTTGACTGCTTATTGAAGGATGACCCAGGGAAATGCCTATTTCAAGGGTGAATTGAGGAGAGCTACACATCTTAGGCCAAAATAGATTCAATGGAAACGTTTTACAACTCAGTATTGTTCTAACTCAGCTAGTATGGCCTAACATTTTCAAGTCTTTCCCAACACCCAGTTTGGCGAATACATTTCATAGGAGATTTTTCAATAAACAGTTACAGGTAACGCACACATTTCCGCCAAAATTCCAGACATTTTTCAAATTGATTACTAATTGACCCCAGTTGACCGTTTAGTGAAATTAGCTTTATAGAAGTCTAATAATATATAAATATATATAACACTTGCTTGTTTTATTCAGAAATCGCAGGTCCTGTATCAGGGCAGATTCTAACCTACTTAAAAATAACTTACTCTGCGTTTTCTGTCTGCGCGTTTCTCACCTGCGCTATAACAGACAGCTAATGTGTAATAAGGAATTATCACATGGCCTGCTAATTAAATGCAGCAAAAAAGAAAATCACACAATGACTTGTCTCTGCAAGGGAGAGAACTTCACAAATAACCTGCATTAACTCTGTGCTGACCGGGGATCATCGCCTGGATTATCGTTAACTCTCTCCTGCTAGTCTCATGTTAAACGGACAGCATGCAGAGGGCTAGGCTATAATTAACCCTACGCTGGCATGTTAAAGGCACAGTGTGCAGGGCTGCCAATTATAATTAGCCCTCCGCTGGCATGTTAAAGGCACAGTGTGCAGGGCTGCCAATTATAATTAGCCCTCCGCTGGCATGTTAAAGGCACAGTGTGCAGGGCTGCCGATTATAATTAACCCTACGCTGGCATGTTAAAGGCACAGTGTGCAGGGCTGCCAATTATAATTAGCCCTCCGCTGGCATGTTAAAGGCACAGTGTGCAGGGCTGCCGATTATAATTAACCCTACGCTGGCATGTTAAAGGCACAGTGTGCAGGGCTGCCAATTATAATTAGCCCTCCGCTGGCATGTTAAAGGCACAGTGTGCAGGGCTGCCGATTATAATTAACCCTACGCTGGCATGTTAAAGGCACAGTGTGCAGGGCTGCCGATTATAATTAGCCCTCCGCTGGCATGTTAAAGGCACAGTGTGCAGGGCTGCCGATTATAATTAGCCCTCCGCTGGCATGTTAAAGGCACAGTGTGCAGGGCTGCCGATTATAATTAGCCCTCCGCTGGCATGTTAAAGGCACAGTGTGCAGGGCTGCCGATTATAATTAGCCCTATGCTGGCATGTTAAAGGCACAGTGTGCAGGGCTGCCGATTATAATTAACCCTACGCTGGCATGTTAAAGGCACAGTGTGCAGGGCTGCCGATTATAATTAGCCCTACGCTGGCATGTTAAAGGCACAGTGTGCAGGGCTGCCGATTATAATTAACCCTACGTTGCCATGTTAAAGGCACAGTGTGCAGGGTTGCAGATTATAATTAGCCCTACGCTGGCATGTTAAAGGCACAGTGTGCAGGTCTGCCGATTATAATTAACCCTACGCTGGCATGTTAAAGGCACAGTGTGCAGGGCTGCCAATTATAATTAGCCCTCCGCTGGCATGTTAAAGGCACAGTGTGCAGGGCTGCCGATTATAATTAACCCTACGCTGGCATGTTAAAGGCACAGTGTGCAGGGCTGCCGATTATAATTAGCCCTCCGCTGGCATGTTAAAGGCACAGTGTGCAGGGCTGCCGATTATAATTAGCCCTCCGCTGGCATGTTAAAGGCACAGTGTGCAGGGCTGCCGATTATAATTAACCCTACGCTGGCATGTTAAAGGCACAGTGTGCAGGGCTGCCGATTATAATTAACCCTACGCTGGCATGTTAAAGGCACAGTGTGCAGGGCTGCCGATTATAATTAGCCCTACGCTGGCATGTTAAAGGCACAGTGTGCAGGGCTGCCGATTATAATTAACCCTACGTTGCCATGTTAAAGGCACAGTGTGCAGGGTTGCAGATTATAATTAGCCCTACGCTGGCATGTTAAAGGCACAGTGTGCAGGTCTGCCGATTATAATTAACCCTACGCTGGCATGTTAAAGGCACAGTGTGCAGGGCTGCCAATTATAATTAGCCCTCCGCTGGCATGTTAAAGGCACAGTGTGCAGGGCTGCCGATTATAATTAACCCTACGCTGGCATGTTAAAGGCACAGTGTGCAGGGCTGCCGATTATAATTAACCCTACGCTGGCATGTTAAAGGCACAGTGTGCAGGGCTGCCGATTATAATTAGCCCTCCGCTGGCATGTTAAAGGCACAGTGTGCAGGGCTGCCGATTATAATTAGCCCTCCGCTGGCATGTTAAAGGCACAGTGTGCAGGGCTGCCGATTATAATTAGCCCTCCGCTGGCATGTTAAAGGCACAGTGTGCAGGGCTGCCGATTATATTTAGCCCTATGCTGGCATGTTAAAGGCACAGTGTGCAGGGCTGCCGATTATAATTAACCCTACGCTGGCATGTTAAAGGCACAGTGTGCAGGGCTGCCGATTATAATTAGCCCTACGCTGGCATGTTAAAGGCACAGTGTGCCGGGCTGCCGATTATAATTAACCCTACGCTGGCATGTTAAAGGCACAGTGTGCAAGTCTGCCGGTTATAATTAACCCTACGTTGCCATGTTAAAGGCACAGTGTGCAGGGATGCCGGTTATAATTAACCCTACGCTGGCATGTTAAAGGCACAGTGTGCAGGGCTGCCGATTATAATTAACCCTACATTGCCATGTTAAAGGCACAGTATGCAGGGCTGCCGATTATAATTGGCCCTACGCTGGCATGTTAAAGGCACAGTGTGCAGGGCTGCCGATTATAATTAACCCTACGCTGGCATGTTAAAGGCACAGTGTGCAGGGCTGCCGATTATAATTAACCCTACGCTGGCATGTTAAAGGCACAGTGTGCAGGGCTGCCGATTATAATTAGCCCTACGTTGCCATGTTAAAGGCAGAGTGTGCAGGGCTGCCGATTATAATTAACCCTATGTTGCCATGTTAAAGGCACAGTGTGCAGGGCTGCCGATTATAATTAGCCCTACGCTGGCATGTTAAAGGCACAGTGTGCAGGGCTGCCGATTATAATTGGCCCTACGCTGGCATGTTAAAGGCACAGTGTGCAGGGCTGCCGATTATAATTAACCCTACGCTGGCATGTTAAAGGCACAGTGTGCAGGGCTGCCGATTATAATTAGCCCTCCGCTGGCATGTTAAAGGCACAGTGTGCAGGGCTGCCGATTATAATTGGCCCTACGCTGGCATGTTAAAGGCACAGTGTGCAGGGCTGCCGATTATAATTAACCCTACGCTGGCATGTTAAAGGCACAGTGTGCAGGGCTGCCGATTATAATTAACCCTACGCTGGCATGTTAAAGGCACAGTGTGCAGGGCTGCCGATTATAATTAGCCCTACGTTGCCATGTTAAAGGCAGAGTGTGCAGGGCTGCCGATTATAATTAACCCTATGTTGCCATGTTAAAGGCACAGTGTGCAGGGCTGCCGATTATAATTAGCCCTACGCTGGCATGTTAAAGGCAGAGTGTGCAGGGCTGCCGATTCTAATTAACCCTAAGTTGCCATGCTAAAGGCACAGTGTGCAAGGCTGTGGATTATAATTAACCCTACCATGTTAAAGGCACAGTGTGCTGTGGTTTGAATTATGATTAACCCTACGTTGTCATGTGAAAGGCACAGTGTGCTGTGGTTTGAATTACGTGGCCATGTTAAAGGCATAGTGTGCAGTGGATTTTAATTAACCTTATGCCGCCATGTTAAAGGCACAGTGAGCGGAAAATTGGATTACAATTAACCCTGCGCTGTTCACTCACCTGTTGAAGTGATAGAGCAAGGTGCCCACAAGCTCTCCCACGCGGCTCTCACTAGGGGGAAGACAGAACGCCATATCATTGTGTTTGTGGCTGTGTATCACAACCAGCTGGTCCTGTGCTCCTGTGATGCTCACTCCACTTACCTGCAAATAATGGATATATACATAGAAAGCTATTAATTGCCGAATGACATCCGTTTATTAAACTGGACATTACAGTGATATATAAACCATATCCACAACATACATACAGTGACTAGAAACCATGGAAGATGGTTTCAGCCCGCCGCCCGTCTCACAGGATATAAACATACAGTCGTTATCTATTAAAGGAACACTATAGTCACCTAAATTACTTTAGCTAAATAAAGCAGTTTTAGTGTATAGATCATTCCCCTGCAATTTCACTGCTCAATTCACTGTCATTTAGGAGTTAAATCACTTTGTTTCTGTTTATGCAGCCCTAGCCACACCTCCCCTGGCTATGATTGACAGAGCCTGCATAAAAAAAAAAAAACTGGTTTCACTTTCAAACAGATGTAATTTACCTTAAATAATTGTATCTCAATCTCTAAATTGAACTTTAATCACATACAGGAGGCTCTTGCAGGGTCTAGCAAGCTATTAACATAGCAGGGGATAAGAAAATCTTAATTAAACAGAACTTGCAATAAAGAAAGCCTAAATAGGGCTCTCTTTACAGGAAGTGTTTATGGAAGGCTGTGCAAGTCACATGCAGGGAGGTGTGACTAGGGTTCATAAACAAAGGGATTTAACTCCTAAATTGCAGAGGATAGAGCAGTGAGGCTGCAGGGGCATGTTCTATACACCAAAACTGCTTCATTAAGCTAAAGTTGTTCAGGTGACTATAGTGTCCCTTTAATATAAACATACAGTGCATATTATCCATTAAACTCTAACAGGGTTATTCAATAACGTGAGTATTCAAGAATTCACCTTCAATTTCAAAATTCACTTTTAATTCTCACTTTAGTGAATAACTCTGTAAAACGTGATGGATTAAGAACCAATTCTAACCCATCCAGGGAACAATCCCAGATAAATACATTGCACTCGGGTTCCGCTCCATCCGGCTGCCTATCCAGCTAGGAGTTGTTCTGTGGAGACAGACACTGCAAATCCAGAGATACCAAGTATAAAGAAGTAACAGGCAACACTCAGTATGCTGATAGGTGAAAGTAGGTGCAGCGTTTCGGCTCAGTCTTTAAGAGTCCATGCATTAATGTCAAACTTTGTGAGGGGTGGATTGGCCCCCAATAAACTTCCACCTACCAGCAGCCTGGGAGTGCTGCCGGTACTTTATAGGTAATCGTGGATAAACAGTCAGAGACGTGGCCTAGTGAGTGCAGTGATTGGGTGAAATGAAGATATAAGATGTGACTCTGAATCAGCCTACCAGTGGTCCTTTGCATGAGGTCCCCACAGGCCTGGCGTAAACACACAGAAATAGGGGGTAACGGGGGCGGAGCCTGACTAGCGAACAGGGCAGACGTGCTCTGAAGCAGCTCCTGTGCACCGAGCACAACAACGGCGAATATCACAAGCTACACTGCACTCACCCTCCTACAAGTGGGCCCACTAGACTCGGGAAACCGATCCGAACCCAGGGACACCTCAATCGATGTCCGGGGTAAACGGACACCGCAACGGCAGACTGGGGCCTACAGAGGGAGGTGGCGGAGAAAGGCGGCCGCTTTCCCGCGAGGCGCAAACGGCTAAAAGTAAGCTGGTAGCACAACCTCCCCCCCCCCCCCCGTGGACCGGTGGGGGTCATCCCGGTCCCCCCTGGATAACGGGGACAACACAGCACAGACTCACAGGCATAAGCCTACAAAGCAACTGAGAAACTCGGCGGAAGAAGCTCCCAAAATGGCAGAGGTAACGAGCTCCATCAGCATCCTAAGCGAGAAGCCAGAGGGGGAGAGCCGCATAGACAGGGCCTTCCAAACATTCTGGGAGAAACTGGAAGCTCTACTGTCCCCAGTGATGGCGCCCAACCCCCGAAAGCACACTCACTCAAGCAGATCCACACGGAAGACGGCACAGTCACTGCAAGCACTGAATCGCCCAGCGGGACAGAGGCTGCGAGAAGCTAACAGACACAAGGCAACCGGAGACCCGAAAAGCGCCAAAACAAGCAAGGCGGCAGGCTTCTGGAGCCGGCAAGCAAAGATGCAAAAGCATGCTGGTCGGACAGTCCACTTACCCGATGGTGGTGCAGCGACACCGATAGGAATACACAGAAGACATACAAGCGCCGCACCAGGCCTGACTAGAGGTACACGAGACAGCACGGCCCTACCCGCTACAGTCCGCGCTGCACCTCGAGTAGCTGAGAGGCTGCACACATGCTGGGTCACAACTGGAGCGGACCCCCGACAAAGTCCAGCTCCAAGCACAACCAAGGCCTGCCGGCGCATCACCCAGAAGCAGCGGCACAGAGCCGTAAACAGCACCCAGAAGGGTTACGCTCCCATACTACAGGGACACACAGGGACTCCGGCCTGCAAAACCATGAGGGGAGCAGAGAAATGGCTGCACCGCCAGAGAAATACCCCCGTCACCCAAGGTACTCACGGAAGACCGCGAAGCAGCGGCGTAATCCCTCGAGCCTACTTGACCTGCGATGCCGAAACCCAGTTGGTCTCTCTGTGTGCTTTGCTGGCACCAACGACAGGAGTAGGCTGACTCCAACTGCCATCATACGGCTAGGGCTGCCACCACACCACCAAGCCCACGCAGCCGAAGAGGACTCTGACTCACACCATCCTTATCCAGCCTTGCCTCTCTAGCAAGGGCCACATTAACACATTTAGTTTAACAACTCATGCATGTTTATTACCCTAGTGAAACACCACAGTTATTGTATATGCATCTGTGAGCAACGCTACACCACCACATGTACACCCAGCATATCTCATGCCATAGACGGTTAGGCACTCACATGTGACACCTGACAAACACCCTGTAATTAGCCTAGCACATCTACTGAAGCATAGCTTAAACTGTAAACACAGCTATTGTGATCTTGGTCGACCATAAGCATTGTTTAATTTGCTGTGAAAGTGTGCAGCCTTATATGACACGGGGTGCCTAGTCTATAGCTGTTGTCCATCGGGTGTTTTCCCTTGTTTTGTTTTGTTTGCTTTTACTTTAACAATATAGTAGTCTAAGCTAGTTAAAATTATAAGAAATGTACGAATTCCCATTTTCTTACTGCATTGGCAAGCAAGCGAGATTTAACACTCCTAAGTCGATTGATAGAATGCTCTTGTATGTACGTTCTCTGCACGAGCCATGTTTTTCCTCCTTTGTCCCTCCTCTACCTATTTCTACATGGCATGTACATTATGTTAACATATTGAAAACTAAACGTCAACCTAAACTATTGTTCTACTATAAAAACTTTAAAAATGTGCCTGTATAACGTATGCCATGACTTGTACTATGTTTACCTATTTTACTGAATATCGCTGTTGTGGCGCATATCGGCTATCTGTTTATTCTGTGCACACCTAAAATAAAGAATTACAAAAAAAAAAAAAAAAAAAAAGAAATAAGGGGTAACAGAAGGAAGTGCACTTTCAGTACATCCAAGTTTACATTTAATATTTACATAAATAGAAAAGCCAATATATGGATCGACCCAGAGCAAAGCAACCTCCCGTCATTCTTTCCTAGCTGTTAATCTTTCCTTTAAATCGATGTTACCCAATAAAATAAATCCCTGCACTATTAACAAACATACCCAGAGTTTATTGATGGCACAGGCTGACTGTGAAGCTGACATCTGTAGAGTTCTATGTACAAAGAGATCAATAAAATAATTCACTGGATAAATACACTGTATATGTATAAATAAGTAATGCTCTGCTAGTGCCCCCTACATACGCACATACGCAGGGTTATTCACTGTGAACTTAAAGTGAATTTCAAATTTAAAGGGACGATATAGCTCGGTGTGTATAACCTGTCCCCTCAGGCATTTTAATGTAAACACTGCTTTAAAAAAAAGCTACATTACTGTAGCTGTTCTGGTGACTAGTTTGTCCCTTTAAATTTGAAATACTGCCTAGTAACACCTCTAGGTGCAGTCACTCAGACGACCACTAGAGGAGCTTCCTGGGTCAGTGCTGCACAGTGTGAGTGAGATTCAGCGTCTCCACGCTCGGCATGGAGGTACTGAACATTCCCCATAGATACACTGATTCTGAGACGGGCTCAGAACTTCACAGATTAATGCTTCCTACTTGGCTTTAATAGCTTTAATATGACGTGCTGCATTTTACGTTAAATACTCCCTCTAGTGGTCAATGTATGAGACAGCAGCCTTAGATTAACAGACCCTGGCCCAAGCTGGAAGGGCCAGTTACATGCTTTCACGTTTTATTGAAGCTGCTTGCTAGCTGGGTGCCAGATGACCAGTGCTTCATGTTGTACTAATGGAATTAATTGTTATTTTGTTGTTGGAGAAGTTGATTGACCCTAAACACAGCCACACTTTGCTCCTCGTTGCCCCCTGTACACAGTGGTGATGGTTGCTTTCTGGCCTCAATGCTGCACACAATGTTTACAATGTACAAACTGCTGACAGAGTTATCCACTGAATTCACTGAATTCCAGCAATTTGTCAAAATCCCATAGATCAGCAATCCAGGGGCCTTACAAAATATACACAGCGCTATTTACTAACGTGGGAATTTGACATTTTAAACCAAAACAGCGAAACGCTGTGGATATTGGTTGATGTAAAATGTGAAATTCATGTTAAATTGCCGCCATTTTATAATAGCAGCATGGGCTGTGACAGTGAAATGATTCCGCAGACATGACACGGCCTGGGACTTTGACACAGTGTTTCCAGCGCTATCAATATCTATTCACTCAGCAGAATACGAGACAGGATGAAGTATGCGATGGAATGCCTCTACACATTATAGAGGGACAGCCTGCGGCCAGGATGAAGTATGCGATGGAATGCCTCTACACATTATAGAGGGACAGCCTGCGGCCAGGATGAAGTATGCGATGGAATACCTCTACACATTATAGAGGGACAGCCTGCGGCCAGGATGAAGTATGCGATGGAATGCCCATACACATTATAGAGGGACAGCCTGCGGCCAGGATGAAGTATGCGATGGAATGCCCATACACATTATAGAGGGACAGCCTGCGGCCAGGATGAAGTATGCGATGGAATACCTCTACACATTATCATCTTTTAAGGTTCACGCGTTCCACCATGTTTTTAAAGGCTCCTTCATACTCTAGAAAAGTGCTACCTTTTAGTACATGGCATTTATATGCTGCAGAAATGGATGTATCAAGGTTGTTCCTCCATAAAACCAAATTGATTTCTTTCCTGCACAATATGAATTCTACATCCGGAGATCTGACTCTCTAACTCCCACTCGGGGTCTCCCCTGGCAGGATCGCAGCCTGTACAGCTCCTGGGTAGGTTAGAGAACGAGGCAGCCAGGGTTGTAAATGTCCGGACTGTCAGGGAGGCCTTGTAGGATATCCATGGTGTAATAAACCTACTAGATTTCTCTTCCATGATGCTATCAGTGTGAACCACTTGTTATAGGCAAAAAGTATTAATAATTAGTCCAAATAGCCTGATTAAAGATGAAGTCACGTACGTTTATACCAATATCAGGCAATTAGTATTATTAGCAAATCGTAGTGTGAGGGCACCTATAATTCATTTAATAATTTCTTTCTAAGGCTTTATTCAATATTTCTGTTATTAAAAATAAGACGATAAATATGAGAGAAAAGTTTATTATGCATTAACACCATTAAAAGCACCAAAATAGCTCAATACACGTCCTGATTGGCAGTTACATTATATCGGGGGTTCCGTACAGAAAGTGTTTTCGGGTACAGTGCTGAAACAAGAGCAAAGATCAGGAACACTCCTTTGGATCAATGGCATCCACGGAGATTGCTTCAAACAGAGGGTGCAGCCAGTTTCCCACACTGCCCACCTACCCCGCGGGGGGCTGTGAAAATCATAAAACATATCGGGAGAAACAGCGCTAATAATGAATAGACCAGTAATAATGTGTGTTATATCCATAATGTGTGTTATATCCATACTGTGTGCTATATCCATAATGTGTGTTATATCCATACTGTGTGCTATATCCATAATGTGTGTTATATCCATACTGTGTGTTATATCCATACTGTGTGTTATATCCATACTGTGTGTTATATCCATAATGTGTGCTATATCCATACTGTGTGTTATATCCATAATGTGCGTTATATCCATACTGTGTGTTATATCCATACTGTGCGTTATATCCATACTGTGCGTTATATCCATACTGTGTGTTATATCCATAATGTGCGTTATATCCATAATGTGCGTTATATCCATACTGTGTGTTATATCCATACTGTGTGTTATATCCATACTGTGCGTTATATCCATACTGTGCGTTATATCCATAATGTGCGTTATATCCATAATGTGCGTTATATCCATACTGTGTGTTATATCCATACTGTGCGTTATATCCATACTGTGCGTTATATCCATACTGTGCGTTATATCCATACTGTGTGTTATATCCATAATGTGCGTTATATCCATAATGTGTGTTATATCCATAATGTGTGTTATATCCATACTGTGTGTTATATCCATAATGTGCGTTATATCCATACTGTGTGTTATATCCATACTGTGTGTTATATCCATAATGTGCGTTATATCCATAATGTGTGTTATATCCATACTGTGTGTTATATCCATACTGTGTGTTATATCCATACTGTGTGTTATATCCATAATGTGCTATATCCATACTGTGTGTTATATCCATAATGTGCGTTATATCCATACTGTGTGTTATATCCATACTGTGTGCTATATCCATACTGTGTGTGTTATATCCATACTGTGTGTTATATCCATACGGTGTGTTATATCCATACGGTGTGCTATATCCATACTGTGTGTTATATCCATACTGTGTGTTATATCCATACTGTGCGTTATATCCATAATGTGCGTTATATCCATACTGTGTGCTATATCCATAATGTGTGTTATATCCATAATGTGAGTTATATCCATACTGTGTGTTATATCCATAATGTGTGTTATATCCATAATGTGTGTTATATCCATACTGTGTGTTATATCCATACTGTGTGCTATATCCATACTGTGTGTGTTATATCCATACTGTGTGTTATATCCATACTGTGTGCTATATCCATACTGTGTGTTATATCCATACTGTGTGTTATATCCATACTGTGTGTTATATCCATAATGTGCGTTATATCCATAATGTGTGTGTTATATCCATACTGCGTGTGTTATATCCCTACTGTGTGTTATATCCATACTGTGTGTTATATCCATACTGTGTGTTATATCCATAATGTGTGTTATATCCATAATGTGCGTTATATCCATACTGTGTGTTATATCCATACTGTGTGTTATATCCATACTGTGTGCTATATCCATACTGTGCGTTATATCCATACTGTGTGTTATATCCATAATGTGCGTTATATCCATACTGTGTGTTATATCCATACTGTGTGTTATATCCATACTGTGTGTTATATCCATAATGTGTGTTATATCCATAATGTGTGTTATATCCATAATGTGTGTGCTATATCCATACTGTGTGTTATATCCATACTGTGTGTTATATCCATACTGTGCGTTATATCCATACTGTGTGTTATATCCATAATGTGCGTTATATCCATACTGTGTGTTATATCCATACTGTGCGTTATATCCATACTGTGTGTTATATCCATACTGTGTGTTATATCCATATTGTGTGTTATATCCATAATGTGTGTTATATCCATACTGTGTGTTATATCCATACTGTGTGTTATATCTATAATGTGCGTTATATCCATAATGTGTGTGTTATATCCATACTGCGTGTGTTATATCCATACTGTGTGTTATATCCATACTGTGTGTTATATCCATACTGTGTGTTATATCCATAATGTGTGTTATATCCATAATGTGCGTTATATCAATACTGTGTGTTATATCCATACTGTGTGTTATATCCATACTGTGTGCTATATCCATACTGTGCGTTATATCCATACTGTGTGTTATATCCATAATGTGCGTTATATCCATACTGTGTGTTATATCCATACTGTGTGTTATATCCATACTGTGTGTTATATCCATAATGTGTGTTATATCCATAATGTGTGTGCTATATCCATACTGTGTGTTATATCCATACTGTGTGTTATATCCATACTGTGCGTTATATCCATACTGTGTGTTATATCCATAATGTGCATTATATCCATACTGTGTGTTATATCCATACTGTGCGTTATATCCATAATGTGCGTTATATCCATACTGTGTGCTATATCCATAATGTGTGTTATATCCATAATGTGTGTGCTATATCCATACTGTGTGTTATATCCATAATGTGTGTTATATCCATACTGTGCGTTATATCCATACTGTGTGTTATATCCATACTGTGTGTTATATCCATACTGTGTGTTATATCCATAATGTGTGTTATATCCATAATGTGTGTGCTATATCCATACTGTGTGTTATATCCATACTGTGTGTTATATCCATACTGTGTGTTATATCCATACTGTGTGTTATATCCATACTGTGCGTTATATCCATACTGTGTGTTATATCCATAATGTGCGTTATATCCATACTGTGTGTTATATCCATACTGTGCGTTATATCCATAATGTGCGTTATATCCATACTGTGTGCTATATCCATAATGTGTGTTATATCCATAATGTGTGTGCTATATCCATACTGTGTGTTATATCCATAATGTGCGTTATATCCATACTGTGCGTTATATCCATACTGTGTGTTATATCCATACTGTGTGTTATATCCATACTGTGCGTTATATCCATACTGTGCGTTATATCCATACTGTGTGCTATATCCATACTGTGCGTTATATCCATACTGTGTGTTATATCCATACTGTGTGTTATATCCATAATGGGCAGGGGGTGAAGGGGTTACATGGGGGAGGGCAGATAGAGATCTACCTTTTTGGCCACACTTGCACTAGAGGGGGGCCCAGAAAACATATTTGCACCACGGTCCTCTCTACATTAGTTCCACCACTAGGATAATCAACGTGAGGTGCCTGGATGAAAGAGCAGGACACAGCACTTCTGATTCTGACTCTGTGAGTAAGCAGTTCTATGTCTCTAAAACTGATTGTCATGATGTGCAATGTTTCTGCCTCTAAAACTGCCATGATATCCCAGAATTATGCCTCTAAAGTTGCCATGGTGTGCCAATTGTATGCATCTGACTGTTTGCCATGGTGTGCCAATTGTATGCCTCTGAAGCTGATTGCCATGATGTTCCAATTTTATGCCTCTAAAACTGATTCCCACGATGTTCTGAATTTATGCCTCTAAAGCTGGTTGCCAAGGTGTGCCAATTGTATGCACCTAAAGTTGCCATGATGTGCCAGGTTTATACATCTACAACTGATTGCCATGATGTACCAATTTTATGCATCTAAAGCGGATTGCTATAGTGTGCCGATTGTATGCATCTAAAGCGGACATAATGTTCTAATTGTATGTCTGTAAAGCTGATTGCCACGGTGTGCCAATTGTAAGCCTCTAAAACTGATTGCTATGGTGTGCCAATTGTATGCACCTAAAGTTGCCATGATGTGCCAAGTTTATACATCTACAACTGATTGCCATGATGTACCAATTTTATGCATCTAAAGCGGATTGCTATAGTGTGCCGATTGTATGCATCTAAAGCGGACATAATGTTCTAATTGTATGCCTGTAAAGCTGATTGCCACGGTGTGCCAATTGTATGCATCTAAAGCGGATAGTGTGCCAATTGTACGTATGTCTCTAAAGCGGTTTGCCATGGTGTGCAAGTTTTATGCCTCTAAAAGTAATTGTCATGGTGTGCCAATTGTGTGCAGCTAAAGCGGATTGCTATGGTGTGCCAATTGTATGCCTCTAAAGCTGATTGCCATGGTGTTCACTTTTTAAAATATGGGTCTCGAAAAATTACCATTTCGAAAAGTGGGTCTCGGCCCATAAAAGTTTGGGAAGCCCTGTGCTAATATACTCCACGCACCAGGAGTACTACAGTCATTTGAAGTGGTCATGGTGCCTGGAGTTTAACCACTTTGCTGCTAGAGGTGTAACGTCATTAGCCAGTCTGGATCCACCGTTCTGCACTGTCTAATGTCAAGTCTCTGCATGTTTCTCTGTGCAGTTTCATTGTATTGGCTGAGAGTGGTCAGCTGAAACTCTCAGCCAAAGATGCCAGGTAGTCATTGGTGCTTGGAGTAGCCCTTTAAAATGTCAAGTTCTACACTACTAGCCAGGCCTTTAAAGTTTGTTGCCACTTCAAACCTGGAGAGTCTCCAGGGCTAAATGTTTCCTTGCCAAAGGCTAGCGGGGAGTGAAAATTCTAAGCCCTATCATACACAACATGCACTTCACACAACTAACTCACTTAGTACACACAGCTTGTCCAAAGTCACTAAAGCCAATCTGTAAAAATCTTTGCGTTGGCGAATATTTCTGATTTGGTTACTTTGGTGTAAAATTCACAGTCCCATAATTCCTAATCTAGAAAATCATCCCCCTCCCACCATGTTCGGTGGTTTGTTGCCATGACACTGTAAGAAGTTCAATTTCCGGCAGTACATCCCCCACCATGGGGAAGTGGGGGGGGGTGCCTCCTCTTGCCCCCCCATGGATGCTCATGTCAGTGATTGCTCCTGTTTTAGATCGTATCTGCAGAATACATAACCCCTTTATGAATGGCCACCCACCCTACAGAATAGTACATACCATTCGGTTCACTTTTCCACCGGGTTTCCCCTACATATTTCTACATAATTATGCTGTGTTCTGCCAAAGGGGAATTACTCAATAAAAGTAACTAGCTGTAAAAAACAGAATCATCCCTGAGAAACCTCAATTTCTATTGCTCCTGCGGACCACAACTCTCACAATGCGCATCATGAGAATGATAGTCTAGAGTTGGGTTATTTGTGCCCAGTGGTGTCAATTAGTTCCCCTTGTTTGCAGAAGAGAGACAGGTTGATGAATTGAATGAAGAGTACACAAAGGAAGACAGATCTACCCTCTACAACATCCTTTTGACCATTCCTGGACATTGTATTTAACTGCCCTCTAGGGTTGTCTTTCCTTTAATTAATCCCACCTGGAGCCTAAATCCAGTGGTGGTTAAAGTTTAATGCATCCCCCCATCCATTTCCATTGCTATTTTCCTAAAGTGCGATCTCGTCCTGTTACTTCCAGGATTTGTCGTTCTCACGTGGGGAAAAAAAAATCTGTTAACTATGTAAATAATAATCTAGAACAGCAATGTGTGTATATTTAATGCTGGAACAGTGAAATCCCGCTGTGCAGAGCCACGAAGACTGTCAGGGTTTATGAATAAAATATGCTGCTCGTTTTGATACAATCTGACACTATTTTTGCTCAGATTACATTGCAAAATCGCTCTGGCTATACTATTTAAAGGGAAAATCTATATTATTATTATTGTAATTATTTATATAGCGCCAAAAAATTCTGCAGCGCTTTACAATGGGTGGACGAACAGACATGTAGTTCTAACCAGACAAGTTGGACACACAGGAACAGAGGGGTTGAGGCCCTGCTCAATGAGCTTACATGCTAGAGGGAGTGAGGTAAAATGACACAAGAGGTAAGGATAGTATTAGACTAGTGACAGTTGCAGAAGAGGAATCAGTTGAGAGCTATTAACAGTTAATTGATACGCTTTTAGGAAGAAGTGGGTTTTTAACGATTTTTTGAAGGAGTGGAGACTGGGTGAGCATCTAACGGAGGAGGGAAGCGAGTTCCACAGGAACGGTGCAGCCCTCGAGAAGTCTTGAAGGCGCACATCAGAGGTTGAGTACGGACAGAAGATAGACGTAAGTCTTCAGCAGAGCGTGAGGGCATAGACAGGACATACTTGTGTATAAGGGAGGATAGATTGGTGGGAGCAGCATTATGTAGAGATTTGAAAGCAAAAAACAGAAGTTTAAATTGAGCCCAATATCTTACAGGAAGCCAATGTAGGGACTGACAGAAGGGTTAGGCGTGGAAGGTGCGGGTGGACAGGAAGATGAGCCTCGTCGCCGCATTCATTATAGACTGTAACGGCGCAAGTCGGGAGCACGTAAGACCACTAAGAAGCGGTTTAGATTAGTCAAGGCAAGAAAGGACAATGGAATGGACCAGCACCTTAGTCGCATCTGGCGTTAAGTAGGGTCGGATGAGCGCAATGTTTTTGAGATGGAAACGACAGGATTTGGCGATAGACTGAACGTGAACGTGAAGGAGAGGTCGGAGTCAAAGAGAACACCAAGGCAGCAAGCCTGCGTGGTGGAGCAGATGGTAGCACCGTTGACTTGGAGGGAGGAAGACACAGGAGTAGCAACACTTGAGGGAGGAAAGACTAGAATTTCAGTTTTGGTCAAGTTGAGTTTAAGGAAGTGGACAGCCATCCAGTTAGAAATAGCAGAGAGGCAGTCAGAGACACTAGTCAAGAGGGACGGAGAGAGATCAGGAGAGGACAGGTCGATTTGCGTGTCATCCGCATCGAAATAATATTGGAAGCCAAAGGAGCTAATAAGTTTACGAAGGGAGATAGTATAGATAGAGAACAGTAGGGGAACAAGGACTGAACCTTGGGGACACCAACAGAGAGGAGTTGGGGAGAACAAGCAGAGTCAGAGAAAGAAACACTGAAAGATCGCTGGGAGAGGTAGGAGGAGCACCAGGAGAGCAATTTTCTTGAAGACCAATGTTGCGGAGGATGAGAAGAAGCTGTTGATGATCAACAGTGTCAAAAGTCGCAGACAGGTCAAGGAGAATTAGGAGTAGTGACAATGAGATTTAGCAGCGAGTAGATCATTGGATACTTTGGTCAGTGTCGTTTCCACAGAGTGCTTACCGCGGGAAACCAGACTGAAGCGGGTCTAGCAGAGAGTTAGACTAAAGGAAGTCTGTCAATCTTGCATACACAACTCTTTGAAGGATCTTGGATGAAAACGGCAGTAGCGAGATAGGACGGTAGTTGGATGGGGAGTTAGGGTAAAGGTTGGGCTTCTTTAGAATTGCGGTTACAGTCGCATGTTTGAAGGGTGATGGAAAAATGCCAGAGGATAGAGAGAGATTGAGAATTTTTGTGAGAGGTGGAGAAAGAGAATATATATCCTCCTCCCTCAATGCTCGTAGGAAATCTGTGGCCCTTCTACGGAAAAGTTGGACAGCTGTGGTGTAGGTTAGAATGAACTTGTCTTCTATAAATCTCAGCTACATAATTCTGTTTAATCTCGGAATCTTCTGGAACCACAAATTCTCAAGTGATCCTGCTTGTAGTGACATGGAATTTACTCGTGTCTAGTTGCGAGCACAAAAAATGTTTGTCAAAATGCATTATTATCCTAAAAATGACATATCGTGAACAAAACGCAAGATGATGAGCCAAACCAGGAATTATGCATAAATGACAATGGAATTGCAAGTTTTTGGCAATATTTACAGAGATAGAAACTAAATTCCAGATAATTTTTTTGTGGCATAGCATTTTAATTCCATTGTCAGCTGTCATCAGTTGTCAATATAGTAATTAAACCCAAGACCAAAACTACCACCAACAGCCATCTGTGAAATTTTACATTGTGAATGTAGTGGAGGCCTGGTATTCCACTCCACTGTAGCAGAGGCCTGGTATTCCACTCCACTATAGATCCCAGTGAGGCTCAGGAACAAGTAGTAAAAACACCATGAAGCAGTAATTCCAGCAAATAAAGTAACCTACGAATATCCCCATACAGATCCCAATGACTGGACGACACACAGCATCAGGAGCAGAACTGACTTTTAATCCACACAGTCTCCTTATAAAGCATTCTCCCATGCAAGGGAGGGATTCACATTAATCAGTACAGTATCCAATAGTATAACCGTTACCTCCCACACATCTCCTGCCCTCAGTATGACACTTAATCCCATTACACATACTGTAGTTTTCCCCGAGTTCTGAATGTACCCCTGTGGCAGAAGTAGCCACAATAGACTGTAAAAATACTTTTTCCTATGTAAAAGAACGGTATTCGGGACTTTTACCATGAATGGTTCGTTATTTTGCTGTATGTGAACAAGGTAATCGGTTCTCGAACAGTAATCACCATTCTGTTTGAGAACCAATTGTACCTCCCTTGCATGGGAGAATGTCATAAAAGGAGCATTGTGGCAAACCTAGCCACTTTAGGTCATATTGCAGAACATTTAAAAGTTGACTCCCAGGCTATGTGTCGTCTGGTCCTTGGGAATGGGAATTATGCTGTAAGCTGAATCCTGAGTACCAGCGGAGAGCCCTTGGATTAACCCCTGCCGCTCCGCTACAATTGGTGGCAGGCGACGGGATTCGAACCGCACAGCAGAACGTCATTCGGCAGATTTGGCACGAATAAAGAGAAAGGAACAGCAATTTGTGGAAACCCCAATTCACATGAGAACCGGAATTCCAGGGTATGTGAATTTACCCGAACAGATGGTGAATGGGGACGGATTATACACGCTTGAAACGAGCTACATTAACGGAGCTATTAGAAGCAAGGGGAATCATTGCCAGTAACAAAGCCAAAGCCATTCTCGTTGCTGAACTCATGGAGGGAGACAGAGCAGCGGCTGCTGCAGCACCTCCAATGGAGAATACACAGACAGAGTTTGAAAAAGAGCTCAAGAGCTGGCTGGCATTTTTCCCAGGGACGCCCCCTACAGAAACAGTGGAACGGATAATGGCCGACGTGCACGAGTATTTAATGGTCAAGCAACAAGCCACCCAGAGATCCAGAGAGGGGTCTCCAACACCGCTCAACATTGTCCAGGGAAAGCCCAAAATTCCCTACCACACGTTCAAAAATTATGTGGACACAGAGGACATTGATGGATACTTGCAAGACTTCGAGAGGCCATGTAAATTTTATGACATCAGCGCAGCCGACCAGGTACCCCTGCTGGTGGGCAAGTTATCAGGCCGGGCAGCCGAGGCCTACCGCACAATGCCAGATGAGGACAGCAGGGACTACCAGAAAGTGAAGCAGGCCATCCTGACCAGGTATGCCATCACCCCAGAGGCGTACCGTCAACAGTTTCGGGAACTGCGCAAACAGGACCAAGATTCACACACGGAGTGGGCACACCATCTGAACAGGGCTGCCAAGGGATGGATACAAGCAGCTCGAGCCACTACCGTGGAAGACATGCTGCAACTGCTGTTATTAGAACAGTTGTTTCAAGGACTAAACCCAGACCTACAGAATTGGCTAAGGGACTGAAAACCACGTACCTTAACCGAAGAAGCACAACTGGCAGACGAGTACCAAGATGCCAGGAGGGCACAACAGTCATGTCCCACCCCAGGGACCACCGCACCGCTTCCAGCTACCGCCACCACACCATCACCTCGTCCAGGAGGGGGAAACTACCAACCGCCACCCAGGTACAACAACCGTTCCTCTATCCGCTGTCACACATGCAATCAACAGAACCACATACGGCGAGATTGTCCCAGGAACAGGAGCTGACCAACCAGGAATAACCAGAGCAACTCCTACAATACCCGGGCAGCAGTGCATTGTCATCAGAGCGAGCCCCAGCAACCACCGTACCCAGCTGAATCCACTGAGGAACCCTTGGGTACCCTGCATGAAGTCAACCCAGTACAGGCTGCCTCGGACAACCGCCAGGGACATCGCCAAGGAGTCCATATGGAGGGCAAGCGTATTCAAGGTCTACGTGATTCCGGGGCCACCATCACCTTGGTTCGTAGCTATTTGGTCCCAAAGAACAAACTTACTGGGGAGTGCGTGGCAGTACGGGTGGCAGGAGGTGCTATCTATAAGATTCCCACTGCCAGGGTACATTTGGATTGGGGAGCGGGGTCAGGGGACGTGGAAGTGGGCCTCATGCAGGATTTACCGGCCGACGCTATCCTGGGCAATGACTTGGGGGAGCTGACCTCCGCCTTTGTTCCTCGACACCCAGCACAAGAAGCACTACCAGTTGTTACCCGACAGCAGGCCCGCACCACCGCATCATCCAACCACTCAGGTCACCATGGCTGATAGAAGTGCTGCTGAGAGGGCTTGCAAAGACGCAAATCCAATCATTGACGGCAGGAAAGCTAATGTGAATCTTGCATATCTGGGAGCAAAGCCACAAATAATGAAGCCAGGTTTTGCCTTTGGAGTACAACAAATTCACCCAGCACTTATCCAAAGGCCTTTTGGAATTCCTGGACATTACGTTTATCCACATGCGTTTGTGCAGCCGGGAGTTATGATTCCACATGTCCAGCCAACAGCTGCCGCTGCCTCTACAAGTCCGTACATTGATTACACTGGAGCCGCCTACGCACAGTACTCTGCCGCTGCGGCCGCTGCTGCAGCTGCCTATGATCATTACCCATATGCTGCCTCCCCAGCTGCAACCAGATATGTTACCACTGCTGGTTATGGCTATGCAGTTCAGCAGCCACTTGCCTCTGCAGCACCTGGAACTGCTGCTGCAGCAGCTGCGGCCTTTGGCCAATACCAGCCACAGCAGCTGCAGGCTGACCGCATGCCGTAATGCTTAAACGATGAAGTTATCAATTTGTTTTATTTTTTTCCTTCGTGTTTTCAGCCTTCCAGTTTCAATACATGAGACAATACCGAATAAGGCTAATTAGCACTCCTCCGGACATCCCCAAGCCGATCCGTTGGGATCAGACTGTGTATGCCGGCTTGGTTCTGGGGGAGCATTGTGGCAGAAGTAGCCACAAAAGACTGTAAAAATACTTTTTCGTATGTAAAAGAATGGTATTCGGGGCTTTTACCATGAATGATTCGTTATTTTGCTGTATGTGCACAAGGTAATCGGTTCTCGAACAGTAATCACCATTCTGATCGAGAACCGATTGTACCTCCCTTGCATGGGAGAATGTCATAAAAGGAGCATTGTGGCAAACCTAGCCACTTTAGGTCATATTGCAGAACATTTAAAAGTTGACTCCCAGGCTATGTGTCGTCTGGTCCTTGGGAATGGGAATTATGCTGTGTGTCCTGCCTTCTGTATGCTGAATCCTGATTACCAGCGGAGAGCCCTTGGATTAACCCCTGCCGCTCCGCTACAACCCCAAAACAAGCAGTTACAATAATACTGGGGGTACCCCCTGGTAGCCCTGATCTGGGTGACTAACATATCCAAAAATCACCCAGATCGGCCAGGGGTTAGGGAGTTAGGTGGAGGGTGTAATTTGACCGACCGCACATGAGGTGGTAACCGAAAAGAGTTCCATGGGCTTTGGCCCTGCGGTCGGTCATCGTTCGGGAGGTAAAACACACATCAAATACTGCCATCCACGATTAATCTTGTATTCGTATGAATCTCCTTGTTCTGTACTTTGAACCTACCGAACGGGAGGCTGATTAGCCTTCCCGTTTGGGAGTTACGGAGTCATGGAGGTCTCAGCGGTGTTCGGGTAATTGAGTGTCTGATTTGAGTTCCAGACACTCGACGACCAAACACCTCTGAGATTATCGTGCGTAAGATGGCAGCCGCCACGTGTTCGTATACCGAACGGCGAACACCCAGATACATCACTAAAGTACCGATTAACCTGCGGTTAGAGAAGTGTGAACGCTTAATAAGGTACACACTTCTCTCTGGGGTGGTCTATTGGTTCGGTAGTTTACATTCGTATGGAGTACGGATGGAAACTACCGAACAATCATACGAATCCCACATACATTTTAAACATAGAAACAGAAATAACACACGAATTGCAATAGTATCACAGTCTTTTAGGACAGCCCTGGTACCATCTGCTACAGTGAATGCTCTCCGGGTGGCGTTCTCACCTGGCACACGAAAGGTTAAACAGATTCCAGGACTAAAACATATTCAGAGATCTAGGTCAATTACATTGAAATCTTGTCCAAAATATTTCAATAACATGTTCCTTGTTTGTTCTGTGTTTTGCCCCGCGGTTATGTGAAAATATATTTTGCTGGGATTACGGCTGACATTTAAAATAACTTAATTCCTCTGCCCATGTAGAGCTGTGGACAGGCAGTATTAGTGCCCCTTTAGTTCTTGGCATTAACGTGATCCCTGCAATATATTTACTGTGTGCAAACTCCAAGAACCATTTGTGATAGAAACCACCCACTTATGCTGCCCGGCACATCATTCTCTGGGCATTCTACACACTGTGCCCCAATTAGGAGTATGACGGAGACTAAACAGGGGCTCTGCTGCGGCCTGGCACATTGGCACAGATATTTTTTATTTTAGCTTTACATTTTACAATATATTTTAACTTGTGGCTTTCTTGAATATCGGGATCCTTTCCTACCATAGCTAGCTTCCTTAACCTTGAACGGCTTCCCAACTGTAGGTGGCTTCTCCATTCGTCACTCTAGATGTCCATTTTATATTCTGTTCACGTATATCTCCTCCATCTTTACAAACATGGCTGCCTCCAGATACATCTCCCATAATGCACCTACAGCCGTAATGCTGCTAAAGCATCAGGGGAGATGTAGTCCACAACATCTGGAGTGCCAATGGTTGCCTGCCCCTGGCCTAGTCTGTGTTTTATAAACCGTGTTCCTGACTTGTGAAACACTGCTGTTATCATGTCAGAATGTTACAAGGTTCTAGACTCAATGAGTTCAGGGTAGATTCACAAATAACTGGTACTTGTAAGAGATCATTGATCGCCATCATTTTATTATCCAGGTCTAAACTTCCATTACCGATAAATAGAAAATGTATCCCTCTTGGAATAGCTCCAGGAAATGTCATTCGAATAAATAATGCAAATCTGTCCTTTCCAGGAAATAATCATTTTTTTCAATTGCGGTGATTATCCTTAGCCCAGTGAATATCTCATGATATATCTGGCGTTATTGGCCTCCGCAGTGCTTGCTGCTCACACCGGGAAATCCTAAACATACTGCTGCTCTTTACTACACTCATATCATTCTCAGCCAGCTTTACCATCAGTGAGGTAGGCATAGAAGAAAAGGAATGATGGATCATGCAGCAATGAAGAGGTTAATATCGAGACTCATTTCTGCACTCTTTAGAACATTCTATGGGAACTTTGCCAGCAGTTAAATAAATAAACTGGCATTGTGTAAAAGGCCCTGGGCGCATATCACAGCACTCAGTACTATAGTGATACTGTGTATCGAATCATACTGGATTATAGCGAATAGAAACCAGCCAGTATAATCCAGATCAGAGACAGTCACAGCATTCAGTACTATAGTGATACTGTGTATCGAATCATACTGGATTATAGCGAATAGAAACCAGCCAGTATAATCCAGATCAGAGGCAGTCACAGCACTCAGTACTATAGTGATACTGTGTATCGAATCAGACTGGATTATAGCGAATAGAAACCAGCCAGTATAATCCAGATCAGAGGCAGTCACAGCACTCAGTACTATAGTGATACTGTGTATCGAATCAGACTGGATTATAGTGAATAGAAACCAGCCAGTAAAATCCAGATCAGAGACAGTCACAGCACTCAGTACTATAGTGATACTGTGTATCGAATCATACTGGATTATAGCGAATAGAAACCAGCCAGTATAATCCAGATCAGAGGCAGTCACAGCACTCAGTACTATAGTGATACTGTGTATGTATCGAATCAGACTGGATTATAGCGAATAGAAACCAGCCAGTAAAATCCAGATCAGAGACAGTCACAGCACTCAGTACTATAGTGATACTGTGTATCGAATCAGACTGGATTATAGTGAATAGAAACCAGCCAGTATAATCCAGATCAGAGACAGTCACAGCACTCAGTACTATAGTGATACTGTGTATCGAATCATACTGGATTATAGCGAATAGAAACCAGCCAGTATAATCCAGATCAGAGGCAGTCACAGCACTCAGTACTATAGTGATACTGTGTATGTATCGAATCAGACTGGATTATAGCGAATAGAAACCAGCCAGTAAAATCCAGATCAGAGACAGTCACAGCACTCAGTACTATAGTGATACTGTGTATCGAATCAGACTGGATTATAGTGAATAGAAACCAGCCAGTATAATCCAGATCAGAGACAGTCACAGCACTCAGTACTATAGTGATACTGTGTATGTATCGAATCAGACTGGATTATAGCGAATAGAAACCAGCCAGTAAAATCCAGATCAGAGACAGTCACAGCACTCAGTACTATAGTGATACTGTGTATCGAATCAGACTGGATTATAGTGAATAGAAACCAGCCAGTAAAATCCAGATCAGAGACAGTCACAGCACTCAGTACTATAGTGATACTGTGTATCGAATCATACTGGATTATAGCGAATAGAAACCAGCCAGTATAATCCAGATCAGAGGCAGTCACAGCACTCAGTACTATAGTGATACTGTGTATGTATCGAATCAGACTGGATTATAGCGAATAGAAACCAGCCAGTAAAATCCAGATCAGAGACAGTCACAGCACTCAGTACTATAGTGATACTGTGTATCGAATCAGACTGGATTATAGCGAATAGAAACCAGCCAGTAAAATCCAGATCAGAGACAGTCACAGCACTCAGTACTATAGTGATACTGTGTATCGAATCAGACTGGATTATAGTGAATAGAAACCAGCCAGTATAATCCAGATCAGAGACAGTCACAGCACTCAGTACTATAGTGATACTGTGTATCGAATCAGACTGGATTATAGTGAATAGAAACCAGCCAGTATAATCCAGATCAGAGGCAGTCACAGCACTCAGTACTATAGTGATACTGTGTATGTATCGAATCAGACTGGATTATAGCGAATAGAAACCAGCCAGTATAATCCAGATCAGAGACAGTCACAGCACTCAGTACTATAGTGATACTGTGTATCGAATCAGACTGGATTATAGCGAATAGAAACCAGCCAGTAAAATCCAGATCAGAGACCGTCACAGCACTCAGTACTATAGTGATACTGTGTATGTATCGAATCAGACTGGATTATAGCGAATAGAAACCAGCCAGTAAAATCCAGATCAGAGACAGTCACAGCACTCAGTACTATAGTGATACTGTGTATCGAATCAGACTGGATTATAGCGAATAGAAACCAGCCAGTATAATCCAGATCAGAGACAGTCACAGCATTCAGTACTATAGTGATACTATGTATGTATCGAATCAGACTGGATTATAGCGAATAGAAACCAGCCAGTAAAATCCAGATCAGAGACAGTCACAGCACTCAGTACTATAGTGATACTGTGTATGTATCGAATCAGACTGGATTATAGCGAATAGAAACCAGCCAGTATAATCCAGATCAGAGACAGTCACAGCACTCAGTACTATAGTGATACTGTGTATCGAATCATACTGGATTATAGCGAATAGAAACCAGCCAGTAAAATCCAGATCAGCGACAGTCACAGCACTCAGTACTATAGTGATACTGTGTATGTATCGAATCAGACTGGATTATAGCGAATAGAAACCAGCCAGTAAAATCCAGATCAGAGACAGTCACAGCACTCAGTACTATAGTGATACTGTGTATCGAATCAGACTGGATTATAGCGAATAGAAACCAGCCAGTAAAATCCAGATCAGAGACCGTCACAGCACTCAGTACTATAGTGATACTGTGTATGTATCGAATCAGACTGGATTATAGCGAATAGAAACCAGCCAGTAAAATCCAGATCAGAGACAGTCACAGCACTCAGTACTATAGTGATACTGTGTATCGAATCAGACTGGATTATAGCGAATAGAAACCAGCCAGTAAAATCCAGATCAGCGACAGTCACAGCTATGTCGCAATAACTATAATGTTCATTAACTCCAGTCCGGAGTTTAGTAAATAAAACCTGCTTTTCTGGTCTGTTCTAGACATGTAGTCTTGGATTCTATTAGACAATAATTGGAGAAGGTTCTAATTAGACCAGATGTCTCGGACACGGATTTCTGGCCAATATTATATGTCCTATGGGTTTTAGAAAGTTTACTCTAGATCATGAGATCCCAGCACATCTCCGAACATTTCATTCATGTGTGCTAATAAGGAGCTTACACAGGAGCTTACAATCCATGTAATGCATCCATTGTTCCAATCCAAGGACTGCCTGGGTAACCATAAGTAATAATGCGCAGACCCTATACATGGAACAATCTGCACTTTCTCATATGCATCACAGCGTGTCGGTTCCTTATAAATAAATGATAATGGCAAGTAGAGAATGGATATAGCTCCTGCTCGACAGGCGCTGGGGAGAATTCTCTGCCGCTGTGCTCTCGTCTTCCTCCCTCTTCTCAGAATTTCTGTTGTCATAGCAACCAGGATGAAATTTATTTGAAGAAAAAGAAATATGACAAAGAGCCTGCTGCTGGCATGCTGCCTTCGTTATAGATTCAGGGGCAACCTCTGCCCTGCCAGCCTGATTTATCCGCGAAGCAGCGAGATGCTCCGAGTAACTCATGGGTCAGGGACTGTGATCTCAGCATGCTGGAGCATAGAGCAGGACTGAGTATGGCTCTGTGTAACCAGATCAGTAAAAACACATTCTGCATCTATATACCCCTCTAAATTGGCACTCTGCCTGCTGTAATACTCTCGATAATTTAACTCCGTAACCCGGGGTATCAAGATTTAGGGAAGCAGATTAATTATGTAGAGGCAGTCATGTGCAGAGTTTATTAACGTATTGCTGTGTTGGAGCCAGCACAGTGGGAGTTAGGTGGAAATAATGGCCCACCCTCCGACATTACCCATGATCCACTTGGACATATGCCTATGCCTTTACTCCTGTATGGTCTATAGACAGGTGTCTAAATGGGTTTTATAGATCACAACAAAACAGGTCACCTTCTCTCATCATATTGTGCAGATAACGCCAAATACAAAAGGGGCGGGAATTACTGCAATATAGTGATATATGTCATTTCATGCATTGCCAGCATCGTAATTCCTGAATGATAATTTTTTGTTTTCTTGGCATACTGGTTCCTATTTTGGTTGTAATTATTTTATATGAAGTACTGTAAATACTCGGCTATATAAATCCCAGAACATGTATCCAGAAACATGTACATAAAACCCCAAAGTACACCACTGCAGCCATTAAACCCCGTAATGGAGAAATTGCTTAATAAAGACATTTGTCACATCTGAGGTGTGAAACAGTTATTTCCTGGGTGTAATTTACTGCACCACAGCGCCTTAATAAAACAAGCGTTTCTCACACATTGTAACTGAGAAACTGAGAAACCAAGAAACAAGACAATCAGACAACACAGGAGCTAACACTCCATTTGTGATGCTAGTAAATCTGTCAGAGAGGATTTGGGGATGGTAACACATTATGGGTGCAGTAGTTCTACAACAGCTGGGAATATACGTTGTGGACATACATGTGCTATAAATCTCTCTATTTGACTGTAGGAAGCTCTCGTATCTCCCCAGTCCCAGGCTACATGATGTACATTGTGTAGAGCATAACTGTCTCCATTGGGATCTGTATATATCCAAAAAAGGCAAATAGCGAAGGATTTCCTCTGGATGCAAAAGTTAGACAGAAGCCATTATCCAAGATGGCTTCTGTGACTATCTACCCACCCACTATTGCTGGTGATTTTCTTAAAGTATATATATATATATATACACACACACACACACATATATATATATATATATATATATAGAAAAACTGATGAGACAGAGCACTCCTTTTTTCTGTGTGCAAAGGAATCGACGTTTCGACCCGCAGGTCTTTATCAAGATAACATAAAGCTTAAGGCAATGTGTTTATATAACAAAAGTAATTAGGAGGAAATTACTTACCCTAACGTGACTGTGGTGCCCCTCACTCAGGTGTAACCGTTGTGCTCATTACGGAGTAACGTGTAACGTGCGTCGCTAGGTGATGACGTCAAAAGTGTGCGACCCTAAAGGTCGTGAATGAGCGTCAAGTTGCTATAGAAACCTCCGATGAGTGCGCATGCGTGAAGAAAAGTGAAGATTAAAAGTTTAAAAAATGGAAAGACAATCTAAAGCATATAATGGGAAAAGAATGCTAGCTATGCCTCAGTATAAGTTGAGTCATAAATGCCTGTTTGTAATCGGACCGGTATAGATGTGATAAACGAGTGAGTGTATGTGCTGTGTGGTGATAGGAAAAATGTGTCGTAGTGATGGGAGTGGGGTTTTATAACCGAGACTAAGGTTATAAACTCCTGGAAGGACGAAAAAATAAAGAGGGAACAGAAGTGGCAGAGAGTGAGGAAAAAGCAGACGAGAATGTGACCAGTGATAAAAACATCCAGTAGGCAACCAAAATCAATGTGTATGTCTGAGTGAGGAAAGGGGAAAAAAGAGAAAAAAAAGAGTAAATGATGAATGAAAGTGTGTGTGTGAGATCTAGTGAATCTATGTACATATGTGTGAAAAAAGTGAGGACATGAGAAGTGAAGAACGAAGAGTGAGATAAAGCCGAATTACATCCATACAAATGTTAAAAATATTAAAAATCAAAATAAAAATAGAAATGAAAATAAAAATACAAATAGAGGTGAACAGCAGAATCTGAGCGATGAACTAAGTGATGCCTCTATGCTTTGCTTATCTAAGCAATTACTAAATCAGAAATGCCAGACA
The DNA here is from genome assembly GCF_036172605.1 of Pelobates fuscus. Taxonomy (NCBI): domain Eukaryota; kingdom Metazoa; phylum Chordata; class Amphibia; order Anura; family Pelobatidae; genus Pelobates; species Pelobates fuscus. Next base: position 383,316,722 of record NC_086320.1, on the reverse strand, counting down.
TCTACAAGAGAAGTATATATTTGTGCTCGGAATTTATCTAATACGTAATGAAATGTGGAAGGGGAAGCAAAAGTTGGTTGAGGTGTGCCGAAACCAACGTACAAGTAGGCCTGTAAAAAGAGGGCAAAAGAGGATTGAAAGATACCACACTTTATTGCAAGTTAATACAGCACGAGTAACGAAAGCTTGTAAGGTGCTTCACTCTGATTGAGGTATGGAAGTACCTGAGCTGAAGCTTTTTGATGACCCCATTGTTTGTGATGTAGACTGGGGTGAAAGTGTTGGAAGCTGCTGGTGTAGTGCCTTTGAAGACGTAACCGCTGAATGACAGCATAGAAGGTTTTAAGTAAGAAGCTTGGTTGTGACTTTTAGAAAAAAGGCAAAACTTTTACCATGATTATCACAGCGAGGTTCTCGAATTAAAGCCAGCTCCTGAATGTGTCATGGTGCAATACACTAAGCCCTGGCGTATGGGTTTTTTTTTATTTATAAATAACCGTTTTTATTTTCTGTTTGCAGCAAAATAATTATTTCAAGGGATACAGAAAGAAGAAAAGGGGGGGGGGATAACATTGCAGTTTGTTTACATTGTTTACATATCCGACTTGCCTGCAATTTTCACATCTTAACCTTTCGACCATGTTTTCAGTAATTTCTTAGGTCTAGTCTTAGGCGCCTCGGCACGATATATCTATATATCCCCTGAAGCAGGGTTGTATGTATGGTATATACGGATAGTAAAACAATGAAAACTATTTACATGTGTTATTTACATCCTATGGTTCCTAAGTCTGTGTGTCCAGGTCTCTAGTGGTGTATGCTCCATGGGGGCTTGTCCCTTGGGCCATTGACAGCCTTCCTTGACTCTCTGTTTGGGGTCTCGTCTTGGTCGTCCGTTTGCCCCACGCCTGTGCCACTTTCTACTGGTTTTTGTGTGTTTCCCTGCCATTAAGGGGGGTCATGGTTGCAATTCTGATCTCTTGCGTGGGGATTGTCTATATAATTGTGCCATAAGATACACTTATACGCAGGGCCGGATTTAGATGAAAAGAGGCCCTAGGCTTTTCCACTTATGAGGCCCTATCACCTCCCATTTTTAAGTTTGTATATTACATGAGAGACAATAAAATACATCATTACTGTGATATATATCAATATGTTAAATGAAACATGTTCTCATTGGTACTAACCTTTATAAAAAAATGTGGCACGGATAATAAATAAAAAAAAAAGTTGAGATGAGGAGAGGGGGGGTGATTGTGAGAGGGAGGGGGGTGATGAGGAGAGGGGGGGTGATTGTGAGAGGGAGGGGGTGATGAGGAGAGGGGGGTGATTGTGAGAGGGAGGGGGGTGATGAGGAGAGGGGGGTGATTGTGAGAGGGAGGGGGGTGATGAGGAGAGGGGGGGTGATTGTGAGAGGGAGCTGGGTGATGAGAAGACTTAAAAAATTACCTTAAATCCCTGGTGGTCCAGTGGCCTTAAATTACCTTAAATGCCTGGTGGTCCAGTGGGGTCCCTGGTGGTCCGGTGGCCCTCATTTCCGGTCTGCAGCTCCGCAGAACTGCAGACCATGGATCTCACGAGACCCAATCAGAGCGTTGCCGTGGTAACCCGTGGCAAAGCTCTGATTGGGCAGTGCACGCGAGATCCATGGTCTGCAGCTCTGCACATTGCGGAGTTGCAGACCGCCGGTCTCGGCGATCGCGGCAGGAGGGGCATTGCAGTCTGCCCCGGGCACCCCCCTAGTAAGTGGCACCCGGGGCGGACTGCCCCCCCCTTAGTACGCCACTGGTCATATCATATGCGTAGAATTTCTCCTTATTTTCGGTTCAGTGTTTTAGTGTTCACTGTTTTTAGAATAGTGTAATTTTAATTTTGCCAACAATTTGAATGTAGGCCCCTCTTGATCTTGAGGCCCTAGGCTGAAGCCTAGTTAGCCTATAGGGAAATCCGGCCCTGCTTATACGGCTCTTTTGACCCTGTGGTCCTGTGAATTTTTCATAGGCCACGTTTGTGGATACAAGGTTCAATATTTCCAGTTTAGTGGGAACTGTTGTCGATTTCCAATTCCTTGCTAGGATAGTCATTGTTGCCATGATTGTAAGATATATCGTTTCGCGTATGTTGTTCGGGAAGTGATTTGGGAAGATGTGCAGAAGATACGTTTCTATAGAAGGTGTAACAACCATTCCTGTGCTTTGCTTTATAATGTCTCCCACCAACTCCCATACCGGCTGTATCTGCGGGCAGCCCCACCATATGTGCAGCATATCCCCCTTTGGTCCCTTGCATCTCCAACATATGTTTTCTGTGCTGTTATACATTCTTGCGAGTCCATCTTGCGTGAGGTACCATCGGTATAATACTTTTCTAGCGGTTTCATGGTGGGATGCACACCTGGTTGTTCCCTTATGGGCTGTGAATGTGTAACGAGAATATACCCCAACACGCAGGATTCAGCTAAACAGAAGACAACACAGAGGGGAGACACGTCTACCGGACCTTAGAATGGCCGGACTCGACGTATATAGGAGAAGTACAGAGTCAGGAACGATCCGAGGTCAAGGGCACAAATAGACAGCGTAAACTAGGACTAGCCGGGGTCTGGTACACAGTAAACAGCAGGCCGGCAAACAGAACAGACAAGGATAAAGAGATAACGTAGTCAGAAAACAAAGCCAAGGTCAAGTACGAAGGAACACAACTGAACACAACAAGCGTTAAAGGGAACTGAAACAGAAACCATGATAGGGCAAGGAACCAAGGGAAAAAGGTGAGTATAAATAACTAAACATCTATTTTGATTGGTCCCTGTCATCTCCACGCCCCCAAGAGGTAAGTGTAAGGGGAGTGTGGCATGACAGGGACCAATGGGAGGCCTTTTCCAATGTAGGCTCCCACTGTCCCTTTAAGAGCACGCCCGAGACCAGCGGCGCGCTCTTAGAGTCAGGCGGGACATGTGACCGCTTCTTGCGGTCACTGCCCGCCTTCCTGTTCCTGCCTTCGGATGAGCCGCGCGCGGCTCGAACAGAGGACCCCGGCCGGCCCCTGGAAAGGGTAAGTACCGCTACAGAATGCCGAGCTCCATTCTTGAGGTGTGAGGTCCCTTCCTATATCTCTATTTCACTCTCTCTGAAATCTCCAGAGCTGCGCTTGTGGTTCTCTTAGTAGGTTATAGCATATAGATAGAGTTTTGCTCAATTGTCTTGTGTCTAGGCATTTAGTTTCAAAGTGGATTCGTCTCGTCTCACTGTTTCCCTTCTGTGTGTATGTGCCCTCTTGTCGCAGAGTGTGGTATAGTTGTATATAGGAGAATTAGGTCTTGTTTGGTATCTGGAATTGTGCTTTTAGGTCTTGGAAGCTCTTAATGGAGCCGTTGTGGGTCACTTGGTGTAGATGGGTTATGTTGTGTTGTGCCCATAATTTATAGTTAAACGAGGGGTTCAGAGTGTGTAGCGTTTTCAAGGGGGTTGCCGGGGACCACTTTTGTTTTGAGCATATCCTGTGCCTATTTTTATCCCATACAGATAGCATTATCTTGGTGGTCGGCAACATCTTGGGGGTACGGGGTCTCATGTCTCTGGATGCCCATATGAGATGAGTTAGGTGGGTCCCTTCTAGTCTACTGGATTCCAGTGCTAGCCACTGAGGGGGTTGGGCCGTTTGGTGGCATCCTAAGACATTAGCCAGGTGCGTAGCTCTGTGGTATTTTTCATATTGGGGAATCCCAAGCCTCCGTCCTCTATTGTTCTAGATAGGAGTTTCCAGGTCACCCTGGGTTTTTTATTTAGCCAACCAAATTTGAGTAATGTTGTCTGCAATATTTTGAGGTATCTAGTGGGGACCTGAATTTGCAATGATCTGAACAGGTATAGTATTCTTGGCAGAATCATAATTTTGACGGCTGCGCATCTGCCTACCCATGATAGGTATTTCCCTTCCCATAACTTCAGTGTGTTCTCTATTTCTGTGTGAAGTTTTTGGTAATTCATGGAGAAGAGCGAGTTGTGTGCTTTTGTAAGTCTCTCTCCAGTCGTAGTGGAATGCTGATTTAAGTCTATCTAATGTGTCTCTCGTTATACCTATCCCCAATGCTTGAGTCTTGGAGGTATTGAGTTTATAGTACGAGTGTGTACTGTAGTGCTGGAGTTCTTTTTTGAGGTTTGGAAGCAATCAACGGTTAGGATAGTGTTAGTAGGACATCGTCCGCGAAGAGGTTAATCTTGTAATCTCTGTCTCCTATGTTTATACCATGTATGTTTGGGTTGCGTCTGATAGATTCCGCAAGTGGTTCAAGGGCCAGTACGTATAGGAGCGGCGATAAGGGGCAGCCTTGCCTGGTACCATTTGTGATGTCAAATGGTTCCAATTGGAACCTAGACGTCGATACCGCTGCGTTTGGGGAACTGTATAGGGCTTTAATAGCTGTTAGGAATGTGGGGGGAAATCCAAATTTAGTAAGGGTAGCCTCCAGGAATAGCCAATTCAGTCTGTCAAAGGCTTTTTACGCATCTAGTGAGATTGAGTCCTTGAGTCTGGTCCATGTGTATCGTCTGTAAAATGTCTACCACTTTTCGGGTGTTCGGGTGTACAAAAGGTTAGGGCATTCAAGTGTACCTGTGGGGATGGCGATAAGGCCCGTGTGAAACACCTGTGAAAAACCCGTCACCAGATATTCTACCAGGTGCCTAGCTGGATGTGACTGGAGATAGTATTCCAGTATGTCAATGTTGACTTCGGTCAGGCGTTTCCTAAGTGACAGAAGGGCTGGGCAAATGGACTTGGTGTGGGTTCTGAAGCAAATGGAGCAGATGTGCAGTGCCCCGCATGTCGTGAGATTACATACCCCGGCGTTAAAGTCACTGCACACCCGATCCTTGCCTAGAAATGCAATGTGACTGTCCGGCATGTCACTCCAACCGGCACCCTGACTAGTGTGTGGGGTGGGGGGATGGTGAGCCATGTAAGTGACTGTCGTACTAGTGAGCATAGTTTGGGAGGTCAGCAGTAGGGCCATGGAGGTAACATTATTACCCTTGGAAAAGCCCTTTCTGATGAAGTCAGGGACAGGGTGAGCCGGGGAAACGTAAGAAGTGGGTTTGGCTGAGACCGTCAGCGGAAGGTTTGCCGAGCCCGACAAGGCACCTGGTGTGGCTATAGCGGATTCCAGTTTCGCTAGTCTGTGATTGATTGTTTGGAGGTTGGCGAGTATAGCAGCCAGGGTGTCTCGAGTGGAATACGGCAGGATTTGTGAACTACAGCCTGGCCTGGGAACGTTGGCTTGAGTGGTCATGAGGCTATATAGTGCTGAGTGACCCAGTAATATAAAAAGGGGTTAAACAGCCAACTGTTCCTTTAACCCCTTAAGGACACATGACATGTGTGACATGTCATGATTCCCTTTTATTCCAGAAGTTTGGTCCTTAAGGGATTAAGAGGGTAACCCTTGTGTGGAAACCGCACAGTGCTGGGAATTAGTTCATAATTAAATGTAACGGTGGGAAGGGAAATGGTGCCACAGGACTATGATAAATACAGGGGGAAAAACAGGGTATAAACTTTAAATATAAAAAGGAAATAGACATGTATAGTTTCACACTGGGGTATATACAAAACATATAGGGAATACCTGTTTATCCCGCCCGCGTTCGGCTAAACGAACAAGAGAGGGATTTAACCTAGAAATCAACTGCAGACTGTATAATTAAATGAAAACGGCTGCATTAAAGCCGTACGCAAGTGTGTTCGGCTGTATGAACGTGTGAAACAGCCGAACGTAGGGTAGGTATGAGCGATTGCTATTTTTTTTTTTAAACAAATGAAAGAAAGGTGAGTATGAAGTTCTGCGTTCGGTTAATTAGACGCGTGAACGAAGAACTAACCGAACGGCGTAAGGAACGAAATGGTAAGTAATAATAATAATAATAATAGGGAGCCTATCCCCGCGTTTTTAGGCCCGAACGTGGGAAACAGCTGAACGCCATTTCCCACGTTTGTGCTTACGTGCAGGTGCTGGTCTCGTGACCAGAAGCCGGAAACTAGCAACAAAGACGGTTTAGAAGCCGGTGAAGGAGCTCGGAGGTCGCTGACAGTAGCTGAAACGAGGGACTAGATACTCGAGGCAGAATTTGGCGGCACCTCGACCGGAAGTGCAGGTAACCAAAGAGACAAACGGCTTGCAAGACAAAGGTAAGTAGGGGGTAGGGTTTAAATAGGATCATTACTCCTCCCACAGATTCAGGCCAAATGGCATTCCAACATATATATAAAATGTGGAGTTTAATGTGTCTTTAGTCTCCTTGTTTCTGCCTGGGTATATACCCAGGACTTGCCTTAATACAGCGGGTATATATCCTAGTTTTGCCATAATACAGCGGGTATAAATCCAGGTCTTGTATATATCCTAGTTGTGCCATACAGCGGGTATATACCCAGGTCTTGTATATCTCCTAGTTTTGCCATACAGCGAGTATATACCCAGGTCTTGTATATCTCCTAGTTTGCCATACAGCGGGTATATACCCAGGTCTTGTATATATCCTAGTTTTGCCATACAGCGGGTATATACCCAGGTCTTGTACATATCCTAGTTTTGCCATACAGCGGTTATATACCCAGGTCTCGTATAAATCCAAGTTTTGCCATACAGCAGGTATATACCCAGGTCTCGTATATATCCTAGTTTTGCCATACAGCGGGTATATACCCAGGTCTCGTATATATCCTAGTTTTGCCATACAGCGGGTATATACCCAGGTCTTGTATATCTCCTAGTTTTGCCATACAGCGGGTATATACCCAGGTCTTGTATATCTCCTAGTTTTGCCATACAGCGGGTATATACCCAGATCTTGTATATCTCCTAGTTGTGCCATACAGCGGGTATATACCCAGGTCTTGTATATATCCTAGTTTTGCCATACAGCGGGAATATACCCAGGTCTTGTATATCTCCTAGTTTTGCCATACAGCATGTATATACCCAGGTCTTGTATATATCCTAGTTTTGCCATACAGCGGGTATATACCCAGGTCTTGTATATATCCTAGTTTTGCCATACAGCGGGTATATACCCAGGTCTTGCATATCTCCTAGTTTTTCCATACAGCGGGTATATACCCAGGTCTTGCATATCTCCTAGTTTTGCCATACAGCGGTATATACCCAGGTCTTGTATATATCCTAGTTTTGCCATACAGCGGGTATATACCCAGGTCTTGTATATATCCTAGTTTTGCCATACAGCAGGTATATACCCAGGTCTTGTATATATCCTAGTTTTGCCATACAGCGGGTATTACCCAGGTCTTGTATATATCCTAGTTTTGCCATACAGCAGGTATATACCCAGGTCTTGTATATCTCCTAGTTTTGCCATACAGCGGGTATATACCCAGGTCTTGTATGTATCCTAGTTTTGCCATACAGCGGGTATATACCCAGGTCTTGTATATATCCTAGTTTTGCCATACAGCGGGTATATACCCAGGTCTTGTATATCTACTAGTTTTGCCATACAGCGGGTATATACCCAGGTCTTGTATATCTCCTAGTTGTGCCATACAGCGGGTATATACCCAGGTCTTGTATATATCCTAGTTGTGCCATACAGTGGGTATATACCCAGGTCTTGTATATATCCTAGTTTTGCCATACAGCGGGTATATACCCAGGTCTTGTATATCTCCTAGTTTTGCCATACAGCGGGTATATACCCAGGTCTTGTATATCTCCTAGTTTTGCCATACAGCATGTATATACCCAGGTCTTGTATATATCCTAGTTTTGCCATACCCAGGTCTTGTATATATCCTAGTTTTGCCATACAGCGGGTATATACCCAGGTCTTGCATATCTCCTAGTTTTGCCATACAGCGGGTATATACCCAGGTCTCGTATAAATCCAAGTTTTGCCATACAGCAGGTATATACCCAGGTCTCGTATATATCCTAGTTTTGCCATACAGCGGGTATATACCCAGGTCTCGTATATATCCTAGTTTTGCCATACAGTGGGTATATACCCAGGTCTTGTATATCTCCTAGTTTTGCCATACAGCGGGTATATACCCAGGTCTTGTATATATCCTAGTTTTGCCATACAGCGGGTATATACCCAGGTCTTGTATATATCCTAGTTTTGCCATACAGCGGGTATATACCCAGGTCTTGTATATATCCTAGTTTTGCCATACAGCAGGTATATACCCAGGTCTTGTATATATCCTAGTTTTGCCATACAGCGGGTATATACCCAGGCCTTGTATATCTCCTAGTTTTGCCATACAGCGGGTATATACCCAGGTCTTGTATATCTCCTAGTTGTGCCATACAGCGGGTATTATACCCAGGTCTCGTATATATCCTAGTTTTGCCATACAGCGGGTATATACCCAGGTCTTGTATATCTCCTAGTTTTGCCATACAGCGGGTATATACCCAGGTCTTGTAGATCTCCTAGTTTTGCCATACAGCGGGTATATACCCAGGTCTTGTATATCTCCTAGTTTTGCCATACAGCGGGTATTATACCCAGGTCTCGTATATATCCTAGTTTTGCCATACAGCGGGTATATACCCAGGTCTTGTATATATCCTAGTTTTGCCATACAGCGGGTATATACCCAGGTCTTGTATATCTCCTAGTTGTGCCATACAGCGGGTATATACCCAGGTCTCGTATATATCCTAGTTGTGCCATACAGCAGGTATATACCCAGGTCTTGTATATCTCCTAGTTGTGCCATACAGCGGGTATATACCCAGGTCTTGTATATATCCTAGTTTTGCCATACAGCGGGTATATACCCAGGTCTTGTATATCTCCTAGTTTTGCCATACAGCATGTATATACCCAGGTCTTGTATATATCCTAGTTTTGCCATACAGCGGGTATATACCCAGGTCTTGTATATCTCCTAGTTTTGCCATACAGCGGGTATATACCCAGGTCTTGTATATCTCCTAGTTTTGCCATACAGCATGTATATACCCAGGTCTTGTATATCTCCTAGTTTTGCCATACAGCGGGTATATACCCAGGTCTTGTATATCTCCTAGTTTTGCCATACAGCGGGTATATACCCAGGTCTTGTATATCTCCTAGTTTTGCCATACAGCGGGTATATACCCAGGTCTTGTATATATCCTAGTTTTGCCATACAGCGGGTATATACCCAGGTCTTGTATATCTCCTAGTTGTGCCATACAGCGGGTATTATACCCAGGTCTCGTATATATCCTAGTTTTGCCATACAGCGGGTATATACCCAGGTCTTGTATATCTCCTAGTTTTGCCATACAGCGGGTATATACCCAGGTCTTGTAGATCTCCTAGTTTTGCCATACAGCGGGTATATACCCAGGTCTTGTATATCTCCTAGTTTTGCCATACAGCGGGTATTATACCCAGGTCTCGTATATATCCTAGTTTTGCCATACAGCGGGTATATACCCAGGTCTTGTATATATCCTAGTTTTGCCATACAGCGGGTATATACCCAGGTCTTGTATATCTCCTAGTTGTGCCATACAGCGGGTATATACCCAGGTCTCGTATATATCCTAGTTGTGCCATACAGCAGGTATATACCCAGGTCTTGTATATCTCCTAGTTGTGCCATACAGCGGGTATATACCCAGGTCTTGTATATATCCTAGTTTTGCCATACAGCGGGTATATACCCAGGTCTTGTATATCTCCTAGTTTTGCCATACAGCATGTATATACCCAGGTCTTGTATATATCCTAGTTTTGCCATACAGCGGGTATATACCCAGGTCTTGTATATCTCCTAGTTTTGCCATACAGCGGGTATATACCCAGGTCTTGTATATCTCCTAGTTTTGCCATACAGCATGTATATACCCAGGTCTTGTATATCTCCTAGTTTTGCCATACAGCGGGTATATACCCAGGTCTTGTATATCTCCTAGTTTTGCCATACAGCGGGTATATACCCAGGTCTTGTATATCTCCTAGTTTTGCCATACAGCGGGTATATACCCAGGTCTTGTATATATCCTAGTTTTGCCATACAGCGGGTATATACCCAGGTCTTGTATATATCCTAGTTTTGCCATACAGCGGGTATATACCCAGGTCTTGTATATATCCTAGTTTTGCCATACAGTGGGTATATACCCAGGTCTTGCATATCTCCTAGTTTTGCCATACAGCGGGTATATACCCAGGTCTTGTATATATCCTAGTTTTGCCATACAGCGGGTATATACCCAGGTCTTGTATATATCCTAGTTTTGCCATACAGCAGGTATATACCCAGGTCTTGTATATATCCTAGTTTTGCCATACAGCGGGTATTACCCAGGTCTTGTATATATCCTAGTTTTGCCATACAGCAGGTATATACCCAGGTCTTGTATATCTCCTAGTTTTGCCATACAGCGGGTATATACCCAGGTCCTGTATATCTCCTAGTTTTGCCATACAGCGGGTATATACCCAGGTCTTGTATGTATCCTAGTTTTGCCATACAGCGGGTATATACCCAGGTCTTGTATGTATCCTAGTTTTGCCATACAGCGGGTATATACCCAGGTCTTGTATATCTCCTAGTTTTGCCATACAGCGGGTATATACCCAGGTCTTGTATATCTCCTAGTTGTGCCATACAGCGGGTATATACCCAGGTCTTGTATATATCCTAGTTGTGCCATACAGCGGGTATATACCCAGGTCTTGTATATATCCTAGTTGTGCCATACAGCGGGTATATACCCAGGTCTTGTATATCTCCTAGTTTTGCCATACAGCGGGTATATACCCAGGTCTTGTATATATCCTAGTTTTGCCATACAGCGGGTATATACCCAGGTCTTGTATATCTCCTAGTTTTGCCATACAGCGGGTATATACCCAGGTCTTGTATATCTCCTAGTTGTGCCATACAGCGGGTATATACCCAGGTCTTGTATATCTCCTAGTTTTGCCATACAGCGGGTATATACCCAGGTCTTGTATATCTCCTAGTTGTGCCATACAGCGGGTATATACCCAGGTCTTGTATATATCCTAGTTTTGCCATACAGCGGGTATATACCCAGGTCTTGTATATCTCCTAGTTTTGCCATACAGCGGGTATATACCCAGGTCTTGTATATCTCCTAGTTTTGCCATACAGCGGGTATATACCCAGGTCTTGTATATCTCCTAGTTTTGCCATACAGCGGTTATATACCCAGGTCTTGTATATATCCTAGTTTTGCCATACAGCGGGTATATACCCAGGTCTTGTATATCTCCTAGTTTTGCCATACAGCGGGTATATACCCAGGTCTTGTATATATCCTAGTTTTGCCATACAGCAGGTATATACCCAGGTCTTGTATATCTCCTAGTTTTGCCATACAGCATGTATATACCCAGGTCTTGTATATATCCTAGTTTTGCCATACAGCAGGTATATACCCAGGTCTTGTATATATCCTAGTTTTGCCATACAGCGGGTATTATACCCAGGTCTTGTATATCTCCTAGTTTTGCCATACAGCGGGTATATACCCAGGTCTTGTATATCTCCTAGTTTTGCCATACAGCGGGTATATACCCAGGTCTTGTATATATCCTAGTTTTGCCATACAGCGGGTATATACCCAGGTCTTGTATATATCCTAGTTTTGCCATACAGCGGGTATATACACCCAGGTCTTGTATATATCCTAGTTTTGCCATACAGTGGGTATATACCCAGGTCTTGCATATCTCCTAGTTTTGCCATACAGCGGGTATATACCCAGGTCTTGTATATATCCTAGTTTTGCCATACAGCGGGTATATACCCAGGTCTTGTATATATCCTAGTTTTGCCATACAGCAGGTATATACCCAGGTCTTGTATATATCCTAGTTTTGCCATACAGCGGGTATTACCCAGGTCTTGTATATATCCTAGTTTTGCCATACAGCAGGTATATACCCAGGTCTTGTATATCTCCTAGTTTTGCCATACAGCGGGTATATACCCAGGTCCTGTATATCTCCTAGTTTTGCCATACAGCGGGTATATACCCAGGTCTTGTATGTATCCTAGTTTTGCCATACAGCGGGTATATACCCAGGTCTTGTATATATCCTAGTTGTGCCATACAGCGGGTATATACCCAGGTCTTGTATATCTCCTAGTTTTGCCATACAGCGGGTATATACCCAGGTCTTGTATATCTCCTAGTTGTGCCATACAGCGGGTATATACCCAGGTCTTGTATATATCCTAGTTGTGCCATACAGCGGGTATATACCCAGGTCTTGTATATCTCCTAGTTTTGCCATACAGCGGGTATATACCCAGGTCTTGTATATCTCCTAGTTTTGCCATACAGCGGGTATATACCCAGGTCTTGTATATCTCCTAGTTTTGCCATACAGCGGGTATATACCCAGGTCTTGTATATCTCCTAGTTTTGCCATACAGCGGGTATATACCCAGGTCTTGTATATATCCTAGTTTTGCCATACAGCGGGTATATACCCAGGTCTTGTATATATCCTAGTTTTGCCATACAGCGGGTATATACCCAGGTCTTGTATATCTCCTAGTTGTGCCATACAGCGGGTATATACCCAGGTCTTGTATATATCCTAGTTTTGCCATACAGCGGGTATATACCCAGGTCTTGTATATCTCCTAGTTTTGCCATACAGCGGGTATATACCCAGGTCTTGTATATCTCCTAGTTTTGCCATACAGCGGGTATATACCCAGGTCTTGTATATCTCCTAGTTTTGCCATACAGCAGGTATATACCCAGGTCTTGTATATATCCTAGTTTTGCCATACAGCGGGTATATACCCAGGTCTTGTATATCTCCTAGTTTTGCCATACAGCGGGTATATACCCAGGTCTTGTATATATCCTAGTTTTGCCATACAGCGGGTATATACCCAGGTCTTGTATATATCCTAGTTTTGCCATACAGCAGGTATATAAATCAAGGTTCTGGTTAAAGATGAAAAGAACGATAAAATCTCTATATTTAAGGCAATAGAATGAAAGAGGACTCAGTGGGCGCCAGATCTTTGTATTTGATTTATGACCTATTTGCCTCCAGGGGTAATTTAATTGTGGGTAAGGAGTGAATATAAACTAGACCGATATTCTATTCATTACAAAGCTCTGGCTGGAGAGCATTTATATTTTACTATTTTTTATTATTTTTTTTACTTCAGATCCATGCATCTCTCAGAAACACAAAGCGGACTGCAGCAGAATGACTCTGTGCCAAGTGCTGAACTCCACTCCAGAGATGTACTATGCCGTGATGCCAGAACTCTCGCTCCAGAGATGTACTATGCCGTGATGCCAGAACTCTCGCTCAAGAGATGTACTATGCCGTGATGCCGGAGCTCTCACTCCAGAGATGTACTAAGCAGTGATACCGGAATTCTCGCTCAAGAGATGTACGAAGCAGTGATACCCGAACTCTCGCTCCAGAGATGTACTAAGCAGTGATACCGGAATTCTCGCTCAAGAGATGTACTAAGCAGTGATACCCGAACTCTCACTCCAGAGATGTACTAAGCAGTGATACCCGAACTCTCGCTCCAGAGATGTAGTAAGCAGTGATACTGGGACTCTCACTCCAGAGATGTACTAAGCAGTGATACCCGAACTCTCACTCCAGAGATGTACTAAGCAGTGATACTGGGACTCTCACCCCAGAGATGTACTAAGCAGTGATACCGTGACTCTCACCCCAGAGATGTACTAAGCAGTGATACCGGAATTCTCGCTCAAGAGATGTACTAAGCAGTGATACCCGAACTCTCACTCCAGAGATGTCCTAAGCAGTGATACCCGAACTCTCACTCCAGAGATGTACTAAGCAGTGATACCGGGACTCTCACCCCAGAGATGTACTAAGCAGTGATACCGGAATTCTCGCTCAAGAGATGTACTAAGCAGTGATATCCGAACTCTCGCTCCAGAGATGTACTAAGCAGTGATACCCGAACTCTCGCTCCAGAGATGTACTAAGCAGTGATACTGGGACTCTCGCTCCAGAGATGTACTAAGCAGTGATACCCGAACTCTCGCTCCAGAGATGTACTAAGCAGTGATACCGGGACTCTCACCCCAGAGATGTACTAAGCAGTGATACCCGAACTCTCACTCCAGAGATGTCCTAAGCAGTGATACTGGGACTCTCGCTCCAGAGATGTACTAAGCAGTGATACCCGAACTCTCACTCCAGAGATGTACTATGCAGTGATACCCGAACTCTCACTCCAGAGATGTACTAAGCAGTGATACCGGGACTCTCACCCCAGAGATGTACTAAGCAGTGATACCGGAATTCTCGCTCAAGAGATGTACTAAGCAGTGATACCCGAACTCTCACTCCAGAGATGTCCTAAGCAGTGATACTGGGACTCTCACTCCAGAGATGTACTAAGCAGTGATACCGGGACTCTCGCTCCAGAGATGTACTAAGCAGTGATACCGGGACTCTCGCTCCAGAGATGTACTAAGCAGTGATACCCGAACTCTCGCTCCAGAGATGTACTAAGCAGTGATACCCGAACTCTCACTCCAGAGATGTCCTAAGCAGTGATACTGGGACTCTCGCTCCAGAGATGTACTAAGCAGTGATACCGGGACTCTCGCTCCAGAGATGTACTAAGCAGTGATACCCGAACTCTCGCTCCAGAGATGTACTAAGCAGTGATACCGGGACTCTCACCCCAGAGATGTACTAAGCAGTGATACCCGAACTCTCACTCCAGAGATGTCCTAAGCAGTGATACTGGGACTCTCGCTCCAGAGATGTACTAAGCAGTGATACCGGGACTCTCGCTCCAGAGAAGTACTAAGCAGTGATACCGGAATTCTCGCTCAAGAGATGTACTAAACAGTGATACCGGGACTCTCACTCCAGAGATGTACTAAGCAGTGATACTGGGACTCTCGCTCCAGAGAAGTACTAAGCAGTGATACCGGAATTCTCGCTCAAGAGATGTACTAAACAGTGATACCGGGACTCTCACTCCAGAGATGTACTAAGCAGTGATACTGGGACTCTCACTCCAGAGATGTACTAAGCAGTGATACTGGGACTCTCACTCCAGAGATGTACTAAGCAGTGATACTGGGACTCTCACTCCAGAGATGTACTAAGCAGTGATACCGAGACTTTCGCTCCAGAGATGTACTAAGCAGTGATACCGGGACTTACCAGGATACTTAGTACATCTCTTAGTACTCCAGAGATGTACTAAGTAGTGATACCGGGACTTACCGGGATACTTAGTACATCTCTTAGTACTCCAGAGATGTACTAAGTAGTGATACCGGGACTCTTGCTCCAGAGATGTACTAAGTAGTGATACCGGGACTCTTGCTCCAGAGATGTACTAAGCAGTGATACCGGAACTCTCACTCCAGAGATGTGCTAAGCAGTGATACTGGGACTCTCACTCCAGAGATGTACTAAGCAGTGATACTGGGACTCTCACTCCAGAGATGTACTAAGCAGTGATACTGGGACTCTCACTCCAGAGATGTACTAAGCAGTGATACTGGGACTCTCACTCCAGAGATGTACTAAGCAGTGATACTGGGACTCTCACTCCAGAGATGTACTAAGCAGTGATACTGGGACTCTCACTCCAGAGATGTACTAAGCAGTGATACCGAGACTCTCGCTCCAGAGATGTACTAAGCAGTGATACCGGGACTTACCGGGATACTTAGTACATCTCTTAGTACTCCAGAGATGTACTAAGCAGTGATACCGGGACTTACCGGGATACTTAGTACATCTCTTAGTACTCCAGAGATGTACTAAGTAGTGATACCGGGACTCTTGCTCCAGAGATGTACTAAGTAGTGATACCGGGACTCTTGCTCCAGAGATGTACTAAGCAGTGATACCGGAACTCTCACTCCAGAGATGTGCTAAGCAGTGATACTGGGACTCTCACTCCAGAGATGTACTAAGCAGTGATACCGGGACTCTCGCTCCAGAGATGTACTAAGCAGTGATACTGGGACTCTCACTCCAGAGATGTGCTAAGCAGTGATACTGGGACTCTCACTCCAGAGATGTGCTAAGCAGTGATACTGGGACTCTCACTCCAGAGATGTACTAAGCAGTGATACTGGGACTCTCAATCCAGAGATGTACTAAGCAGTGATACTGGGACTCTCACTCCAGTAAATGTAGCCGATCGGAGCATGGAAGGAGAATTAGTAAGGTCTAACTGTGCATGGAAACAGAGAGGCTTGTGTCCTAAATCACATGGATTAAAATGCAAGCTCTGCGGACGAATAAAGGCTCATTCAAACATTTGATGGCAAAATGTAAAAAAAACCTGTTTTATGCACATATGACAGATTCAACGCTTTTTGTAAAATGATATTCTTAACTCTAAAATGGAAGCCGATCGTCGATTGATCTAAACTCAATTCAATGACAATGCAATTAATTTTATTTCAGTTTGCCAGTAACACACTATATTAACAGCCGGATTCTACACTGACCCCTGTGACTATGCTATAGGCTTTCCCAATGAAATAAAAAGTAGTTTCGACACCGTACTATCAATATTTAAAAAAACAAAATAATTCAGTACGTCCTAGCAGTGGGTACAGTGTAAAGAAGTTAAAAAAAACAAAAACTAAATGCAGAAAATTGAGCGAGGAAATACCTTGTCACTATGATTAAATACCAAAAAGAATCAGCTTAATGTAGTTTCTTTTTCTGAGAATTCCATCTGCATAATTTTGACAAAAATCACATTTCAGAACAGAGACGTCTCCCTCCCCATGCAAGCAGGTCTGTAATTAAGAGGTAATCACCTCCAGGGGTCGGGGTATTTTTTTTAGGAGAGATGGGAAGAGAATCAATTATACATGGCATTATTAAGTGATCCTGCCAGAAGAATTACAGGGCAATAAATTTACTTCATGGCACGTGTCAGAACATAATGGGGCCATCAGGCGTGTCCCCGATGTCATTTAACCTCTTTGGCTGCTGAGAGTATCCTTTTTTAGAAATACATCCTAAATTACCCAGAATGGGTGCAATCCACCTACCTGCCTGTAAAGTCTCTACCTACCTTACAAGATTACTTTTAACACCAGCTCAGGATGTACCTGGTCAGCCCTGCCATAGCCCTATATGTAGCAAATCTCTAAATTTACTCACAGAAGAAGTCACTGAATATAATGGAATGTTTGGCTGAGCGTCATGGGGCTGGTAGTTTAACATCTCTGCTCCACGGATGTAGTGTATATTCTTAGGCCATATGAACTTTGAAATTCTGTTTGACAGGATGCACACCATTATATTAATTGTTGAATTAAAGTAGCACTATAGGGTCAGGAACACAGACATGTATTCCTGACCCTATAGGGTTAAAACCACCATCTAGCCCCCACTGGGCCCCTCATGCCTCCCTACAAATAGCAAAATCTTACTTGTATTCAAGCCTGAAGGTGCTGGCTTTGTCACTGTTTCCTTTAGACCTGCCCCACTGACTGCTGACATCAGCAGAAGTGGTAGCCTGATCCAATCACAATGCTTCGCCATAGGATTGGCTGAGACTGACAAGGAGGCAGATCAGGGGCAGAGCCAGCATGATTCAAACACAGCCCTGGCCAATCAGTATCTCCTCATAGAGATGAATTGAATCAATGAATCTCTATGATGAAAGTTCAGTGCCTGCATGCAGAGGGAGGAGACACTGAATGTTTGGATGCATTTTAGGCAGCCATGACCCAGGAAGGATCTCTAACAGCCATCTGAGGAGTGGCCAGTGAAGTTATCACTAGGCTGTAATGTAAACACTGCATTTTCTCTGAAAAGACAGTGTTTACAGCAAAAAGCCTGCAGGTAATGATTCTACTCACCAGAACAAATTCAATAAGCTGTAGCTGTTCTGGTGATTATAGTGTCTTTAGCCTTTGATATCTAAATATGCCCCCAGAGGCAGGGTCTCCATCAGCCGTGCCTATTACATGCATCTTTCTGGGGTACTTACAGTCATTCAGTTGATCTGGTCTCCAATCAGGACGACTGGGAGGCCTGCTGCAACTGAATTGTTAAATTGTTCCCCAATTCACACTGCTGGGTGCGTTAAGGAGTACTCACCATGCTGAGGGGCAGAGATCTCAGTGCTTTGTACTGTTTTCTGGGGTCCAGCTTGTAGAGCAGTCTGTCTGTTATTAGCAGGGCTCTGTCCTTGCACTTGTTGAAGCGGTTTATCTATAAAAGAGACAGAGACAGGGTTAACTTACATGGCTGCCAGGGGGTCACAGGCACTGCAGATAACGATGAACTCTACTTCTCATGATGCCCAGCCAGCTGAATACAATTCACAAACATACACCATGCCAAGATTAGTCATTGCTGCATGTGGGGAAAAGATTCCTTTACGGACACTAATTAGATTAATATAATTTGTGCAGCTACAAAAATACAGTTATACGTATATACTAACAGAATATAAAGTGCTTATTCAAAACAATATCAGAAAATCATAACATCACCCAAAATAGAGTTGAGAAAATGATCAGGATCTAGTATGGCAGCAAGCAAGCTGTTTGAATGACTACTCCCATGCTCCTCAGCCAACCATAAAACATACAAATTGTAGTTAAACAGAGATCAAAGCATGTAATTATTAAACTCAATTAGAACTACTGCAGCTATTGTTCTATATAGAGGTGAGAAAAAAAACAGTACACACGGTACAGGACATTCTAACCCGCTGTGTTTACAGGGCATTCTAACCTGCTGTATAAAGAGAACATTCTAATTCGCTGTATTTACAGGACATTCTAAGCCGCTGTATTTACAGGACATTCTAACCCGCTGTATATACATAACAGTAATTAGCTGTGTTTACAGGACATTCTAAGCCGCTGTATTTACAGGACATTCTAACCCGCTGTATATACATAACAGTAATTAGCTGTGTTTACAGGACATTCTAACCCGCTGTATTTACAGGACATTCTAACCCGCTGTATATACAGAACATTCTAATTCGCTGTATTTACAGGACATTCTAACTCACTGTATTTACAGGACATTCTAACCCACCCTATTTACAGGACATTCTAACCCGCTGTGTTTACAGGACGTTCTAGCCCGCCGTATTTACAGGACATTCTAGCCCGCCCTATTTACAGGACATTCTAACCTGCTGTATATACAGGACATTCTAATCTGCTGTATTTACAGGACACTCTAACCCAATGTATTTACAGGACATTCTAACCCAATGTATTTACAGGACATTCTAACCCGCTGCATTTACAGGAAATTCGACCCGCTGTATATACAGGACATTCTAATTCACTGTACTTACAGGAAATTGTAACCCGCTGTATATACAGGACATTCTAATTCACTGTATTTACAGGACATTCTAACCCGCTGGATATACAGGACATTCTAACCCGCTGTGTTTACAGGACATTCTAACCCACTGTATTTACAGAACATTCTACCCCGCCCTACTTACAGGACATTCTAGCCCGCCCTGTTTACAGGACATTTTAAAACCGCTGTTTTTACAGGACACTCTAGCCCACTGTATTTACGGGACACTCTAGCCCGCTGTATTTCGGGACATTCTAACCCACTGCATTTACAGGAAATTCTAACCCGCTGTATATACAGGACAATCTAATTCACTGTATTTACAGGACATTCGAACCCGCTGTGTTTACAGGACATTCTAGCCCGCTGTATATACAGGACATTCTAACCCGCTGCATTTACAGGACATTCTAACCCGCTGCATTTACAGGACATGTGCTCTCTTTCTCAGGGTTACTCACTAAACTGAGAATTTCAGAAAGTAACTGTGAATTTAAAGTTTAAGACCAAAGTAGTTGAACTGGCAGCAAAGCTGATTTAAAGAATTGTTCAGTTTGGCTACTTTGACCTTACATTTAAAATTCATGTTGAATTCCCAACAATTCTTACTTTTTTGAATAACCCTGTCTGTGTTTAAGATAAACTCTTTTATTACTTATTTACCCTTTCAATTCCATTGACATTCCAAGTGTTAAATCATAGTAACAAAGGCTGAAAAGAGACATGTGTCCATAAAGTTCAACCTTTCTCACATTGGTTTTGCTGTCGATCCAAAAGAAGGCAAAAAAAAAAAAAAAACATTTAAAAGCACTTCCAATTTTGCAACAAACTAGGGAAAAATCCTCCTTGACCCCAGAATGGCAGTCAGATTAATCCTTGGATCAAGAAACTATTACCCCACATAATATGCAACGAGCTGTCTGGGAGACCTAGGACTTTTATTGAGGCTCAGGAGAATCCGCACACTGAGGCTCAGGAGAATCCGCACACTGAGGTTCAGGAGAATCCGCACACGGAGGTTCAGGAGAATCCGCACACTGAGGTTCAGGAGAATCCCCACACTGAGGTTCAGCAGAATCCGCACACGGAGGTTCAGGAGAATCCGCACACTGAGGTTCAGGAGAATCCGCACACTGAGGTTCAGGAGAATCCGCACACTGAGGTTCAGGAGAATCCGCACACTGAGGTTCAGGAGAATCCGCACACTGAGGTTCAGGAGAATCCGCACACTGAGGTTCAGGAGAATCCGCACACTGAGGTTCAGGAGAATCCGCACACTGAGGTTCAGCAGAATCCGCACACTGAGGTTCAGCAGAATCCGCACACTGAGGTTCAGCAGAATCCGCACACTGAGGTTCAGGAGAATCCGCACACTGAGGTTCAGGAGAATCCGCACACTGAGGTTCAGGAGAATCCGCACACTGAGGTTCAGGAGAATCCGCACACTGAGGTTCAGGAGAATCCGCACACTGAGGTTCAGGAGAATCCGCACACTGAGGCTCAGGAGAATCCGCACACTGAGGTTCAGGAGAATCCGCACACGGAGGTTCAGGAGAATCCGCACACGGAGGTTCAGGAGAATCCGCACACTGAGGTTCAGGAGAATCCGCACACTGAGGTTCAGCAGAATCCGCACACTGAGGTTCAGCAGAATCCGCACACTGAGGTTCAGCAGAATCCGCACACTGAGGTTCAGCAGAATCCGCACACTGAGGTTCAGGAGAATTCGCACACTGAGGTTCAGCAGAATCCGCACACTGAGGTTCAGGAGAATCCGCACACTGAGGTTCAGGAGAATCCGCACACTGAGGTTCAGGAGAATCCGCACACTGAGGCTCAGGAGAATCCGCACACTGAGGTTCAGGAGAATCCGCACACTGAGGTTCAGGAGAATCCGCACACTGAGGTTCAGGAGAATCCGCACACTGAGGTTCAGGAGAATCCGCACACTGAGGTTCAGCAGAATCCGCACACTGAGGTTCAGCAGAATCCGCACACTGAGGTTCAGCAGAATCCGCACACTGAGGTTCAGCAGAATCCGCACACTGAGGTTCAGCAGAATCCGCACACTGAGGTTCAGGAGAATCCGCACACTGAGGTTCAGGAGAATCCGCACACTGAGGTTCAGCAGAATCCGCACACTGAGGTTCAGCAGAATCCGCACACTGAGGTTCAGCAGAATCCGCACACTGAGGTTCAGCAGAATCCGCACACTGAGGTTCAGCAGAATCCGCACACTGAGGTTCAGCAGAATCCGCACACTGAGGTTCAGCAGAATCCGCACACTGAGGTTCAGCAGAATCCGCACACTGAGGTTCAGCAGAATCCGCACACTGAGGTTCAGGAGAATCCGCACACTGAGGTTCAGCAGAATCCGCGCACTGAGGTTCAGGAGAATCCGCACACTGAGGTTCAGGAGAATCCGCACACTGAGGTTCAGGAGAATCCGCACACTGAGGCTCAGGAGAATCCGCACACTGAGGTTCAGGAGAATCCGCACACTGAGGTGCAGGAGAATGTAACTTCACATCAGAGAGTAAAAGCTCTGAGCTTGCAGCACATTCTGAGTTGTTCTAATTGTCTCCTTTCACACTAGTGATGGCCTACTTCTAAATCTTCCACTGGTTCCAAAGTCTTCTAGTAAATCAGTGCACCCACCAGTGCCATGTGTGTGCCCAAACACCCTAAAAACTGACCATGCCACATGCGTGCCCAAATACCCTGTTAAACTGACCATGCCTGTGCCCAAACACCCTGTTAAATGGACCATGCCACACCTGGTCATGTGTGTGCCAAAACACTGTATAAAACTGTCCGTGCAACGTGCATGTCAGGGTACCTGTGGTCTCTACCTCTGAAAGAGGTAGAGACTTAGCTGTTCCTCCATCCAGACGGCCTGATGGCTCCCTTCTCCACGGTCTATCCGGTCATGCAAGGCCGGCCGCGAGGGAGTGACTGCCTTTTACAGCATCTAGGCAGGAAGTTGTCATCAGGACACTCCTCCGGAACGATCTGTCACTCAATTGCTGCAGGACCAATCAGGACGCCCCGGAGGCGTGGTTACTGCTCTGAACAGGGTATTTAACAGAGCTTCTTTCATTAGCTCATTGCCCTGTCATGGTTCTAGCTTGTTCTAGTCACTCAGTGCTTGTGTATTCTATTATCCCTTTTGGTTTTGACCCGGCTTGTTTACCTTACTCTGCTTATCTCTGTTACCCTTGATTCGGCTTGTCTCTCGCTTACCTGTCTTCTGTTACCCTCGACCTCGGCTTGTCTTTGACCATTCTATACTGTACTACTTACGTTAGTCCGGCCATTCTAAGGTCCGGTATACGTATC
The DNA here is from genome assembly GCF_036172605.1 of Pelobates fuscus. Taxonomy (NCBI): domain Eukaryota; kingdom Metazoa; phylum Chordata; class Amphibia; order Anura; family Pelobatidae; genus Pelobates; species Pelobates fuscus. Next base: position 383,294,031 of record NC_086320.1, on the reverse strand, counting down.
TGGCTACTGTTTGTACTCTGCGTGTTGGATCCCTGTCCCGATCCTGACAGTGCATGCCCAAACACCCTGTGAAACTGACAGTCCTCCACTCCTGTACCTGAGCCTCCTTGCACCTGTGTCTTACAGTCACCTGTGCATCTGACAGCTGCCTGTGTCTACACGTGAACCTCCTGTGTACCTATAAGCATCCACATGCTTTTCTATTCCTCTTGTGCACCTGACAGCTACTGCACATGTACCTGAAACATCTGTGCTTGTGTCCAATGTCCTTGTGCACCTGGCATCTCTCTATGCTTGTGCCTGGACTCCCTCTTTACCCCCTGCAGCTGTGTCTTAACTGCCTGCACACCTGGCAGTGACCTGTGTCTGTGTACAAACAGCCTGTACACCTTGCAGCAATCTGTCTCTCTGTCCAAACAGCCTGTACACCTGGCAGCGACCTGTGTTTGTGTACAAACAGCCTGTACACCTGGCAGCGACCTGTGTCTGTGTACAAACAGCCTGTACACCTGGCAGCGACCTGTGTCTGTGTACAAACAACCTGTACACCTGGCAGCGACCTGTGTCTGTGTACAAACAGCCTGTACACCTGGCAGCGACCTGTGTCTGTGTACAAACAGCCTGTACACCTGGCAGCGACCTGTGTCTGTGTACAAACAACCTGTACACCTGGCAGCGACCTGTGTCTGTGTACAAACAGCCTGTACACCTGGCAGCGACCTGTGTCTGTGTACAAACAGCCTGTACACCTGGCAGCGAGCTGTGTCTGTGTACAAACAGCCTGTACACCTGGCAGCGACCTGTGTCTGTGTACAAACAGCCTGTACACCTGGCAGCGACCTGTGTCTGTGTACAAACAGCCTGTACACCTGGCAGCGACCTGTGTCTGTGTACAAACAGCCTGTACACCTGGCAGCGACCTGTGTCTGTGTACAAACAGCCTGTACACCTGGCAGCGACCTGTGTCTGTGTGCAAACAGCCTGTACACCTGGCAGCGACCTGTGTCTGTGTACAAACAGCCTGTACACCTGGCAGCGACCTGTGTCTGTGTACAAACAGCCTGTACACCTGGCAGCGACCTGTGTCTGTGTACAAACAGCCTGTACACCTGGCAGCGACCTGTGTCTGTGTACAAACAGCCTGTACACCTGGCAGCGACCTGTGTCTGTGTACAAACAGCCTGTACACCTGGCAGCGACCTGTGTCTGTGTACAAACAGCCTGTACACCTGGCAGCGACCTGTGTCTGTGTACAAACAGCCTGTACACCTGGCAGCGACCTGTGTCTGTGTACAAACAGCCTGTACACCTGGCAGCGACCTGTGTCTGTGTACAAACAGCCTGTACACCTGGCAGCGACCTGTGTCTGTGTACAAACAGCCTGTACACCTGGCAGCGAGCTGTGTCTGTGTACAAACAGCCTGTACACCTGGCAGCGACCTGTGTCTGTGTACAAACAGCCTGTACACCTGGCAGCGACCTGTGTCTGTGTACAAACAGCCTGTACACCTGGCAGCGAGCTGTGTCTGTGTACAAACAGCCTGTACACCTGGCAGCGAGCTGTGTCTGTGTACAAACAGCCTGTACACCTGGCAGCGAGCTGTGTCTGTGTACAAACAGCCTGTACACCTGGCAGCGAGCTGTGTCTGTGTACAAACAGCCTGTACACCTGGCAGCGACCTGTGTCTGTGTACAAACAGCCTGTACACCTGGCAGCGACCTGTGTCTGTGTACAAACAGCCTGTACACCTTGCAGCAACCTGTGTCTGTGTACAAACAACCTGTACACCTGGCAGCAACCTGTGTCTGTGTACAAACAGCCTGTACACCTGGCAGCGACCTGTGTCTGTGTACAAACAGCCTGTACACCTGGCAGCGACCTGTGTCTGTGTACAAACAGCCTGTACACCTGGCAGCGAGCTGTGTCTGTGTACAAACAGCCTGTACACCTGGCAGCGAGCTGTGTCTGTGTACAAACAGCCTGTACACCTGGCAGCGAGCTGTGTCTGTGTACAAACAGCCTGTACACCTGGCAGCGAGCTGTGTCTGTGTACAAACAGCCTGTACACCTGGCAGCGACCTGTGTCTGTGTGCAAACAGCCTGTACACCTGGCAGCGAGCTGTGTCTGTGTACAAACAGCCTGTACACCTGGCAGCGACCTGTGTCTGTGTACAAACAGCCTGTACACCTTGCAGCAACCTGTGTCTGTGTACAAACAGCCTGTACACCTTGCAGCAACCTGTGTCTGTGTACACCAGCCAGCGACCTGTGTCTGTGTGCAAACAGCCTGTACACCTGGCAGCGACCTGTGTCTGTGTACAAACAGCCTGTACACCTGGCAGCGACCTGTGTCTGTGTACAAACAGCCTGTACACCTGGCAGCGACCTGTGTCTGTGTACAAACAGCCTGTACACCTGGCAGCGACCTGTGTCTGTGTACAAACAGTCTGTACACCTGGCAGCGACCTGTGTCTGTGTACAAACAGCCTGTACACCTGGCAGCGAGCTGTGTCTGTGTACAAACAACCTGTACACCTGGCAGCAACCTGTGTCTGTGTACAAACAGTCTGTACACCTGGCAGCGACCTGTGTCTGTGTACAAACAGCCTGTACACCTGGCAGCGACCTGTGTCTGTGTGCAAACAGCCTGTACACCTGGCAGCAACCTGTGTCTGTGTACAAACAGCCTGTACACCTGGCAGCGACCTGTGTCTGTGTGCAAACAGCCTGTACACCTGGCAGCGACATGTGTCTGTGTACAAACAGCCTGTACACCTGGCAGCGACCTGTGTCTGTGTACAAACAGCCTGTACACCTGGCAGCGACCTGTGTCTGTGTACAAACAGCCTGTACACGTGGCAGCGACCTGTGTCTGTGTACAAACAGTCTGTACACCTGGCAGCGACCTGTGTCTGTGTACAAACAGTCTGTACACCTGGCAGCGACCTGTGTCTGTGTACAATCTCCTGGTCCCTCCTAGCCAGCCTGTATACTGCATAGCATTGAATGATCCCAGACAATGCTGTTTGTTAAATCTGTCAGATATGGTTGGAATGTTTTTCTCAGGTAAACAGCATGCCTTGCGGGATCTGTGAAAGGCTAAAAAAGGGAGAAATAAACAAATCCACAATAATGAAGGAGATGGGATTTGACATTTTGCCAGATCTGCGATGCACTTCGGAGGAGCGTAAAGACATGGAAGAGATAAAGGTTGATTCAAACCAGAGCTGACGGTTTACCTGGGAATTAAACTCCATCCAATTCATCTCATAAGGGCCGGGGCTCTAATTATCCCCAATTTGTAGCTAATTAAAAAACACAGTGACTTCTTAAAGACCACAAATAAACAACACACGGGTTAATAACTCCTTCTTATAACTTAGACATTTCTATATTGATTAAAATGACATTGTGGTGATTTGACTTCCTTTTCTTTTTACATACGGATGTCATGACATTTCCGTCTGAGTTGGGCTTGCATTCACTGTGCAGTTAATAAACCCTTACTCAGAATCCTGTCGGTATCCAGCCTCTCGAGGGTTAGAGCGACTGATGGTCTATTGTTTGTCTAGACTGTTAGCGTACGGACAGATCACTACCATAGTAATTAGTATGACCCCGCTGGTAACGAGGATACCTGCACTCTGGGTTTATTAATTAGCAGAAATTATAGAGAATTGTCAAGGTCCAAATAACTCAATTTGAATGATAGTTTCACGTACGAACGGATTGTTCCCTCAGCTGCTCGCGGTGATCTCGGGATCAGCACCACAGCCAGAGCTGCAGGCCGAGCATCGCTAAACATGGAAAAGCATCCATTTATAGGAAGTATCTGGAAGCAGTTTAACCCCTTAAGGACCAAACTTCTGGAATAAAAGGGAATCATGACATGTCACACCTGTCATGTGTCCTTAAGGGGTTAAGGGTTTCCAGGCTAGAATTACCCTGTTAATGAGCTTTACAAGTACATAGACGGACAGACATGCCAACAATATCTATGTAGTACCAGAGGCAGCAGTCTCCAGCGTTGTAGGCGGTGTCCAGCGTCCCCTCAGTTCCGGGTTCTACTATATTCACGATTTAAAGTGGTAGTATTCATTGTGTGTGGGGTTAGCGCTCACGTATAGTGTGATTTGTATTGCTGAACATGGCATGTCCTGACAGCAACGCAGGCCGACGCAGCACTCATTACTGACTGTGTTTCCCATGAACCTTTCAACCTCTTTAACCTTCATCGTATTCATTCTATCAGTATGGCTCCTGCAAAGTAGCTGATATGTGCATGGCTGTCGCTCTTAGGACAGGACCGCCCGCTCTTTCTGTCAATTTCAGCATTAAATATTATGTTTATATAATGTGTCTACCAACTGTACACAACGACTGATTATTTATAAATGAGATATTTAATTAATGCAAGTTTTAAATAATACACAATGCCTCCATATTATTTCAGTATCTCCAAAACCCAGACTGAAAGTCTCCAAGGTTACGCCTGGTGTCTGCAAATATAACCCTTTCACCAGATTGTAAACATATTAACATAACGTATATTTGTTATGCATAGCTAGCATTTAAACCAATCATAAAACAGCAATGTTGTGTATAGCTTGATTTTGCAGACAAACTTAAATTAAAATGATGTGAATTTACACAATTTTTATTTTTCACTTATTCGTTCATCTTTTACAAAAATATTTGGGAAATGAAAAGCTTTAGGCAGTATACAATGTCCTTTATCTTGCCATTTGTCACACAGTGTCTGAAATGTAACGATAAAAGCAAAATTGTAAAAGCTTACTGTGACGAGACCAACCTCGCCACATTGCTTTGGAGGAGCCTGGTTGCCCGCCTGCTGCCTTTGGATTATGGACCGGCAGCTAAAGGGTTAATTTTGCTGTGCAGGAGGATTTATTTCTCCCTTTCTGCACAGCCGTTCGGTAGATTCTATCTACCGAACAAACAGCCTGTTTGCAACCCCCCAGAGCCGTGGGAAGCCGGCCGGCGCCGTTAATTGGCCACCCAGAAGCTGGAGTGTGCTGCCAATTTACCTCCCTGAAGCTGCGGTTAACCGCAGCCTAATTGATTGTTACTGGGTGGCCGCTGTTACACTTAGCGGCCTCTAGGTGGCGGTGTTCTGGAGCTCCCCGGGCAGCCAGCGCTTTTCTGCCCGGCTTTCATGCACCAAACCCGGACACTTTTACGTGCAGGCACCGCTGAACCTCCAGCCCCTGGTTCTAATTCGTATATATTTAGTCGAATGCATATAAATTCGGTAGTTTATTTTATGTGAATGTTAACCCAGATAGCCATGCCATGGAGCCTGTTCGTATAATTAAAGACTTTAGCTCCATGGCAATTAAACTGTATTCGTGTGGTCTGAGTGCCATTCACCTAATAATGTGCACCCAGACCTGAGCTATCTGGGGATATGTGACATGTCTGTGTTTTATGTATTTTAAAGTGATAGTCTGTCTTTGTGTCCCCACGTGTGTAATGGAGTTTTGCCTTTGTCCTGGGAGATAATTGAATTACTTCTCCAGGGCAGAGGGGAGGAAGCCAGGATGCATTGTGGGGATGTTTTACTGCTGTATGTCTGTAATTGGTACTTATCTGTCCGTTGTTACAGTCTTCCATCTGGTCCCCTAGGGGAGTGTCCACCAGGTGGGAGACCTGCATAAATACAGGGGCAGGTAGCCCTCAATAAACAGACCACAGCTTGACCCTCAACACGGAGCCTTGTCTCGTTCTTGGGGGGATTCACTGTATGCTGATAGGGACTGACTGCCAGGAGTGTAAGCTGCTTGGGAGCTTTTCCTGTTGGTCTGCTAGCAGCTATGCGTGAGGTTCCAGTTCGGGAGTTTGGAGTGCTACCTTATTCCCTAAAAGGATTTTAACCCCTTGTCTGCTGAAACGGTCCGTTACACTTACTAAAAACCAGAATGTAGCAATAAAGTCTGCGTTTGAGCATCACGTTCACATACAGATAAATCATACATTTCTAAAAAAAAACATAAAAAATAGTTCTACAGAAACTTAAAAGAGAGTGTGGAAGGCAGCGATACACATTAGGATCACATCCTCTGCGTGGGATCTGGGCACTCAGCATGGCTTACTGGGGAACCTGGGCACTCAGCATGGCTTACTGGGGAACCTGGGCACTCAGCATGGCTTACTGGGGAACCTGGGCACTCAGCACGGCTTACTGGGGAACCTGGGCACTCAGCATGGCTTACTGGGGAACCTGGGCACTCAGCATGGCTTACTGGGGAACCTGGACACTCAGCATGGCTTACTGGGGAACCTGGGCACTCAGCACGGCTTACTGGGGAACCTGGGCACTCAGCATGGCTTACTGGGGAACCTGGGCACTCAGCATGGCTTACTGGGGAACCTGGGCACTCAGCATGGCTTACTGGGGAACCTGGGCACTCAGCATGGCTTACTGGGGAACCTGGACACTCAGCATGGCTTACTGGGGAACCTGGACACTCAGCATGGCTTACTGGGGAACCTGGACACTCAGCATGGCTTACTGGGGAACCTGGGCACTCAGCACAGCTTACTGGGGAACCTGGGCACTCAGCACAGCTTACTGGGGAACCTGGGCACTCAGCACAGCTTACTGGGGAACCTGGGCACTCAGCATGGCTTACTGGGGAACCTGGGCACTCAGCATGGCTTACTGGGGAACCTGGGCACTCAGCACGGCTTACTGGGGAACCTGGGCACTCAGCACAGCTTACTGGGGAACCTGGGCACTCAGCATGGCTTACTGGGGAACCTGGACACTCAGCATGGCTTACTGGGGGAACCTGGACACTCAGCACGGCTTACTGGGGAACCTGGACACTCAGCACGGCTTACTGGGGAACCTGGACAATCAGCACGGCTTACTGGGGAACCTGGCCACTCAGCACGGCTTACTGGGGAACCTGGACACTCAGCACGGCTTACTGGGGAACCTGGACACTCAGCACGGCTTACTGGGGAACCTGGGAACTCAGCATGGCTTACTGGGGAACCTGGACACTCAGCATGGCTTACTGGGGAACCTGGGCACTCAGCATGGCTTACTGGGGAACCTGGGCACTGAGCATGGCTTACTGGGGAATCTGGACACTCAGCAGGGCTTACTGGGGAATTTGGACACTCAGCATGGCTTACTGGGGAATCTGGACACTCAGCAGGGCTTACTGGGGAATTTGGACACTCAGCAGGGCTTACTGGGGAACCTGGACACTCAGCATGGCTTACTGGGGAACCCGGACACTCAGCATGGCTTACTGGGGAACCTGGGCACTCAGCATGGCTTACTGGGGAACCTGGGCACTCAGCATGGCTTACTGGGGAACCTGGGCACTCAGCATGGCTTACTGGGGAACCTGGACACTCAGCATGGCTTACTGGGGAACCTGGGCACTCAGCATGGCTTACTGGGGAACCCGGGCACTCAGCATGGCTTACTGGGGAACCTGGGCACTCAGCAGGGCTTACTGGGGAACCTGGGCACTCAGCATGGCTTACTGGGGAACCTGGGCACTCAGCATGGCTTACTGGGGAACCTGGGCACTCAGCATGGCTTACTGGGGAATCTGGACACTCAGCAGGGCTTACTGGGGAATCTGGACACTCAGCAGGGCTTACTGGGGAACCTGGGCACTCAGCATGGCTTACTGGGGAACCTGGGCACTCAGCATGACTTACTGGGAAACCTGGGCATGGCTGCCGGGGGAATGGAGTCATTACTCACCTTTCGGATGTGACAGGAAAACAAGACCAAACTGTGACCATCTTTTTTTATCAGCCCCTGTAGGGTTTTAGAAAACTGAGCAGCAACAAGAGAATCCTTATCCTGCAACAAACACAGACAAGCAATGGGTACACAGTGATAATCAGCACAGAGCACACTCTCAGTACTAGCAGTGGGTACACAGTGATAATCAGCACAGAGCACACTCTCAGTACTAGCAGTTGGTACACGGTGATAATCAGCACAGAGCACACTCTCAGTACTAGCAGTGGGTACAGAGTGATAATCAGCACAGTGCACACTCTCAGTACTAGCAGTGGGTACACAGTGATAATCAGCACAGAGCACACTCTCAGTACTAGCAGTGGGTACACAGTGATAATCAGCACAGAGCACACTCTCAGTACTAGCAGTGGGTACATGGTGATAATCAGCACAGTGCACACTCTCAGTACTAGCAGTGGGTACACAGTGATAATCAGCACAGAGCACACTCTTAGTACTAGCAGTGGGTACAGAGTGATAATCAGCACAGAGCACACTCTTAGTACAAGCAATGGGTACACGGTGATAATCAGCACAGAGCACACTCTCAGTACTAGCAGTGGGTACACGGTGATAATCAGCACAGAGCACACTCTCAGTACTAGCAGTGGGTACACGGTGATAATCAGCAGAGAGCACACTCTTAGTACTAGCAATGGGTACACGGTGATAATCAGCACAGAGCACACTCTCAGTACTAGCAGTGGGTACATGGTGATAATCAGCACAGAGCACACTCTCAGTACTAGCAGTGGGTACACGGTGATAATCAGCACAGAGCACACTCTCAGTACTAGCAGTGGGTACAGAGTGATAATCAGCACAGAGCACACCCTCAGTACTAGCAATGGGTACACGGTGATAATCAGCACAGAGCACACTCTCAGTACTAGCACTGGGTACACGGTGATAATCAGCACAGAGCACACTCTCAGTACTAGCAGTGGGTACATGGTGATAATCAGCACAGAGCACACTCTCAGTACTAGCAGTGGGTACATGGTGATAATCAGCACAGAGCACACTCTCAGTACTAGCAATGGGTACACGGTGATAATCAGCACAGAGCACACTCTCAGTACTAGCAGTGGGTACACGGTGATAATCAGCACAGAGCACACTCTCAGTACTAGCAGTGGGTACACGGTGATAATCAGCACAGAGCACACTCTCAGTACTAGCAGTGGGTACACAGTGATAATCAGCACAGAGCACACTCTCAGTACTAGCAGTGGGTACACGGTGATAATCAGCACAGAGCACACTCTCAGTACTAGCACTGGGTACACGGTGATAATCAGCACAGAGCACACTCTCAGTACTAGCAGTGGGTACACGGTGATAATCAGCACAGAGCACACTCTCAGTACTAGCAGTGGGTACAGTCAGGGCAGTGTGTGGTCTAGTCTTTCCATAGCTTTGAAGGGTAAGATAAACAGATCACCACCTGCCCTCTGACTCCCACTCACTGCCTGTCCGGATAGAGTTACATTGAGTTGAGCTCTTACTCTGCCCAATTTGTGACTAAACGTGGGTAACACTCACACAGGATAGGTAGTCCTGCCTCCAGGCGCGCTCGTACCCAACGTCATGGCGCAGGCCCTGCAACGCATCCATCGCGCACACTTTGGCTTTAATCTGAAACATGTCCGATGGGGGGATGTTTTTTACAATTTTTCTTGCTCTCCATCTGGGCACAGAGAATAAAACAGTGATATTAGCATGTAGCATGTAATACAGCAATTACCTACTGACCTCCAGAATAACTCAACAAACCATGTCTATGGGCCGGTATATTTGTTTTGGTTGGCTATTTTAAAGCCTTGTTACAGGACGGGTATTTCATGGGATAGATTTTAGCACCAATCAATATGAAAAAAGAATTAAAAAAAAACATTGTAATGGCAGCCCGTCTCACCACCAATATTTAAACATGTTTATTACTGGAATGGGAAGCAGAAGATACAGAAATCCATTTCACTGCTCACTGAGTCTTTGTAACTACACTTGGCCGCTAAATTGTGGATGGAGAATCAGTGTCCATTGGTACCTCCTAAATAGATTTCGGCTGAGTTCCTGAAATGTTGCAAGGACAGCTGGCGGTTCGGGCCACTCCACGCTCTTTCCATAGTCCGGCATATTGCGCACATTCTGGAAACGTCTCACAACTTCCAGCAGGTGAGACCTGACTCTGTAGCATTTATAAACACGCATTATAGTGTAGATAGCCCGGAGTTGTTTGTACCGTTTCCGTGCTAGTGTGCCACGCCAGACCTGTGTACAGAAATAGAAAAGTATTCATATTTGGCTCCGCAAACCCAGGATCATGCAAAAGGAATACACAATAATATAAATATTAAATGTCCTTCAAGTGTCATATCAGTGTCAATGGCAAAATATTCTCTAGAGAGGCAGGTCTGGCAAAACACAAAATGTCACCCATTAATGTTTTAGCATAAAGCGTTCAAGTATGCCCATCCTAGGAATATGACCTTCAATGACTGTTATCAGTAAATATAATTATTTTACAAAATGTATCGTCTCTCATCTACATACAGCCCAATCCTTTACCATCTCTCAGCTCTATCCTACCCCATCCTTTATCATCTCTCTCTATCCTACCCCATCCTTTACCATCTCTCTATCCTACCCCATCCTTTACCATCTCTCTATCCTACCCCATCCTTTACCATCTCTCTATCCTACCCCATCCTTTACCATCTCTCTATCCTGCCCCATCCTTTACCATCTCTCTATCCTACCACATCCTTTACCATCTCTCTATCCTGCCCCATCCTTTACCATCTCTCTATCCTACCACATCCTTTACCATCTCTCTATCCTACCCCATCCTTTACCATCTCTCTATCCTACCACATCCTTTACCATCTCTCTATCCTGCCCCATCCTTTACCATCTCTCTATCCTACCACATCCTTTACCATCTCTCTATCCTGCCCCATCCTTTACCATCTCTCTATCCTACCACATCCTTTACCATCTCTCTATCCTACCCCATCCTTTACCATCTCTCTATCCTACCACATCCTTTACCATCTCTCTATCCTGCCCCATCCTTTACCATCTCTCTATCCTGCCACATCCTTTATCATCTCTCTATCCTGCCACATCCTTTACCATCTCTCTATCCTACCCCATCCTTTATCATCTCTCTATCCTGCCCCATTCTTTACTATCTCTCTATCCTAGCCCATCCTTTACCATCTCTGTATCCTACCCCATCCTTTACCATCTCTCTATCCTACCCCATCCTTTATCATCTCTCTATCCTACCCCATCCTTTACCATCTCTCTATCCTACCCCATCCTTTACAATCTCTCTATCCTACCCCATCCTTTACCATCTCTCTATCCTACCCCATCCTTTACCATCTCTCTATCCTACCCCATCCTTTAGCATCTCTCTATCCTACCCCATCCTTTATCATCTCTCTATCCTACCCCATCCTTTACCATCTCTCTATCCTACCCCATCCTTTATCATCTCTCTATCCTACCCCATCCTTTACCATCTCTCTATCCTACCCCATCCTTTACAATCTCTCTATCCTACCCCATCCTTTATAGTCTCTGTATCCTACCCCATCCTTTACCATCTCTCTATCCTGCCCCATCCTTTACCATCTCTCTATCCTACCCCATCCTTTACCATCTCTCTATCCTACCCCATCCTTTACCATCTCTCTATCCTACCCCCCATCCTTTACCATCTCTCTATCCTACCCCATCCTTTACCATCTCTCTATCCTGCCCCATTCTTTACTATCTCTCTATCCTACCCCATCCTTTACCATCTCTCTATCCTACCCCATCCTTTACCATCTCTCTATCCTGCCCCATTCTTTACTATCTCTCTATCCTACCCCATCCTTTACCATCTCTCTATCCTGCCCCATGCTTTACCATCTCTCTTCTGCCCCATGCTTTACCATCTCTCTATCCTACCCCATCCTTTACCATCTCTCTATCCTACCCCATCCTTTACCATCTCTCTATCCTGCCCCATCCTTTACCATCTCTCTATCCTACCCCATCCTTTACCATCTCTCTATCCTACCCCATCCTTTACCATCTCTCTATCCTACCCCATCCTTTACCATCTCTCTATCCTACCCCATCCTTTAGCATCTCTCTATCCTACTCCATCTGTTACCATCTCTCTATCCTACCCAATCCTTTATCGTCTCTCTATCCTACCCCATCCTTTACCTTCTCTCTATCCTACCCCATCCTTTACCATCTCTCTATCCTACCCCATCCTTTACCATCTCTCTATCCTACCCCATCCTTTACAATCTCTCTATCCTACCCCATCCTTTACCATCTCTCTATCCTACCCAATCCTTTACCATCTCTCTATCCTACCCAATCCTTTACCATCTCTCTATCCTACCCCATCCTTTACCATCTCTCTATCCTAGCCCATCCTTTACCATCTCTCTATCCTACCCCATCCTTTACCATCTCTCTATCCTACCCCATCCTTTACCATCTCTCTATCCTGCCCCATGCTTTACCATCTCTCTATCCTACCCCATCCTTTACCATCTCTCTATCCTGCCCCATCCTTTACCATCTCTCTTCTGCCCCATGCTTTACCATCTCTCTATCCTACCCCATCCTTTACCATCTCTCTATCCTGCCCCATGCTTTACCATCTCTCTTCTGCCCCATCCTTTACCATCTCTCTATCCTGCCCCATGCTTTACCATCTCTCTTCTGCCCCATCCTTTACCATCTCTCTATCCTACCCCATCCTTTACCATCTCTCTATCCTAGCCCATTCTTTACCATCTCTCTATCCTACCCCATCCTTTACCATCTCTCTATCCTGCCCCATCCTTTAGCATCTCTCTATCCTACCCCATCCTTTATCATCTCTGTATCCTGCTCCATCCTTTACCATCTCTCTATCCTGCCCCATCCTTTAGCATCTCTCTATCCTGCCCCATCCTTTACCATCTCTCTATCCTGCCCCATGCTTTACCATCTCTCTATCCTGCCCCATCCTTTACCATCTCTCTATCCTACTCCATCTGTTACCATCTCTGTATCCTGCCCCATCCTTTACCATCTCTCTATCCTACCCCATCCTTTATCGTCTCCCTATCCTAGTTCTCCTTACCAACCTTCTCTCTTTATCAGTTTTCTCTCCTCTGTGTTACTGCCTTCTCCGTCCTTCTTTTCTTACTATCCAATTCTCACCTCTTCCTTTCCTCTCCCGTACACCATGCCAACGTATGTACTACTAAAAACGACCATCGAACTCATGATCATGAATATCTATAGATAAAATGTAATTCCCCCTGAAACTTTAATGAAAACGAATTAAACAGTGCTTCCTCTGTGAGTACGTTACACCAATTAAAGGGAATTTATCTTTATTGGCCCCAGGAATAACTGTAAAGCGGGTTATTAGCCAGTATCAGGAGCACAATGGATGAGAATAGGGAGCCAGTGAGTGGCACTAAATCTAGAAAAGGCCCATTCAGCCTCTCCCACGCACCCGTAACCCACCAGGGCGAGCATGAGTCACAGAGGACTCATCAGAATGCATTGTGATCAGGCCGGCCTCGTACTGCTAAATCATAAAGGCTGCAAGGAAAAATATTAACCGCTGGAGGCTGCGGCTCGTTAATAGGGGATTTATTCTGGAGACAAACACTTGATTCGTCATTCACTATTCACAAGCCAGCATGACTACCACCATAAGAAAGCGTTTATTTTCATTTAACTGGCGGGTGAGCCACAGAATGCAGAATTTAACCCTTGCATCCACCACTCTGTATTTTACATTCCAAGTGGCACCAAAATACAGAATTTAGAATTAAATGGGGAATTGGAACAAATTATTTACATTTGTGACTAGAGCAGATTTGGGGATTTTTTCCAAATCAACTTCATTGTTCAGTAAATGATGACTGTAACTTTAAATAATATATTGTGTGCCACGTGTAAGGATGTTCTGTGCAGGTCTGTCTGTGCTGCCAGGTCCTCTGTTTGGCAGGTCCTGCCCGTGCTGGTGGGTTGTGTCTGTGTTGGAAAGTTCTGTCTGTGATGTGTTTGTAGAAGTTCAGGTCATGTTGGCAGGTTCTGTCTGTGCTGGTGGGTTGTGTCTGTATTGGAAAGTTCTGTCTGTGATGTGTTGGAGAAGTTCAGGTCATGTTGGCAGGTTCTGTCTGTGCTGGGGAGTATTGTCCATTGTGGGGGGTTGTGTCCAAGTTTATGTCTTTGTTGGGAGGTACTGTTTGCATTGGAGGGTTTTGTTCATGTTGGAAAGCTCTGTCTGTGCTGTGCTGTGCAATGTCCATGGTGGGGGTTTCTGTCTGTGTTGGTGGATTCTGTCTGTGCTGAGTAATGTCCATGGTGGGGGTTTCTGTCTGTGTTGGTGGATTCTGTGCTGAGTAATGTCCATGGTGGGGGTTTCTGTCTGTGTTGGTGGATTCTGTGCTGTGCAATGTCCATGGTGGGGATTTCTGTCTGTGTTGGTGGATTCTGTGCTGAGTAATGTCCATGGTGGGGGTTTCTGTCTGTGTTGGTGGTTTCTGTGCTGAGTAATGTCCATGGTGGGGGTTTCTGTCTGTGTTGGTGGTTTCTGTGCTGAGTAATGTCCATGGTGGGGGTTTCTGTCTGTGTTGGTGGATTCTGTCTGTCTGTGCAATGTCCATGGTGGGGGTTTCTGTCTGTGTTGGTGGATTCTGTGCTGTGCAATGTCCATGGTGGGGGTTTCTGTCTGTGTTGGTGGATTCTGTGCTGTGCAATGTCCATGGTGGGGGTTTCTGTCTGTGTTGTGGATTCTGTCTGTCTGTGCAATGTCCATGGTGGGGGTTTCTGTCTGTGTTGGTGGATTCTGTGCTGTGCAATGTCCATGGTGGGGGTTTCTGTCTGTGTTGGTGGATTCTGTCTGTCTGTGCAATGTCCATGGTGGGGGTTTCTGTCTGTGTTGGTGGATTCTGTGCTGTGCAATGTCCATGGTGGGGGTTTCTGTCTGTGTTGGTGGATTCTGTGCTGTGCAATGTCCATGGTGGGGGTTTCTGTCTGTGTTGGTGGATTCTGTCTGTGCTGTGCAATGTCCATGGTGGGGGTTTCTGTCTGTGTTGGTGGATTCTGTGCTGAGTAATGTCCATGGTGGGGGTTTCTGTCTGTGTTGGTGGATTCTGTGCTGTGCAATGTCCATGGTGGGGGTTTCTGTCTGTGTTGGTGGATTCTGTGCTGTGCAATGTCCATGGTGGGGGTTTCTGTCTGTGTTGGTGGATTCTGTCTGTCTGTGCAATGTCCATGGTGGGGGTTTATGTCTGTGTTGGTGGATTCTGTGCTGTGCAATGTCCATGGTGGGGTTTCTGTCTGTGTTGGTGGATTCTGTCTGTGCTGTGCAATGTCCATGGTGGGGGTTTCTGTCTGTGTTGGTGGATTCTGTCGGTGCTGAGTATTGACTCTGTCTGTGTTGGTGGCTTGAAACTGACCATCATGTAGTCCGCAGAGATTGTGCAAGCTGCTTACCCAGCAAGTGTCCAGCCCAATCCAGACTGTTTTGGAGCTGCAGCAAGAAGTTCAATTTCTTAAAGGAACAGTACGCCCAGCCCGGAACCTGCTTATTCTGAACCATTTGTTGTTATGCCTGAGAGATTTGACGGTAGCCGTACATCCTTCTAGTACTTTAAGGTGGATTGCGAGTTGTTGTTTTCCTTAAAGCCTCGGACATATGCCACCGACTTCATAATGGTCCGAGTGGCTATCAACCTGCTTTCTGGACGGATCAAAACATGGGCACACCAGATGTTGCAGGCTAAGAGTCCTGTCCTTGACAATTGGGGATCCTTCATGACTGCAATGGACTCGCAGTGCAAGACCTCTAGTAAAACCACTGTTCCACATTCCAGAGAGAAACAGGAAGACCCAGTACCAACACCACACCTCCTTATGATCCGGTTCCTAGGAAGACTCCAGAGGTATCCAATGTTCCTCTTGACTTCGAGGCACCTATGGAAATAGGACTCGTCCAGATCAAAATGACTCATAAAGAAAGAGACCGGAAGAGAAACCATGGTCTCTGTTTTTACTGTGGAGAAAGGGGACACTTCATCTCTCATTGCCCTGTTCACCCACCTAGGCCTCCAGTTCACCGACTGGCTACCACCTTTCTTCGTCCTATGAGCTCTGCATGCCAGCCTGTAAAACTTCAAAGAAGCAGACATGCTTGGCCTCCCTGAGAAAATCTCCATCTCCTGCTCTTCCTCCTGAAGACACTCCTGTTAAAGCCGGTACCATCACCACTTCCTGTCTGCTCAAAGATCTACCTTAGGATTGTAACTATGCCTCAAATGGTACTAAAGTCCACATAAAGGATTTGGAAAAGTTTGAAAAGGCATTGCAAGCTGCGATCTTCACTCCTGTTGATGTTCTGAGGATGTGCCTTCTGTAATCCAAGTACTTACCACCTGCACCCGGATCCTCAAAGACCTTGATGACTCTCTTAAAAGGGGGGTACTGTCACGGTTCTCACCGTGCCATCCAGATGGCCAGGCGTGGTCGCCCCACAAGTGGGTCCTTCTGCATCCTAAGCCTGCGTTCCTGCCTCTGAGCCACTTCAGTACTTGTGGATCTAGCCTTGTTTATCCGGCATTGCCTGCAACACTAGGGGGCTGAACTTCACCAATGGCTCCTACCTGTCAATCTGAGGCAGATGGATCATTATCCAAGATATATACACTGCCACTCCCTGATGGCAGTGTCAGTTTGTTGTTTCATGTTTCCAAGACTTGGCTTGTGACCCCTGCTTGTGGAATCTACGTTATTGCCTGTTTGCCGCCTGCCCTGACCTTTTTGATACCGTGTCTGACTCTTCTGGATTTACCCTTGTCTGTTTCTTTGTGCCTGGTTACTGTTCCTGCCTAAGCCCCCATGCACAGATTCACAGCCCAGGTAGCTTCTTACCTGGTTACCGTGGGCTGTGTTTATCTGCAAAGGGGAGCTTACATCTCTGCACTTTGGACTCCAACCAAGGTAAGACCGTGACAGGTGGGGGTTTCTGTCTGTGTTGATGGGTTCTGTTTGCATTGGAGGGTTCTGTTGATGTTGGGAAGCTTTGTCTGTGCTGTACTGAGTATTGTCCATGGGAAGAGAGGCGGGGAACAATGCACAGAAATGCCAGTCCATCATGCCTATTAGTTAAGTTGGATGGCAGGTCCTGCCTGGGCTGGTAGGTTGTCTCTGTGTTGGAGAACTGTCTGCACTGAGAGTTCTGTTTGCATTAGAGGGTTCTGTTCATGTGGGCAGGTTCTGTCTGTGCTGGTGAGTATTGTCCATTGTGGGGGGGTTGTGTCTGTGTTTGTGGACTCTGTGCTGAGTAATGTCCATGGTGGGGGTGTCTGTCTGTGTTGGTGGATTCTGTCTGTGCTGTACTGAGTAATGTCCATGGTGGGGGTTTCATGGTGCTGTACTGAGTAATGTCCATGGTGGGGGTTTCTGTCAGTGTTTCTGTCTGTTTGCATTCAAGGGCTCTGTTGATGTTGGGAAACTTTGTCTGTGCTGTGCTGAGTATGGTCCATGGGAAGAGAGGCAGTGAACTCTGCACAGGAATACCAATCTATCAGGGGAGACCATAGTGAAAAACCTTGGCATGGACAGTCTGTCTGGGAAGAGGCAACTGAATGACCCCATCTGAGAGTATAAGTTAGAAACTTGAAAACACAGCAGACACATGGAAATAAAGACATATTACCAGTCCTTCGGATAGATAGGTTAACAAAACACCCCTAAGGAAGCCAAAACAGAGCACCTGGAAGTGGCCACCATCCTCCATGGGACAAAGTGACATTGGACTTAGCAGGACATAAAAACCAAGACTCTGTATAATCTGAAAACAAGGCAAAGGCCCGAAGCAAAACACTATTAGTTAAAACTATGAATGGATATCTGAGTAGTGGAGATACGGTTATACCAAGAAGTGTCCAGAATCAGCTGCAACACTGGCAGAAATTGAGTACAGATACGTGGCCTGATTGACGCTAGCTGGGAGTGTTAGAGGGGGCAAGGAGGCGCTGAGAAAATCCAACAGGAATTCCTCTCCTGGACTATTGGGGAGTCTGGAAGCAGGATAGAGTTCTGAGACAGCACTGACTTACAGGTCCTGCACTCACTATTCTGCATTAAATAAATAATAGCAGTAATATACCATGTACAGAATGCAAAACGCCATATTAATTGCTGCTGTTTGACTCCTATGGGAGTTATCTGTTTATCGGACGGATCAAGTGAGTCTGTAGGAGCCTTTACAAGACAATTGAAAAGCAGAACTTGTTTCACACTAACTGGCTTCCTTGGGTGCGAATTTACATTCGGCTGACTTGTCTTCCTAAGAAAACCAATTGTGGGAATGTTTCGCTTCCTGCCCTATATGAAACGTATCAACTCGCACCATCAGCGGCAGAAAAAGAGTGTCTCATGTGTAGTGCCAGACATATTGTCATTCTTTTTACATGTTACCTATAGGATTTTACATGCTTGGTACACACACACGCACAGCCAGTCATGCTTAGTAGACGGCCGCCAGCTCTCTGTAATAATCTCTCCTGACGGACTGACTTCATCGCAGCTTCGTCATCCCTGATTGAAACTGACAGAAATCTCTTCCTAACTTACTAACAGCCTGATCTCCACGAATGCAAGCAGAGGCAATCCCCCACCCCATCCATTTTGTCCCTCTCTCTGACAATCATTGGCCCTGGGGAAGCAATGCAGTCTCGGAGGCTTGTGGAAAACAATAGTGACAGCTCAGCCCAGAAAAGCTAAAATCCAATTTTAGCTTCTATTTGGCTTCATTCATTGTGTCTGAAGGAAATAAAGTGATTGTCTGCGATATTTCATTAACCCCTTAAGAACCAAACTTCTGGAATAAAAGGAAATTATGACATGTCACACATGTCATGTGTCCTTAAGGGGTTAAATGGCCTGGGATTTATCCAGGGAACATTGCTAGGACAGATGCATGGTGGATCACTGACCCACAGAGCTTGCAATCTTATTATCCAAAGGTAGTAAGAAGACAGTTACGTGTAACTTGATGTATGATTTTTCCCATATAAAAATGAAATTGAATCACACAGTTCATGTATCAACACATCTCACCCCCCCCCCCCCCACCACCACCACTACATCAATAACTTCAAGGATGCAAAGATTAGAATCACCAAGGAAAAACATAGCGTTATTCAATAAAGTGGGAATTATCAGGAATTCAACGTGAATTTAAAATGAATGCAAATGTTAGGTCAAAATAGCCAACCAGAATCATAATTTTATTGTTAATCCATAGCAGCGTCATACAGCGAGTCACCATTTTAATGAACATAAAAACGAATGTTTAGAAAACAACACTTGGGGGGCGGAGCTAGCTGTCAAGCCGACAAGTCGACAACCCGAGCTCCGACATTACTAGAGCAAAACAGCCAAAGAATCAGCAAACCTACCTCCGTAAGCCGGGGAAAGACTGAGGGAGAGTCAGCACAATATGGGGAAACACTCACGGAAACCCCGAGGGTCATCCTATCACGCATGGTGACTGACCTTAAGGCATTCTTCACGGCTGAATTAGCAGGCCTCAAGACGGAGCTGAGCACACTTACAGGCCGCATGCGAGCCATGGAAGAAGTAGTCCAGGACTTGAGAGTCCAGCAAGACGCCACGGCAAAGCAAACGCAGGAGCTAGTAACCACATGCTCACAACTAAACGCCCGAGTGGGGCAGCTTGAAGATATGGCGAGACAGAGAAATATCAAGGTGAGGGGGATCCCAGACACTGTGACAGCAGACGAACTGCCGCTCCTCATAAAGAGGCTGCTACAGGCTGCCCTACCATCTAAACAGGCCAAAGGACTGACCTTGGACAGCCTATTCCGCATTCCAGGGCGCCCACACAATGCCCCAGACTCCGCAATGGATGTCATACTGAGCTTCAAATCCCGCTCAGACAAAGACGGATTCCTCCGTGCTGTCAGGGGCCAGACCCCGTACGCTTTCGAGGACCTTACCTTACACTTTTACCAAGACCTGAGCCGCCAGACGCTGCAGTGGCGTGCATCCCTGAAAGAAACCACAACACAATTGAGGGCAGCGGACATACAATACAAATGGGGCTACCCCCGAACGCTAATTGTCACACAAGAAGGGCAAAGCCACTGTCTGACAACACCGGCGGAAGCACCACAATTTTTACAAGCACAAGGCATTTGCCCTATGGCAGGCGCCAAGACGAGAACGACACACCGGTGGGATGTCGCCAACATAGCACCGTACACCCCATCCGGACAGGCAGCCCCAGCAGGAAGCAGCACTATGCACCCACCCGGTTCTTAATGTGGGAAAAAACTGTCCGTCACAAGGAACTAGTAAAGGCACCGGCCGGATTTATATTACACTGACTTATGCACTGTCCTCCCCATTTGGTATATAATTTTGTATATAATTTGTTTGCCAGTTATGCATTTCTACGTCTAATGCCGTGTGTACGGTTAGCCATCTAGTCTGCAGACCGCAACAGCTCAAATATACTTATTACTTAACACACAGACCGCACGATCCCCCGACCTCGTAGACCCATCGACCTGACACAACCCACAGGGCACCCGGGCGACACCTTAATGCCGAAGTCACAAGTGGCACATACCACTTGTACCTCCTCCCCCCCCCCAGACTCTGGTGTTAAGGAGCCTTACTATATATGGGCCCTATAATGCCTCTAGCCGCCAACCGGGGACCCAGAACCAGAAACCCAGACCCAGGCTTAACTCACCTATCTTGTAAAATGCACACAAAGCATCCCAAAGAATATGTTTAATTATAGCTTGAGCCTGGAAGCACTGCTGTTTCCCCTATATGTTGGCCTCCTCTGCTCACAAACCTAGTATCTGATTATTATTATTGCCATTTATTTAGCGCCAACAGATTCCGTAGCGCTTTACAATATTTTGAGGGGGGGGATGTAACTATAAATAGGACAATTACGAGAAAACTTACAGGAACAATAGGTTGAAGAGGACCCTGCTCAAACGAGCTTACAGTCTATAGGAGGTGGGGTATTAGAAACATTAGGACAGGAAATATCAAGTAGGAGTGAAGCAGAGCTGGAGGAGAGAGCAAAGCACTATCCCATAGGAGAGGGCAAGAGACAGGTATGTAAGGGAAAGATTACTCTGGGAGGCCATACGCTTTCCTGAAGAGATGGGTTTTAAGGCCCTTCTTAAATGATTAAAGACTAGGGGAGAGTCTGATGGCGGTAGGCAGGCTATTCCATAGGAAGGGAGCTGCCCGCGAGAGGTCCTGCAAGCGCGAGTTGGCCGTACGGGTGCGAGCAGCGGTCAGGAGGTGGTCACGGGCAGAACGGAGGGTAAGAGGAGGGGCATACCTATGGATCAGTGAAGAGATATAAGAGGGGCTAGAATTGTTCAGTGCTTTAAATGTATGGGTTAGCACTTTGAATTGACTCCTATAGGATACAGGGAGCCAATGTAAGGACTGGCATAGGGGTGAGGTGTGAGAGGACCGACTAGAGAGGAAAATCAGTCTAGCTGCAGCATTCATTACAGACTGTAGCGGGGCAATACGGCTTTTGGAAAGACCAATCAGGAGAGGGTTACAGTAATCCATGCAGGAAATTACTAGAGCATGGACAAGCTCCTTGGTAGCATCTTGCGCAAGAAAGGGGCAGATGCGGGCTATGTTTTTGAGTTGGAACCTACAGGACTTGCCAACAAACTGGATGTGAGACTCAAAGGTGAGACCAGAGTCAAGTATGACGCCAAGACAGCGCGCTTGCAGGGATGGACTTATGTGGATATCACTGACTTGAAGGGAGAGCGAGAGAGGAGGATCAGTGTTAGGAGGAGGAAAGACAAGGAGTTCAGTTTTAGTGAGGTTAAGTTTCAGAAAGCGGGAGGACATCCAGTCAGAGATGGAAGAGAGGCAAGCAGTGACACGTTGCAGGACGGCAGGGGAGAGGTCCGGGGAGGAGAGGTATATCTGAGTGTCATCAGCGTACAGGTGGTAGTGGAATCCAAAAGAAGCAATAAGTTTACCAAGAGAGGCAGTATAACGATCAAATAGAAGGGGACCAAGGACAGAGCCTTGGGGAACTCCAACCGAGACAGGATGAGGGGAGGAGGTATCCTTGGAAAAGGAGACACTGAATGAGCGTTGGGAGAGATAGGAGGAAAACCAAGAGAGGACAGAGTCACAGAGACCGAGCGATTGAAGAATTTGACGGAGGAGAGCATGATCAACGGTGTCAAACGCAGCAGAGAGGTCAAGGAGAATTAATATGGAGTAGTGCCCTTTGGATTTAGCGGGGATTAGGTCATTAGTCACTTTGATAAGAGCAGTCTCAGTAGAGTGGAGAGGGTGGAAGCCAGACTGAAGAGGGTCAAGGAGAGAGTTGGAATTAAGGAAGTGAGACACACGGGTAAAGACAACTCTTTCCAATAGTTTTGATGAGAAAGGGAGCAGGGATATGGGACGATAGTTAGAGGGGGAGGATGGGTCAAGAGATGTTTTTTTCAGGATAGGTATTACAGTGGCATGTTTAAGGTCAGCAGGAACAGTGCCAGAAGAGAGAGAGCAGTTAAAGATGTGTGTTAGGGTAGGCACAAGACAAGGGGAGAGAGATCTGATGAGGTGAGATGGGACCGGATCGAGCGGGCAGGTGGTGGGGCGAGAGGAACGGAGAAGCGCAGCCACCTCTTGTTCAGTAGCCGGGGAGAAAGTCTGGAGGGTAGGGAAAGCATGGTTTACGTGTGGTTTAGAAAGAGAGCGGCAAGGAGGGGAGAATTGTTTCCTTAGCTGTTCAATCTTGTCAGTAAAGTAGCATGCAATGCTATCAGCTGTAAGGTTAGTTTGGGGGGTGGCCACAGCAGGGCGGAGAAGGGAATTAAAGGTGTCAGAGACATCTGGGATTGCGGGAGCATGAACTAATGAGAGAGGGAAAGTATGACTGTTTGGCGAGGGCAAGGGCTGCGCTGTATGAACACAATATGAATCTATAATGGAGAAAGTCTGCCAGGGTGCGAGACTTCCTCCAGGAGCGTTCAGCACAACGGGAGCAACTCTGCAGACAGCGCGTTGATTTAGTATGGCAAGGTTGGGGTCGTGTTCTCCTCGAGGTGCATGTTTGGAGCGGGGCTGCAGCGTTCAAGGCAGATGTGAGGGTAGTGTTATATGTGGAGATGGCCAGTGAGGGACAGGAGAGGGAAGGGATGGATAGCAGTTGTGAATCAATGTCAGCTGACAGCTGCTGGAGGTCAATAGAGATCACAGTAGTCATGTCAACATGCCTGTTTCAGCCTGTTACTAACATATCCTGAGCCTGTACAATATGGAACTGGATTTGGGTGCTGTGGCTCTTACATATATACCTAACCTGTTATAGTTTAACGTTTTCAGAACCAGAGGCAAAATCACTAGCTTGTACACTATCACACTATTAACAAGCCATCACAGAGTACTATGCCTGTCTTTATCATTCGAAAATCGTGCAGTATATTCTTTTAGACATGTAACTTTGGTTATCTCCTATGTCACTAAGCAATGTCGTGATCACTGAAATCCTGTATCTTATTTTATGCACAACAAAAATAAAGAATAAAAAAAAAAGAAAACAACACTTGAAATAATAATCCGCCAAGTTTGACATATTTTCGATTCCTAACTCTCCACCCATCTCTTTGTAAAGTTTTAGACTCAAGACCTGCCCTCAATACTTCACTGTGAGAAGCATTTAGACAACGCCAAGCACTAATAAGGTAAATTCCAGGCAAAAGAAAATTACATCTGTAATCAAAATAAATCAATCCCCATTGAAAATCAGGTTTATTGTAAAAATGTACAGACTTTCAGCTGTCTGCAATGAACAAATCAAACAAAAGCAATTGAAATAGCTCAACACCATGAATGCTTCAAGTGGTTTCCTCAAATTCAACTAAAAATGCAACTTATACTGACTTCTCCTGTCTCAAAATGATTCTTTATATATTATTATATAATCATTATTAGTGTTGTCGCGAACCCGGAATTTTCAATGGGCAGGCGAATTTTAAAAACAACAGGGACTCTTTCTGGCCACAATAGTGATGGAAAAGTTGTTTCAAGGGGACTAACACCTGGACTGTGGCATGCCAGAGGGGGATCCATGGCAAAACTCCCATGGAAAATTGCACAGTTGATGCAGAGTCTGCTTTTAATCCATAAAGGGCAGAAATCACCTAACATTGACACCTGTCCTCAAAGCCCAGCCCTGATACACACTGACACAGAGCAGAATAGAGACTGTTCCCCCTACATAGGGTCACTTGGCAGATATGGATTGACACCTGTCCTCAAAACCCCTGATACACACTGACACAGAGCAGAATAGGGACTGTTCCCCCTACATAGGGTCACTTGGCAGATATGGATTGACACCTGTCCTCAAAACCCCTGATACACACTGACACAGAGCAGAATAGAGACTGTTCCCTGTCCACAGAGACCATGATACACACTGACACAGAGCAGAATAGGGACTGTTCCCCCTACATAGGGTCACTTGGCAGATATGGATTGACACCTGTCCTCAAAACCCCTGATACACACTGAAACAGAGCAGAATAGAGACTGTTCCCTGTCCACAGAGACCATGATACACACTGACACAGAGCAGAATAGGGACTGTTCCCCCTACATAGGGTCACTTGGCAGATATGGATTGACACCTGTCCTCAAAACCCCTGATACACACTGACACAGAGCAGAATAGAGACTGTTCCCTGTCCACAGAGACCATGATACACACTGACACAGAGCAGAATAGAGACTGTTCACCGTCCACAGAGACCATGATACACACTGACACAGAGCAGAATAGGGACTGTTACCCCTACATAGGGTCACTTGGCAGATATGGATTGACACCTGTCCTCAAAACCCCTGATACACACTGACACAGAGCAGAATAGAGACTGTTCCCTGTCCACAGAGACCATGATACACACTGACACAGAGCAGAATAGAGACTGTTCACCGTCCACAGAGACCATGATACACACTGACACAGAGCAGAATAGAGACTGTTCCCTGTCCACAGAGACCATGATACACACTGACACAGAGCAGAATAGGGACTGTTCCCCCTACATATGGTCACTTGGCAGATATGGATTGACACCTGTCCTCAAAACCCCTGATACACACTGACACAGAGCAGAATAGAGACTGTTCCCTGTCCACAGAGACCATGATACACACTGACACAGAGCAGAATAGAGACTGTTCACCGTCCACAGAGACCATGATACACACTGACACAGAGCAGAATAGGGACTGTTACCCCTACATAGGGTCACTTGGCAGATATGGATTGACACCTGTCCTCAAAACCCCTGATACACACTGACACAGAGCAGAATAGAGACTGTTCCCTGTCCACAGAGACCATGATACACACTGACACAGAGCAGAATAGGGACTGTTACCCCTACATAGGGTCACTTGGCAGATTTGGGTTGACAAATCCCTGACAAACAGCTACCACATGCAAGGAAGGCAGCAGGGGCGCAAATGACCCACTCCCGACGCGGGAAGGTAGTGACGACAAATAACAATACAGGACTCTTTAGAGGCCCTGTAATTGTAATCAGTCCACTTGAAATCCTTTAACTTTGATCAATTGGAGGGAAGTCTGGTGCAGAGCCACTGACCCATGCGCAGGGCCAGCCTTAGGCCTTTGGGCGCCCTGTGCAAGAAATCTTCACCCTGTCACACCCATGTGCAAGAAATCTTCACCCTGTCACACACACACACACAGGCAGGCAGCCATACACACGCACACACACAGCTGCGACTGACTAGGTTTGTCACCTCCTCAAAAGGACGCATGAGCCTACAGGCATTGCACATGAGCGTCCAGTAATGTGGCAAAAAAATTCCCAGCTCCCCAGAGGCTGTCCTAGCACCCCGGTCATACAAATATTCATTAACAGCTTTTTCTTGTTGGAGCAGGCGGTCGAACATTAGGAGTGTTGAATTCCAACGTGTAGGGCTGTCACAAATCAAGCGCCTCACTGGCATGTTGTTTCGCCGCTGGATATCGGCAAAGTGAGCCATGGCCGTGTAGGAACGCCTGAAATGGCCACACACCTTCCTGGCCTGCTTCAGGACGTCCTGTAAGCCTGTGTACTTATGCACAAAGCGTTGTACGATCAGATTACACACATGTGCCATGCACGGCACATGTGTCAACTTGCCCAACTTCAATGCCGCTATCAATTTTTTTCCGTTGTCACACACCACTTTGCCGATATCCAGTTGCTGCGGAGTCAGCCACTTTTCCACCTGTGCGTTCAGGGCGGACAGGAGTGCTTGTCCGGTGTGACTCTCTGCTTTCAAGCAAGTCAAACCCAAGACGGCGTGACACTGCCGTATCCGGGATGTGGAATAGTACCTGGGGAGCTGGGGGGGTGCCGTTGATGTGGAGCAAGAAGCAGCGGCACAAGAGGACTCAGCCGAGGAGGTTATGGAAGAGGATGGAGTAGGAGGAGTAGAGGAGGTGGCAGCAGGACTGCCTGCAATTCGTGGCGGTGTCACCAACTCCTCTGCAGAGCCACGCATTCCTTGCTTGTCAGCCGTCAGCAGGTTTACCCAATGCGCAGTGTAGGTGATATACCTGCCCTGACCATGCTTTGCAGACCAGGTATCAGTGGTCAGATGGACCCTTGCCCCAACACTGTGTGCCAGACATGCCATGACTTCCTTTTGCACAATCGAGTACAAGTTGGGGATTGCCTTTTGTGAAAAGAAATTCCGGCCGGGTACCTTCCACTGCGGTGTCCCAATAGCTACAAATTTTTTGAACGCCTCAGACTCAACCAGATTGTATGGTAAAAGCTGGCGGGCTAATAGTTCGGACAAGCCAGCTGTCAGACGCTGGGCAAGGGGGTGACTTGGTGACATTGGCTTCTTACGCTCAAACATGTCCTTGACAGAAACACATGACTGTGGGCAGATGAGCGGGAACTGCTCAAGGCGGGAGACGGAGTGGCGGATGGTTGAGAGGGGGCAAGAAGGACAGCAGTGGTTGACGTGGCTAAAGATGCTGGACCAGGAGGAGGATGGCGGCTTAGAGTAGGCGTGCTGCTTGTACTCATGTGTTGATCCCATAGGCGTTTGTGATGTGAGATCATGTGCATGGTACGCAAAGCAGTTGTACCTAGGTGGGTGTTGGACCTCCCATGACTCAGTTTCCTTTGGCACAGGTTGCAAATGGCATCGCTGTTGTCAGAGGCAGACACACAAAAAAATGCCACACTGCTGAGCTCTGCAATGACGGCATTCTGGTGGTGGACACAGCATGCGTTGATTGGCGTGCTGTCGGGCTGACCCCGGGTGCCAATGCATGCTGTCTGACTGTGCCACTAACTCCTTGCGACGACCCCCCCCCCCCCTGCTTCCAACTCGTCTCCTCCTCCTCTCTGTCTCCCCATCTGAACTTTCGCCCTGTTCTTCTTCTTGCCGAGCGGGCACCCACGTGACATCCATGGACGCATCGTCATCATCAACCGCTTCGCTTGTATCTGACAACTCAGAAAAGGAAGCAGCAGCGGGTACAACATCATCATCATCACACCGTACCTCCATGTGTTTAATGCTGCCTGCCTGAGACATATCCCTGTTATCTACATCCTCTAGCAATAATGGTTGCGCATCACTCATTTCTTCAAACTGGTGTGTGAATAACTCCTCTGACATACCAAGTAAAGCGGCTGTGGTGCTAGTTTTGGTGGTGGCGGCAGGCGGGTGAGTGCTATCTTGAGAGGTGCCTGAAGCTAAGCTGGAGGAGGATGGTGCGTCAAGGTTCCGAGCGGAGGCTGTACAAGATTGGGTGTCCTGTGTTAGCCAGTCAACTAAGTCCTCAGAACTTTTCAAGTTCAGGGTACGTGGCTTCTGAAAACTGGGCATTATTCTAGGGCAAAAGGGAATCACAGCACCACGACCACGACGGCCCCTGCGGGGTGGCCTGCCTCTGCCTGTCATTTTTTTGGGGATTAGTGGTACTATGCGTGCAAGCTACTGTGAGACCAGATATGATTGGCAATGTGCACTGGAACAGTTCTGCAGAGCACACGCTGAAGGAAGGACTGACAGAGCCGCTTGAAGACAAGTAACTGCTATTCAATCTCACACAGAAGCTGGCAGGCAGGCAACTGCTCTTCTATTACAGTGAAAAACAAATTTTGGTTTTAAAAGCACGCTATAGAGACACCAAATATGATTGGCAACTGTCAAAGCACGCTGGCA
Organism: Pelobates fuscus; assembly: GCF_036172605.1. Lineage (NCBI taxonomy): Eukaryota > Metazoa > Chordata > Amphibia > Anura > Pelobatidae > Pelobates > Pelobates fuscus. The sequence continues at coordinate 383,265,895 of NC_086320.1, read as the reverse complement.
CAGGTCTGCAGAGCACACGCTGAAGTAGGCCTGACACCCAGATGCTTGCAGACAACTAACTGATCTTCTATTACAGTGAAAAAAAATGATTTCTTTAAAATCTAAAGCTTAAGCTATTGTTAAAACAGATATGAGTGGTGGCACTGACTGTGCAAATGGGCAAGGCATCCAACCTGACACAGAAGCTGGCAGGCAGGCAACTGCTCTTCTATTACAGTGAAAAAAAAATATTTATTTTAAATGTAAAGCTTAACCAATTGTTAAAACAGATATGAGTGGTGGCACTGGGCAAGTAGGCACAGTATCCAATGTGAACCTCACACAGAAGCTGGCAGGCAGGCAACTGCTCTTCTATTACAGTGAAAAAAAATATTTATTTTAAATGTAAAGCTTAACCAATTGTTAAAACAGATATGAGTGGTGGCACTGGGCAAGTAGGCACAGTATCCAATGTGAACCTCACACAGAAGCTGGCAGGCAGGCAACTGCTCTTCTATTACAGTGGAAACAAAATTTTGGTTGTAAAAGCACGCTATAGAGACACAAGATATGAGTGGCAACTGTCAAAGCACGCTGGCACAGGTCTGCAGAGCACACGCTGAAGTAGGCCTGACACCCAGACGCTTGCAGACAACTAACTGATCTTCTATTACAGTGAAAAAAAATGATTTCTTTAAAATCTAAAGCTTAAGCTATTGTTAAAACAGATATGAGTGGTGGCACTGGGCAAGTGGGCACAGTATCCAATGTGAACCTCACTCAGAAGCTGGCAGGCAGGCAACTGCTCTTCTATTATAGTGGAAACAAAATTTTGGTTGTAAAAGCACGCTATAGAGACACCAGATATGAGTGGCAACTGTCAAAGTACGCTGGCAGGGTTGTGGAGGGCACACGCTGAAGGAAGGCCTGACAGAGCCGCTTGAAGGACACTGACTGTCTGCTATTAGCTTACACTGGAAACCTTTTTTCTTTGTAAAAGCACGCTAAAGAGACACCAGATATGAGTGGCAACTGTCAAAGCACGCTGGCACAGGTCTGCAGAGCACACGCTGAAGTAGGCCTGACACCCAGACGCTTGCAGACAACTAACTGCTCTTCTATTACAGTGAAAAAAAAATATTTATTTTAAATGTAAAGCTTAACCAATTGTTAAAACAGATATGAGTGGTGGCACTGACTGTGCAAATGGGCAAGGCATCCAACCTGACACAGAAGCTGGCAGGCAGGCAACTGCTCTTCTATTACAGTGAAAACAAATTATTTATTTTAAATCTAAAGCTTAACCAATTGTTAAAACAGATATGAGTGGTGGCACTGGGCTAGTGGGCACAGTATCCAATGTGAACCTCACACAGAAGCTGGCAGGCAGGCAACTGCTCTTCTATTACAGTGAAAAAAAATATTTATTTAAAATCTAAAGCTTAACCAATTGTTAAAACAGATATGAGTGGTGGCACTGACTGTGCAAATGGGCAAGGCATCCAACCTGAAACAGAAGCTGCCAGGCAGGCAACTGCTTTTCTATTACAGTGAAAATTTTTTATTTATTTTAAATCTAAAGCTTAACCAATTGTTAAAACAGATATGAGTGGTGGCACTGGGCAAGTGGGCACAGTATCCAATGTGAACCTCACACAGAAGCTGGCAGGCAGGCAACTGCTCTTCTATTACAGTGAAAAAAAAATATTTATTTTAAATGTAAAGCTTAACCTATTGTTAAAACAGATATGAGTGGTGGCACTGGGCAAGTAGGCACAGTATCCAATGTGAACCTCACACAGAAGCTGGCAGGCAGGCACCTGCAATTACATTACACAGGAAAAAAAAAAAAAAAGCAGCCTGATGTTATAGCCCTAAAAAGGGCTTTTTGGGGTGCTGTCCTTACAGCAGAGATCAGATGAGTCCTTCAGGATTGTAGTGGACACTGAATACCCTAGCCTAGCTATCAATTTCCCTATCTAATCAGCAGCAGCTAAACTTTCCCTCCTCTCACTAAGCATGCATCTTCCGAATGAATCGAAAATGGATGCTGGGAGGGAGGTTGGAGGGTGTGGAAGGGAGGGAGTGCTGCTGATTGGCTGGAATGTGTCTGCTGACCGAGAGGCACAGGGTCAAAGTTTGCCCAATGATGACGAATAGGGGGCGGATCGAACTGCGCATGTGTCCGCCCGCCGTGGCGAACGCGAACACGCTAATTTCGCCAGGAACTGTTCGCCGGCGGACAGTTCGGTACATCACTAATCATTATTATTATTCAGGATTATAGAATCACAGCAGCACATATATGCAAAACATGTGTTGTATCAAGCACACCTGATGCAACTAATCCAGGACTTCATTAATTGCTCCAGGTGTGCGTATGCTGGAACACTTGAAATACCTGAACTGGCTAGGGATTTGTTGAGTGTCACGTTTAGCTGCATGTTACAAATATCGCTAAGTCAAAAGAATGGTCACAAAGTTAAGAGAAGAGACATTGCCCTTCACAAACAAGGAACAGGATACAAAAAGATAGTGAAGGCACTGAATGTTCCTAGAGACACTGTTAGAGGCATAGTTGGCAAGTTCAAAGTTGAAGGAACAGTGGTTACACTACCTGGATGGGGCAGAAAAAGGAAGCTATCAGTGGCTGTACACAGATTTCTGAGAAGGCTGGTTGTGAAAAACCCTCAAGTCAGTGCAAAACACCTGCAGCAAGACTTGGTGGCAACAGACACCAAGGTTTCAGTGAGCACTGTAAGGCGTGCACTAAATCCAGAAGGTTTCCATGCCAGAACTCCAAGACATACACCACTACTGACCAAAAAATGCAAGAAAGGTCGGCTCCAACATGCTCAAAATCATATAAATAAGCCACCGAAGTCTTGAGATTCTGCTCTGTGGAGCAATGAAACAAAAGTGGAACTTTTGTCCCAATGGATCAGCGGTATGTCTGGAGTAAGGAGAATACAACGAATCCTGGAAAATTAAACAGTGGCCATCACAGTCACTCGGCATGAACCCCGTAGAAAATCTCTGGTGGAATTTGAAGATACTGGAAAAGTCATTAGAATTAGCATTTTCAGTTGGATTTGGGGAAACTACTTGAAGCATTCATGAGCTATTTCAATTGCTTTTGTTTGATTTGTTCATTGCAAACAGCTGACAGTCTGTAAATGTTGACAATTTACATTTCTTACATTAGCAGATAATTACATTTATTTGGTTAAGTTTCATACAAGCTTTGGCCACGCGTTCCCGGACGTTAACAGCAATGGCTGATCATTAACAAACAAACTGCAGCAGTGGCTGTGCACACAGTCTGTAAGTGTATGTGTTATATTTATTATACGGTACGGACAGACATTAACAGGTTCCCTCATAGGGTATCGGTGACATCCAATGACGGATCTCCTGCAAGATGAATGCTTCGTGCACTGCAGCCCACCGCCCCCAGGCCGGGGAGAGTGGAAAATGAATATCTTTTTAAATAAACGATCAAACAAGGTACTAGTTAATATTTAGCTCTGTGAAATGATTGCATGTAGAGAGAGGCAGATGGGATAAATGAACTGCGGAGTAATATTTGTTGGACATTTCATGTCCAGGACAAGTTACATAAATTAATGATTACACAGTCCCTTAATAAGCACTTTAGCCATGAGATTCGCAGGCTTGTAGCTGTAACATGTTCAGCCTCACCTTGCAGCATTTGCGCTCAGCGGCCGTGCACCCGTATACCTAACTCAGCGGCCGTGCACCTGTATACCTAACTCAGCGGCCGTGCACCTGTATACCTAACTCAGCGGCCGTGCACCTGTATACCTAACTCAGCGGCCGTGCACCTGTATACCTAACTCAGCGGCCGTGCACCTGTATACCTAACTCAGCGGCCGTGCACCTATATACCTAACTCAGCGGCCGTGCACCTGTATACCTAACTCAGCGGCCGTGCACCTGTATACCTAACTCAGCGGCCGTGCACCTGTATACCTAACTCAGCGGCCGTGCACCTGTATACCTAACTCAGCGGCCGTGTACCTGTATACCTAACTCAGCGGCCGTGCACCCGTATACCTAACTCAGCGGCCGTGCACCTGTATACCTAACTCAGCGGCCGTGCACCTGTATACCTAACTCAGCGGCCGTGCACCTGTATACCTAACTCAGCGGCCGTGCACCTGTATACCTAACTCAGCGGCCGTGCACCTGTATACCTAACTCAGCGGCCGTGCACCTGTATACCTAACTCAGCGGCCGTGCACCTGTATACCTAACTCAGCGGCCGTGCACCTGTATACCTAACTCAGCGGCCGTGCACCTGTATACCTAACTCAGCGGCCGTGCACCTGTATACCTAACTCAGCGGCCGTGCATCTGTATACCTAACTCATGCAACATGTTGATGGACACAAATTATAGCCTCACGTCCGCCCACGTTGATGACGACATTGGCGTGCGTGTGACGTCACGCGGGAGACACACGGGCATGTTATGTTAGGGACTAGTATAAAGGGGCATCTCAGGGCACAGCAGTGCCCAATTCTATCCCGCAAAAACAGCTTAAGTGAAAGGAGAGACTTAATATTTATTATTAAAAGCTGCAGGTACTATCAGTGAATATGGAGGTATGGGTGGTACATTGCAGATAGGAGATGAATGTATAGTGGTGTGTAGCATATTGTATATGGGTTAATACAGTAAAGCAGTGGGTAGAATGTTGTATATTGGGTTTTGTAGTGCGTAGGACATGTGTATTAAGTTTTATAGGGGGTAGATCGTTGTATATTGGGGTTTGTAATGGGTAGGATATTGAATGTTGGGGTTTGTAGTGGGTAGGACACTATATGTTGGGTTTGTAGTGGGTAGGTCATTATATGTTGGGTTTGTAGTGGGTAGGATATTGAATGTTGGGGTTTGTAGTGGGTAGGACATTATATGTTGGGGTTTGCAGTGGGTAGGATATTGAATGTCGGGGTTTGTAGTAAGTAGGATAATATATGTTGGGGTTTGTAGTGGGTTGGACATTATATGTTGGGGTTTGTAGTAGGTTGGACATTATATGTTGAGGTTTGTAGTGGGTTGGACATTATATGTTGAGGTTTGTAGTGGGTAGGACATTATATGTTGGGTTTGTAGTGGGTAGGACATTATATGTTGGGGTTTGTAGTGGGTAGGATATTGAATGTTGGGGTTTGTAGTAAGTAGGATAATATATGTTGGGGTTTGTAGTGGGTTGGACATTATATGTTGGGGTTTGTAGTAGGTTGGACATTATATGTTGAGGTTTGTAGTGGGTTGGACATTATATGTTGAGGTTTGTAGTGGGTAGGACATTATATGTTGGGTTTGTAGTGGGTAGGACATTATATGTTGGGGTTTGTAGTGGGTAGGATATTGAATGTTGGGGTTTGTAGTGGGTAGGACATTATATGTTGGGTTTGTAGTGGGTAGGACATTATATGTTGGGGTTTGTAGTTGGTGTGATATTGTTTATTGCGGTTTGCCGTGTGCAGAGCTTTGACAAATGACATCTCCTGTGTATAATGGGAAATCCATCATATATATAACTAGCTTTTCCTACCTTCTGTATCAATAACACAATGATGGGGATCAGCTGGGACCGCTCTTGTTCTAGACTAAACAGTGTCTGGGGCGTCCTAATGAAGACCTTTGTGTGTCCATAGGCCACATCATTCTGGAATTCGTGCTGTTCAATCAGTGCTTTCGTGGCCTCCATGTCTGATCCCATGAGATGGTTTGGCCATGTGTACTCGCAGGTCATTTTGTACCTACAACAAAAAAAAATTATTTGTTGGATTTAGTTCTTAAACCCTGAAAAAAATTCAAAGCAGCTCAGTTCCACTCGATGGCTATAAAGCCTGTCCTGAACCCACCTCTAATAACATTTACACTAAATGAACAAAACTGGAAATTCTACAATCTCAGCTTTCTATTCTATTTTCAACAGCACAAATCATCCTATAGTGAATGTTTAAACTGTGATAGTTTATTCACTAAACTGTGAATTGACAGAAATTCACCAACAATTTAAAAATTTTAGGCCAAAACACAAATTCGAAAAAAAAAGCCGCTGTTCCCAGTTTGACTATTTTTTTCCCAAACGTTTATAAATCCCAGCTGATGTTTCGTTTAGTGAAGAACCCTGTCGCCCATGGCACCTTTGTTAAAGAATATCCTCACCCACCTGAATAAAAACCTGTCGTAGGGCTGTCTGTAAGCGAAGCCCGCCCTCCTTACACGCACATTCTCCAGAAGACCCAAATATTCCACTTGGTGACGGCATCTCTGATCGTCAAATAGAACCGGGGACTTCTGCTCATTGGGCTTCACACATCGAACGTAATACGGCTCCTGGAAGAGAAATGGAAGGAGTGAGAACCGAGGGGAAATATGTCTGGCGTTGTGTTGTATCTGGTTGTATGTCATGACTCTGTCATATCTTGGGGCTCTTGAAGGACCGATGGTCCTTCTAACAATATTGTAACAGCGTTTAGACCTGTCCTGATCTCAGCAGCTGGACCCTGCAATGGTTTTACTACTCTGGCCTAAAATGTGTTATTCCTATGTGGATTCTAACCAACAGCCACTTTGGGGGATAAATCCCAAATTATTTCACTGGATTCTTTGGTATTTGCACCATGTTACACCCTACAATGAGAATAGATTATAATGAATGTTCGTAACCAGGGGTCAAGTCCTGGGTAAAAAAGTGCAGGAACTCACCCAAGATCCACTCCCCCCCTCCCCCCCCCCCCCCCAAAAAAATGATACGCTTGTATGCAGGGGCTGAGTAAGGGCACGGGGCTGAAGAGGGGGACAGGAGCTGAGGAAGAGGGACAGGAGCTTATAAGGGGGGAGGGGTGGCATGGGCTGAGGAAGGGGGACAGGGGCTGAGGAAGGGGGACAGGGGCTGAGGAAGGGGGACAGGGGCTGAGGAAGGGGGACAGGGGCTGAGGAAGAGGGACAGGGGCTGAGGAAGAGGGGCAGGGGCTGAGGAAGAGGGGCAGGGGCTGAGGAAGAGGGGCAGGGGCTGAGGAAGGGGACAGGGACTGATGCTCGTATGCAGGGACTGAGTAAGAGCACGGGGCTGAGTAAGGTGGACAGGGGCTGAGTAAGGTGGACAGGGGCTGAGTAAGGTGGACAGGGGCTGAGGAGGGGGACAGGGGCTAAGTAAGGTGACAGTGCTGTGGAAAAAGGGACAGGAGCTTAGGAGGGGGGGGGGGCATGGGTTGAGGAAGGGGCCATGGGCTGAGTAAGGTGGCAGGGCTGAGGAAGAGGGACAGGAGCTTAGGAGGAGGGGGGAGGGGGGGCATGGGCTGAGGAAGGGGCCATGGGCTGAGGAAGGGGCCATGGGCTGAGGAAAGGGACAGGGGCTGGAGGAGGGGGACAGGGACTGAGGAGGGGGGGCAGGGCCTTAAATAGGGGGACAGGGACTGAGGAGGGGGGACAGGACCTTAAATAGGGGGACAGGGACTGAGGAGGGGTACAGGGACTGAGTAAGGGGATAGGGCTTGAGGAGGGGGACAGGGACTGGGGAAAGGGACTAAGGAGGGAGACAGGGACTGGGGAGGGGGGACAGGGCCTTAAATAGGGGGACAGGGACTGAGGTGGGAGACAGGGCCTGAGGAGGGAGGACAGGGACTGAGGAGGGAGGACAGGGACTGAGGAGGGGAGACAGGGCCTGAGGAGGGGAGACAGGGCCTGAGGAGGGAGACAGGGCCTGAGGAGGGGAGACAGGGCCTGAGGAGGGAGACAGGGCCTGAGGAGGGGAGACAGGGCCTGAGGAGGGGAGACAGGGCCTGAGGAGGGGAGACAGGGCCTGAGGAGGGAGACAGGGCCTGAGGAGGGAGACAGGGACTGAGGAGGGAGACAGGGACTGAGGAGGGGGGACAGGGACTGGGGAAAGGGACAAAAAAACAAAAACTAAAGTGCCTTCCCCCCTCCCTGAGGCTTACCTTGGGCCAGGAGGGGTGGGACAGGATCTGGAACCTGCAGCCTGCAGTCAGTGGAGTAAGCCGGCCTCTCCTGATGATGTCAGGAGGAGGGGGCGTGGCTTCCTCTGCTCCCCAGCGGTCCTGTGAGAAGAGCAGAGAAAGTCACGCCCCCTCCTACTGACATCATCAGGAGAGGCCGGACGACTCCACTGACTGCAGGGGGAGAGGTGAGTTTAAAAATCCGAGTCCCCAGTCAGAGGCAGGGGATTCGGATTTGTCCTCCCCCTGCTCTCGCAGCCGCTTGTGCCAGCCCTGGGTCCTGCAGGACTAGTAATGGGAACTGCGTTCCTGCTGTGGAAAAAGTGCAGGAACGCCGTTCCCACGCGTTCCTGCAGGACTCGAGCCCTGTTCGTAACCCTGTGTAGAATAGTGATACATAAAAAGTATCAGAAATAATATCTGTTTTAGCACAATATAGAAAGTTAATTTATTTTATGTACTGTACTTTTTGTACAGCCATCGCTGAGTAAGAAGATTAAAGGCACAGATTACATAACTAAAGCAAAGCAGTATGGCGGGGGACATGCTGGAGAGAGCTTGTACTATGTTGGTGAGAAAATCCTTATCCGATATACTCGGGAAGGAGAACAGGTATGCGGGTTGATCTATGTGTACATGGTCCAGGGCCTCGTCTTCTGAGATTTATATAGAGTGCACATGACAACCTATTAACAGCTGATTATGGCCATCCCCATCAATTATCATTTCTGTGTCATGTTGCACTATTTATATCTCATTCTCGGAGACACAGTGCTTTACAAAGGCCATTGCGTGGGTTAAACATTGCCATTTTGTAATTTGCTGCAATAAAATGTTCCTGTGAGCATCACACAGAGTTTCTGGGGAATATTATAGGGTTTGATGAGCCAGTTATTACGGAGGAGATTACAGACAGAGTTACACATTTATTCATTTGTATCAGCAGATTGTAGAATGTGTTTCATACGTTACATATTTCATAGCAATAACCAGCATCTCACATGGACAAAGAGGGACACTTTAATTTTAGGGTTGTGACTAGGTGTCAGGATTCCGGGAACCAGAACACACAGACAGAATCCCAAACCAGAATATTGTAGTACCGATCCTTAGAATGGTCAGGTTATACAATAAAGAATAGTCAGAGTACGAGCCGAGGTCAGGGAAAATAGAAATAAGGAATAACAATAAGCAAGCCCAGGTCAAAGGATATGAGAGAGCAGAATTCACGAGAGACGTAAGCCAGTCAAGATACCAAACAACTTATATGAAGGAACGCGCTATTGGGCTAACAAGAAACCACAACAGGGCAAGGAGGAATAGGAGATCAGAGACTATATAGCCCAGGATCACTTGTGATTGGTTGAACTACGATTGGAGGGGTATCTGATCCAATTACACTGGACCCTGACATTATTGGTATGTAATGTATCCCGCAGGTATTTCGGTCGCATATTTAAAGAGTCCACTTTCAAGCGTGTAGCGTCCGTCGGAATGCTGAAGGAGACAGTGGCACTAGGATGTGAATTGTCGGGCAAGTTGGCTGGAGGCCTGACACTAGGGGAGTGTGGCCAGGGGCAGGGCTATTATGAGTGTGAGTTGGGGAGTGGCCAGGGGCAGGGCTATTATGAGTGTGAGTTGGGGAGTGGCCAGGGGCAGGGCTATTATGAGTGTGAGTTGGGGAGTGGCCAGGGGCAGGGCTATTATGAGTGTGAGTTGGGGAGTGGCCAGGGGCAGGGCTATTATGAGTGTGAGTGGGGGAGTGGCCAGGGGCAGGGCTATTATGAGTGTGAGTGGGGGAGTGGCCAGGGGCAGGGCTATTATGAGTGTGAGTTGGGGAGTGGCCAGGGGCAGGGCTATTATGAGTGTGAGTGGGGGAGTGGCCAGGGGCAGGGCTATTATGAGTGTGAGTGGGGGAGTGGCCAGGGGCAGGGCTATTATGAGTGTGAGTGGGGGAGTGGCCAGGGGCAGGGCTATTATGAGTGTGAGTGGGGGAGTGGCCAAAGGCGGGGCTGTTCTGAGAAATTCTAGGCGATTTATTAATAACAATTTATACAGCTAATATTCTCTAATCCTCTAATATTCATATTAACCACCATAAACACTTCATCTTACATGCACTTCCCACACAGCATACACAGTACATACACACAGCATTGAAAGCACACACAGTACATACAGCATTGACAGTATGTACATTACACAGAGCATGCACAGTAGCCAAAAAGCAAACAAGAGTCCTGCGCATCCAGTATAGGTGTGTACACCCAGGTGCTTCCACAATTTGAGGACAAAGTTTAAGCAGCAAACGTTTCGGGCAGCAGCCCTTTCTCAATGCCAATGCAGTACACACAGCATCGACAGCACATACAGCACATACACACAGCGTTGACAACATGCACAGTACACACAGCATGGACAGCATGCACAGTACACACAGCATGTAGACCACACAGTACACATAGCATGGACAGCATGCACAGTACACACAGCATGGCGAGCACATGCAGTACACACAGGATGGACAGCACATACTGCACACACACCACGCACAGTAGTACACACAGCATGTACACCAGACACAGTACACACAGTAGTACACACAGCATGTACACCAGACACAGTACACACAGTACGTACACACAGCATGTACACCACACACAGTACACACAGCATGGACAGCACGCACAGTACACACAGCATGTACACCACACACAGTACACACAGCATGGACAGCACGCACATTACACACTTTTAAGTAAATGCAATTTTTGCAATGATTAATAATATGTATGTTTATCTCATGTGATCTCACAGCAAGTGACAGGACTGTCATTAGACTGAATCAGATTGGCCAAAAAAAAAACGGAGTTTGGGTCGTCACAAATTCATTCACAAGTCCAGACAAACTTTGTCCATGCAAACGATTTGGGAAAAAACGTTCAGATAAACAAAAAGGCTGCGAAAAGGTATAAACATAGATCACATGAGAAGAAGTAACCAATAGAGGAAAAACAAGAGGAGCGGTTAAAAAAAAATTTTAAAAAAAAAAAAATTCGACCTTTCATCTCGATAAAGGTCGTATGGGGTTTCCAAGTTACAGAATTTGGATGTCGTACTAATCGGCCAAAATTTGGATAAATCACAATTTGCAAAAGATTTTTGAATATTTCCACCACTTTTTTTCTGACAGAAAAGCAGAAGAATTTTTTAGACTATAAATTTTGTCTTTAGGAAATTTCAGCGGAATTTGATATGAGGAAAAAAGTGTCACTTTATAGATCACTTTAATGTGTCCATTGTACTGTATTAAGATGTCACTTGCTACATTTATATTACAAATTTAATGAAAACAGAGCTTCACTTAACAAAGATGGTTGACACAAGTTATTTGTGCTTATCAGTGTTTTATTACATGTTCAGAGAACCAACAGCCCTTTAACATATAATCTGATGTAAAACGGAGAAGAGACAGGCAGGCAGGCTGGTGACATTTGCACCCAGGAAAGGGGTTTGGCCTCAGAATGTTTGCTGCGCAGATATGTTGGACATGTCGTGAAACAAGTCAGTCCAAGTTGTGGGTCCAGAGAGAGTATGCCACACTCACAGCTGGGACATGGTCGATATAGGCTCCAAAACCCATCATTTAATTTGGCTGATTGACAGATCTGAGGGGCTGGCTTACAGCTGTGTGAATTTTACAAAATACTGCAGTTATCAGCCATTCCCGGCACTGAGACTGGGTGCAGGGCGGACGTAAATACAAGGTTGTGTCGGTGTTTAGTACAACTCTTTAAATTATAGTAACATTGGATCATTCCCCCTGTTGCCCTCGCTATCCCTCCCCTAAACAGTGCTCAGTATTGTCACACAGATATCAGGATACAAGTAACCCTGTAACTGCTGGAACCCCTGTAAATCCTAATTAACCCTGATTTGACAGGAGCAGGATGGAGAGCAGAGTGTAGGGCAGGGGAGCTAGAAGCAGAGGATATCATTATCTGGAGGTTCCCCGGTGGGTGAAAAGATGAATCGATACCAAGATAAATGCTTTGCCGGATAATGGGATGGAGAGATTTAATCATCTTATACAGAAAGGACCGGGGAGCCCTGCTCACTGCCTTCATTATACGAGGAAACAAGGAGCAGAGTGGCATCCAGACAGATGGAGAGAAACATACAAAGGAGGGAACACACAGTTTGTGTAGAAAGAAAAGGGCTGATAAGAATTCCGATCATGATTCATGTACCCCCCCCCAGTAAAATCCAGACACCCCGACCAGCAGGAAGTGGCTCGGTACACACAGCAAATCAACATTCTGTTCTCCTGTTTCCAAGGATCCCACGGAATTCATCCTTCTCAGCAACCGACAATGAGACGAGTATTAGCTCTCCATCCAGCCATATAACATATAACATGGGTAGGAAACACACAACATAACATATCTCACTGGGTTCTGCCCATAACAGAGGATTGCTATAAATCCAGAACTGAATGCAAAATTTAGACAAAAAAAATTTGATTTGTAAAAATACGCCAAATCGGTTCCAATCACAGCTTGGTTATCTTAAGTTTGAATGTTGCAATTCATATTTTAATTCAGTACAATTCATCTCTTAGGACAGCCGCTGTAAGAATGTGCGTTAAAACTGCCCAGAATGTCTAATACGGATTTGTGGCAGAAATGCCTCTGCCACGTGTTCTTGGAGGGCCTGCTTGCCAGCCTCCTGCAAAAAGACTATGGGCCCTTTAAAAACCTATGTGATTTATGTACTTTTGTACTCCATAAGGAGAGACCAACCATTGGCCTTAATTCCCTGGAACTGTTTTGGACATAGGACCGACCACGTGCATGGTCGGTCAAAATGAAAAAGACCTCAGGGTCGAAACGTTGCTGTTGTGGTTCCAAATAAAGTGCCTGTCTTGAACCAAGGAGTGCCTGGACCTCTTTTCATTTTTAAGTCAAAATTTATGACTTCCATAGAAATCCCAAACCCCTCTTTGGATATGTTGGGAGATGTGACTTTTGTGGGATTTTCATGTGTTTTGGGGGTACTTTTGGGGTGTTGTTAAAATTTATATTTTCTGTGCCTGGAGATAATTGAGTTTAGTACAGTTCCTGACTCAATTATCTCTCAGGCACAGGGGAGGGATTATCCTATTTTGTGTGGGAGTGTCCTGGACATGAGAGCCAATGTCATCACAGTGTGTACTTTGTCACAGTCCCCTCTAAGGTCCAGTGGAGAATGCCCCTGGAATATGTTATGGAAAGCCCCTTGCATGTGGACTTGCATATAAGGACAGTTGTGGCTGCTATTAAACAGTTTAACATCACCCTCAACACAGAGCCTCGTCTTGTGATTGTAGGGAACAGCTATGCTTGCTATTGTAAGAGCTATCCTGCTATACTCTCTGGAGTAGGAGAGATCTGCGCACTGGAAGCTGGATCCCTGACTTGGGTCCAGGGTGGGTGGAGGACAGCGAGACCCCAGCCAAGCTGCGGCAGCTAAGGGTCTACAGCTCTGATGGTGTCTGCTGGAGTGCTTGGAAGTACTCGAAGTTACTAGGAAGCAGTGATTGGCGGAGGCACCCAGTCATGGGGCCAGGCGGTCCGTCACAGGATTATTCACTGAAAAAGTTAAGTTTACATAATTTAGGGTAAAATAGCGAAATTCTCACATTAGCAGAGTTGCTGAATTTCTTTATTTTGGCTATTCGGTTCAAATCTGACAATTCCCAGTGTACCAAACCAAACCCTACGATCAGCAGCTGTTTATCGCGATGATTTACTGGATAACAAAAGTTAAATCTCCCTGAGTGGCGTGGTCAAATATGGAGAAAAAACTACTAGCTATACAGGAAATGTAACCCAAGCAGGGAGCGGCTCACAGTGAACACTGTTATTATTTATAAAGCGCATAGTGCCTTTAATACCGCACATGGTTTGGGAGATGCAGGTAGAGGGACAACATTCCAGCTTATTGTTAGGACAGGCTGGGTGCGTATGGCGGACATTCATGGTGTGCCGGCAGCGGCAGCCGTGTCTCAGCTGCCTGTAATAGATGAATGACTTTTCTCCATTAACGGATCAGTATCAGCTACAGAGAGAGATGGAGGAACCTGTTTAATGCACATCCCACGAGTGGAACATACGGACACTAATTAACCTTCTCACAATGAAGGAGCCACAAAGATTTATGCTTCATGTTTCCCTTCAGCAAAACAACTTTAATCATCTTTGATATAAAATACAAAGATTCAATAAATACCTCCCGTCCTGCACCCGCTGCCTCCCGTCCTGCACCCGCTGCCTCCCGTCCTGCACCCGCTGCCTCCCGTCCTGCACCCCCTGCTTCCCGTTCTGCACCCCCTGCTTCCCGTCCTGCACCCCCTGCTTCCCGTCCTGCACCCACTGCTTCCCGTCCTGCACCCACTGCCTCCTGTCCTGCACCCGCTGCCTCCCGTCCTGCACTCGCTGCTTCCCATCCTGCACCCCCTGCTTCCTGTCCTGCACCCACTACCTCCCGTCCTGCCTCCTGTCCTGCACCCACTGCCTCCCGTCCTGCACCCCCTGCCTCCCGTCCTGCACACGCTGCCTCCCGCCCTGCACCCGCTGCCTCCCGTCCTGCACCCGCTGCCTCCCGTCCTGCACCCACTGCCTCCCGTCCTGCACCCGCTGCCTCCCGTCCTGCACCCCCTGCTTCCCATCCTGCACCCCCTGCTTCCCGTCCTGCACCCGCTGCCTCCCATCCTGCACCCGCTGCCTCCCATCCTGCACCCGCTGCCTCCCGTACTGCACCCGCTGCCTCCCGCCCTGCACCCGCTGCCTCCCGTCCTGCACCCGCTGCCTCCCGTCCTGCAACCACTACCTCCGTCCTGCAACCACTACCTCCCGTCCTGCACCCCCTGCTTCCCGTCCTGCACCCGCTGCCTCCCGTCCTGCACCCGCTGCCTCCCGTCCTGCACCCACTGCCTCCCGTCCTGCACCCGCTGCCTCCCGTCCTGCACCCCCTGCTTCCCGTCCTGCACCCCCTGCTTCCCGTCCTGCACCCGCTGCCTCCCGTCCTGCACCTGCTGCCTCCCGTACTGCACCCGCTGCCTCCCGCCCTGCACCTGCTGCCTCCCGTCCTGCACCCCCTGCCTTCCGTCCTGCAACCACTACTGTTATGGGCAAATGCAAATATTACAAGTTTTAGAATGAAATGTTGTATTTCTTAAACTGTGTACTTTGTCTTTAAGAGATATTGCAAACTGACAAGGTGTTAGAAATGGAACATATTGTTTTTCATAGATGTTTCTTTAAGCAATAACCTCAGTGCATAATATGTTTGCGCCATTTTGTCCCAGACGAATTACAATAACAATAACGCATAAACAAGTTTCAAGGCTATACTACGACTCTTTCAGTACACAATATACTGTGGTAACCCCAAGTTAATGGAACTTCCCCAAATCCGGGAATCTCCCACGACTGTGCACTTACGTCTTAGTATAAACAACAAATAAGCTATTCAGACTTTAAGATGCCATCTTGAACTAAGTCAGGAAAATTTCCATGACGTATGCACCCTTTAGTTATTGCCTTGTATCTTTGCCAAATTAAGGGAGGTCCTAAATTGATTTAAAGTAGACAAGTAACTTTTTCATATATGAACTATGGTGACTCTAAAATGACGACACTTAAGGTATAAATAGGTGTACTTTTAAATGTTAAGAAACGGAGGAGAGACTTGGAGACAGACGCTGCTCCATCTTAAAATGACTGAGAGGCTGACATGATGACATGTTCAGAAGGGTATGTTAATCTATTAATGATATTTGCAAGCATTTCATTTCATCTTATAAACGCTGCTATAATGGATGTTATATGTCTATATTTATATTTTTATATAATAAATATCTAAAAGACAAAACTATTGCTTCCAATACAATCCTTATTTTATATTGTATTCTCAATTATTTACATATGTTAAATAGAGGATCTCTTACTAACTATATAACATTATGGCTAAGATATCTGTATGGTTAGCCCTGCTAAGTTCTATGCTTTAAGACATTATAGAGGTAAATAAGGGAACCGCCCACGGTTACACTACCTCCGTCCTGCAACCACTACCTCCCGTCCTGCACCCCCTGCTTCCCGTCCTGCAACCACTGCCTCCCGTCCTGCACACACTGCCTCCCGTCCTGCACACACTGCCTCCCGTCCTGCACACACTGCCTCCCGTCCTGCACACACTGCCTCCCGTCCTGCACACACTGCCTCCCGTCCTGCACACACTGCCTCCCGTCCTGCACACACTGCCTCCCATCCTGCACACACTGCCTCCCATCCTGCACACACTGCCTCCCGTCCTGCACACACTGCCTCCCGTCCTGCACACACTGCCTCCCGTCCTGCACACACTGCCTCCCGTCCTGCACACACTGCCTCCCGTCCTGCACACACTGCCTCCCATCCTGCACCCCCTGCCTCCCGTCCTGCACACACTGCCTCCCGTCCTGCACACACTGCCTCCCGTCCTGCACACACTGCCTCCCGTCCTGCACACACTGCCTCCCGTCCTGCACACACTGCCTCCCGTCCTGCACACACTGCCTCCCGTCCTGCACACACTGCCTCCCGTCCTGCACACACTGCCTCCCGTCCTGCACACACTGCCTCCCGTCCTGCACACACTGCCTCCCATCCTGCACACACTGCCTCCCGTCCTGCACACACTGCCTCCCGTCCTGCACACACTGCCTCCCGTCCTGCACACACTGCCTCCCATCCTGCACCCGCTGCCTCCCGTCCTGCACACACTGCCTCCCGTCCTGCACACACTGCCTCCCGTCCTGCACACACTGCCTCCCGTCCTGCACACACTGCCTCCCGTCCTGCACACACTGCCTCCCGTCCTGCACACACTGCCTCCTATCCTGCACACACTGCCTCCCGTCCTGCACACACTGCCTCCCGTCCTGCACACACTGCCTCCCGTCCTGCACACACTGCCTCCCGTCCTGCACACACTGCCTCCCGTCCTGCACACACTGCCTCCCGTCCTGCACACACTGCCTCCCGTCCTGCACACACTGCCTCCCGTCCTGCACACACTGCCTCCCATTCTGCACCCGCTGCCTCCCATCCTGCACACACTGCCTCCCATCCTGCACACACTGCCTCCCGTCCTGCACACACTGCCTCCCGTCCTGCACACACTGCCTCCCGTCCTGCACACACTGCCTCCCGTCCTGCACCCTCTTATATCGATAACCTGTCGCTGTCGATACATTTCTTTCATATTAAACATGATGCTCTAGATAGAAAATAATTTATTTTATTTTAAATAAACATTTAATTTGCAATGAAGCGGAAACAGCAGGATTTCTGTTCTTGCAGCGTAGACGCGAAGCTCACCGTAACGTTACTCAGAGCCGAGGGTTCATGGGCAGGTCACATCTCGCTAGTTAAAACATCTCTCTATAGAGACACGCACAGATTCACATTAACATTACAAAGCCAGGGAGAAGATGAGAAAATAACGATATTAACAATGAACCGTGCCGCATTATGGTGCCTGCATGTTGCAGATTTTACAGGGAAATCCGTTTATTTTTAATAAAAAGACCCTGTGTTTATTGTCTGGTAGTTAGAGATTTAAGGGAGATGAAGAGTCCCTCCGGGATCTTGGTTCTTTAGTTTTGATAAATAGAATGTGATTTGTTTATACAGATTGAGACCGATGCGCAGTTTAACACTTTGATAACTCTCCCAAACACAAAACAGAGTCCAGGGCTCTATTTGCCATGCTACCTAGGGCGCTTGATCATTTTAAAGCGGCACTGTCATGCCGAACTTATCTTTCCCCAATCGCTTCCTCTTTTCTTCCTCTCTAAGAACCTGTTCTTCTTTTCTTCATAACTGATGTAGTTTTTGTTACAACGTAAGACAAAGTAGGACTATTTTGTCTTGTGTATTTTTTCTACGCTTGACCATCTTTGACCCAGGGAGGAGATAAGCCTGCTCCCTTTCCTGTAGTTAAAGAAATTTTCCCACAATACTCACCTCTCCTCCTGCTGCTTCATTCAAATGAAATTCCAATCCTAATCGTGCAATGACTGCAACTTGCAGCCGCTTAGTAAATAGCTCCCTAATTCCCACGGTATTAGAAACTATCTACTAAAAGGCCGAAATACCAAAATTTACTAATACTAAATACAGATAACACGAATAGGCCCAAATAGGATCAGAATTTCATTCAAATGAAATCCAGACCCAAACAAAAGTACCGAATGTTGTTCTAAAACAAAAGGACAAGGGGGGCGGGGCCTGACCTGCAAGCAGAGCAGTCGCATGGTGGATGAGCTCCCACCACACAGGCTGTTTATCGGGAAATACCAGCAGATCTCCTGCCTGAATTAATGCCGGGGTGCGCTACCCTTACTGGGGGCGCCCTGGTGAATCATCCGATACCGGACTCGAGTGTTCCCCGCAAGCGAGAACTCCAGGTGACAGGCTGCGGCCTACGGTGGCGGCCTAGCAAGCTTAGGACGGGAGAGGCGGCCGATCTCCCGACCCAGCAGCGCACCAAAGCAGCCGTTCCCACACAAGAGCCCCGTCACCCCCCCCTTGGACCGGCGGGGGTTATCCCGGTCCAAGCCTCGGAGGCAACTGGGAGAGCACAAGCCACTAGAGCTACTAGACCCTCCTGTGACTCACCTAAAATGGTGGCAAACGCGTGGCCCCCGGACCCCAGAGACACCCATCATGAGCTGGAGGACAAGCTGGATGCAATCTTCACGGCTTTCTGGAGACGGCTGGAGTGCAAGATTCGTGAGCGCCAGCAAGCTGCTACCCTCCAGGAGCCACAAGCCCAACCACGCTCCCGTCGCAAACACGTGGTTCTCAGGGTTAAGGGAGCTCGACAAAGACGGCGGCGGAGACGACCGCACTTTCCGGGTCGCAAAGCTACATGCCAGTATCCCGATGCAGTTGGGAATCAACACAGCCGAATAGCCACACACCTAAATCCCTGCTACCAGCCACGACCTGCTCTGAAGCTTCAGCAGTGCCTGCATCCCAAACCACTGACGCCACCTGGGAGCACCGAACAGACAACACTAAGCCTGCCATATGATTCTCCCAAGCCGGTATGCCTTCACCTACATGAGACATCTGGCCCAATCGTGAGACACTTGTGGCTGGACACTGGGATACCACAGCGGGGCGTAGGCTGATCTTGGGACAGAACCTTGTACTTGCAGTATCCTGCAGGGTGTCACAGTACTGCACCCATTGTTGTCGTATGATGTGGGGAGCATACTTCTTTATTCTAAATGGGGGTTGCACAGTTTGCCTATCATGGGGTCTTCTAGGGTTTCTATTCCCACTCTATTATTACCCTACGGTTATAATCTTGAATGCTTTAGTTACAAAACAATAAATGGGTGTAGTTATGCTGGCTAGCAAGCACCATTTTATTGTTCTCTTATAATGTTCTCCGGTAATGCCATGCCTGATGCTCTTTGTGTTAGCAACGCACAACACTAGCATGTAACTATATCCTGACCTACTCAGCATGCATTCTTCTTGTTCTACTTAACTTTTACACTTCAACAGTTACTTATCCTGACCAAATCTTAAGATTAATAATGCTGTTGGACACCATATCATATCATTAATTGTTATAATGTTGTCACTAGACTTAACTAACTCGTAACTAGCTCTGAAAATCGTTTGAGACATGCTGATCCACCATGTCATGTATTAATATAAAAACAGTGCATTTTTTCCTGATATTGTATGTTCCACCAATGCTTTATCTTGTTTTACCCTTAACAATGTCTACATGAAGCTGTTTGCATAATACTGCACTACAAAAATAAAGAATTCAAAAAAAAATAAATGGGCAAACTATACTCATTCTGTTATGATAAAATTCAGTAGTTTCACCAGCAAAATCATTCGAAAGGTGAATGAAGCAACACAAGAACACAGGAGGAGAGGTGAGCATTGTGGGGAAATTTTGTTTGACCACCGGAAACGGAGCGGGCTTGGCTTCTCCGTGGGTCAAAGCTGGTCAAGCGAAGGACAAATACATAAGACAAAGTAGTCACAACTGTGTCTTATGCTTTAACCCCTTAAGGACCAAACTTCTGGAATACAATGGAATCATGACATGTCACACATGTCGTGTGTCCTTAAGGGGTTAAGGAAAACTAGATCAGAAAGGAAGAACAGATCCTGAGAGAGGGCGAGAAAAGGAAGCGATTGGGGAAAGGTAAGTCGGCATGACAGTGCCGCTTTAATCCGGCTCTAATTCAGCACCAGGTCCTGGCATCCCGCTTGCAACAGTTTATTGATTACTATTTACAAAACATGCTAAGGACCAGGGCCTCAGCCCGCCACCTCCACGGGACTTTATTCCGTTACTGCAATCTTAATAGAGAGCCGGTATCAACCCCAGTAAAGCATTTTTTTTTTTTTTTTTTTTTTTAAATATACGCTGACATACATGCCATGCCTCCTTCCAGCTACTATTCGAAGGAACATGGAGTCTGTGACGAAATGCCTTTTGTCACTGGGTTTATTGGTCACAAGCTGCCCTTTACCCATGGCTGTTGGAGGAGCCTGATTGCCAGCCTCGTACCTGTTGACTATGGTCCCTGGGAGATTTGGCCCTTCAGGTGCAACATTTGGGCATATTGTATTTTATTGTGCGACTACTGGCCCTTTAAGCACAGTGAATGGTATTTTATTTTACTGCTGCTGGCCCTTTAAGAACTGTCTGGGGACATATTGAGACTTTGGGTAACAATACCCTTTAAGACTATGGCCCCTGGAAGGTATTACCTGTTAGACTCTTTTAGCAGATTGGATTTTA
Source organism: Pelobates fuscus (assembly GCF_036172605.1). Lineage (NCBI taxonomy): Eukaryota > Metazoa > Chordata > Amphibia > Anura > Pelobatidae > Pelobates > Pelobates fuscus. The sequence goes on along the minus strand of NC_086320.1, from coordinate 383,245,049 downwards.
TAAGACTGTCCCTTTAAATAATATGGAACAATTCTGCAGCTTTAAATTGGCACTTCGGATGCAGCCGAAGTGGCCGCCATTCGACAAACGAACACGTGGCGGCGGCCATCTTTGTTCCTTCGAACGAGGTCAGCGGTGTGTGTAGCCAAATCCATGGAACTGAAATCGGCTACACATTTTACCAAACACTGCTGACCCTTACCTTCTCCTACACTTCGTTTTTCAGCTTCAGAGACTAAGTCCCGTTCGAATATTTGACCGACCGCACAGCCCAAATCTATGGAACTGTTTTGGGCAGGAAATTGTGCTTGCGGTCGGTCATAAAGGACTTCCAACCAACTTTTGATCCACTGGAGGGATTTGTCTGATTTTTGGAAGGGTTTATGTTTAAAGTGTGCTGACTCTAAATATGAAGATTGGATGTACGGTTTTAAAGTTATAGCACATGTATAAAAACTGTAGTTTTCCTGGCTGTAATAATTATGTTAACTGGTTATCTGAGGGGAGGGAACCTGTGGGTTGCAACCGTTATGCTATTGGCTATTTTACCCCTCCCCTGTGGGCGGTCTTATATGTCTAAGATGGAAATAAAAGCAGACTGGGTGTGCTAGCACCTCAGATCATCTTGGACCTTCATGAAGTTTCGGCTCATGTTTGGGGGATTGGAGAACTACACTCTGGGGATTGCAATAATCACTATACTCCCCAGGGTATAATCACTAAGCTCTGCTAAGAGCTTGTTTTTGTTCCTGCTCTCTGGAATTCGGAGAGGTCCACCTACTGGAAGCTGGACCCTGGTCTTCGGCCCAGAGTGGGTGGAGACGGTGAAACCCCAACCAAGCTGTGGCGTTTTGTGGGGTCTGCAGTGGTTATGGTGTCAGGCAGAGTGCTTGGAGTCCTCGGAAAGCACTAGGAGCATCCGTCAGCGGAGGGTACCCGGTCGGGGTGCCAGCGGTTCCGTTACAGAGTCTATGCCCAAATATCTAAATTCTTAGTTGGTGGGGTGACATCTCCCCCTCAGGAGACCCCTGTCTGATAAACTAGTCTGCATATTTTAGTTGCCAAACACTACAGACTGATTTCATCCCACACACTTCCTAAAATCGGCGCAGATAATAACAGTGTGCGAGGCTGCGCCACGCAGGGACTGATGCTATTTCTGCCCAATGCTAAGAACATGCGTGGGCACACGATATTAACAGGTACAGAGAGGAAGCTGAGGGGAGAGGCTAAAACCTCTCAGAGGATGTGCTTTCCAAGATTGAAAGTCAAAGAGAAGCAGATTAAAACTGAGAAACGCACACACCTTTCTGGGTATTGTGTAAATATCAATTAACAAGTTCTGTTTAATAAGTATATTTATAAACAGTAAGGCAATATACCCTTATTACAGAGCAGACGCAAGGTGAGAGCAAGCAAATGTACGAGACTGACTGTTTTAATACATGATACATGATGTGTGTAATAATAACCTTATTACAGGCAGGAGTGATGTCAGAACCAGTGTGTAATAATAACCTTATTACAGACAGGAGTGATGTCAGAACTAGCCTGTAATAATAACCTAGTTATAGACAGTAGTAGTGTTAGAACCAGTGTGTAATACTAACCATATTATAGATAGCAGTAATGTCAGAACCAGCCTGTAATAATAACCTTATTATAGACAGGAGTGATGTCAGAAATAGCCTGTAATAATAACATTATTATAGACAGGAGTGATGTCAGAACTAGCCTGTAATAATAACATTATTATAGACAGGAGTGATGACAAAACTAGCCTGTAATAATAACCATATTATAGACAGGAGTGATGACAGAACTAGCCTGTAATAATAACATTATTATAGACAGGAGTGATGACAAAACTAGCCTGTAATAATAACCTTATTATAGACAGGAGTGATGACAAAACTAGCCTGTAATAATAACCTTATTATAGACAGGAGTGATGACAGAACTAGCCTGTAATAATAACCTAGTTATAGACAGGAGTGATGACAGAACTAGCCTGTAATAATAACCTTATTATAGACAGGAGTGATGACAGAACTAGCCTGTAATAATAGCCTTATTATAGACAGTGGTGATGTCAGCATAGACTCATGGTTGTGACCCATATTTTGGCCTTTGAAATAGGCACACCGATCACACTGTGGGCAGTGTTTGTAGTTCATTGTAGCATCAATACTTTTCTGATGATGAAGAGATGTTTAACCATGGAAGAGTCTAAATGACTTTCTAAAATGTATTTGTTATTTGTTATACTAAAATGTAATAATTGGTTGCCAAGTTAGTGCAAGCTACAACGATATCATTAGTTTCAGTTATGTCATTTAATTAAAGAAATACTGTCATTTCAGTGATGTAAGAATACCGGTACTTTTGATTCTGTAATACAGTACATGTCTGATGTAAGAGGAATTGCAGTGAGTAATTTGGTGATGTCATAGGATCATTTCAGTGATGTAAGAGTAATACAGGAATGTCAGAGTGCATTTATTTTCTGAAACACATACTTTTAGTTGGGCTAATACAGACACCCCGGGTAAGGTGCCGTACTTCAGTACACCGGTCATGTTGCCGAGATAAAGAGTTTTATTGCCCGGAGCCGGTTTCATTATGGGATATTGGTGTGTGCAGGGTACATTGTATCACTGATTGGCATGAGGGCACTTACCTTACATGCCAGGTTCTCTACCAGTGCAATCATGGAGTTTTTGAAGAGCGTGGCAGCTGTCAGAGGCCTTTTGGTCACCTCGCTGATGCTCAGTTGTCCATCTGGCCACATTTCCCTCAGGACGGGATCTTTGCTGGAATGGAAGAGAAGACTGAAGTGGGTTTCTGGGGGCAGCCACATTTTTCTATGGTTCACCCTCTGTAATGGGCCCCAGTAAATGTTACCGAGAACCTCGAAATGTTTCCAGCTCAGATTATCATATCACCAAGATCAAACATTTGGCAATGATTCGTTTGATGGTCAGTTTGGTGTTTATTTGATATTATCTGGCTGGGTTTCCTGTTCCTGATTAATTCCCAGATGGCTGCACCAGGATTAGGGGATTCGATATATTGGGGTTCTGTAAGGAACTATTTTTTTTTTAACAGAAAGGATGCAAGGAATAGCCTTCCAGTAGAGGTGGAAAAACTGATACAGTGAAAGAAGTCAAGAATGCTTAAGATAAACACCAAGCTGCCCTGAGCAGGAAATGTGGCTTTTATCGGCTGTCAGACTCTTTAAACCGAGGCACAAAATTGTAGAAGTAGAATAATCACCTTCGATATCCATGGCAACTGTCCCACTTTTAGAATTCGCCCCCCTTTCTTGATTGCTAAGAAATCTGCCCTACGTGTTTATTTACATTTAGTATATGGCCTGAAATACAATGACCTCATTGCATTTAAAAAAACAAAAAATTCCTATTATTATTGGTATTTATATAGCAGCAACGTATTTCACAGTGTTTTGCAATATTATAAAGGGCTGAACACATGAGGCAAACAATTACAAATCTCGACAGGACCCTGCTGAAATGAGTTTACAATCTGGAGGGTTATGCTCAATAGTAATGATTGAAGCTGCAATGATTAACCGTGCAGAGTCATGTGAAACATAGCTAGTAAGCAAAACTAAGGAGGCTATATAGGACCTCTGTTTAGGCCCGAATCTCCAGCCGTGGCACTGATGGGGCTCCTAGACTCAGAAGGCAGATTAACAGATCTCCCTGCTCAGCCCGGAATCCCCTCACTTTGTTGAGGGAGCACTGTGGTCTGCACCAATAGCTAGTGCAGACCACTTTAAGAGCTCCTTTGCAGTCCTTCTCAGTGATTCAGAACACCACAGCCTGGAGCTCTTAAAGTGATCTGCACCCAATATTGGTGCACACCACAATGCTCCCCCCACTGGACCACTGGGAATCCAACTCACTCTCCACTGGACCACCTGGGATCATATCCCCCTCTTGCAAAACGGTAAGTAGGAAGAGGCATAATAAAAACTTGCACACACACACACGGTATTTCTCTGTGACTCCAGTTCTCCAGTTCTAAATCCACCTCCAGCAAAGCTCCTAATGTCTACGTGTTCATTAGCGTGAGTGCGTTTTATGTTTTAATGGAATTGTAATGGAATTAATGGTAAATCCCCATTGGGGACTCCTCTGTGTGCGCTGACTTTGTAGGGTTTGAAGATCCAAACAATAAATCCTGTAGGTATCGAACACAACCCCAATGTTTAATGTCCACGTATATTAAATACATGTCCCATATCCTGCCTAATACAGGGTTATTTACTAAAATGAGAACTGTGAATTTCATATTTAAGGCCAAAAAAGCTGAACTGACTGGAGAAATTCTCCAAGGCGCTATGATTCCAGTGCTGCTGTTTTCCCTTTTTTCTTACACGTTTTATTGATATCGTGGCATGTCTGTTATAACACCACTAGAACAGAGTCATCTAAGAAATAAAAGCAGGTTTGCAGTTCTGAACATGGGAAGCAAATAACAGAATTTTTAGCAAAAAGCTGTTAGCGAGTGGCGATTCCCAGAGAATACTTGGTGCCAGTCCTTGGCAAGGTACAGCTGGTGAATCGGTGTCACTGGAAACGAGAGATCTTATTGGCAGTACATGTCTTGTGTGTTGATGTACGAAATAAAATTCTAGTAAGAAAGAAAGACGTAGAAGGTGCTTTCGCTCTTCACAGCCAGCGGGAAACGATTTCCAGAGCGTTACTCCACAAAGAATAACACAATGCTAAGAAACCAAAATCAAATTGTGCTGAATTACTGATTTGTTTTATTAGCGGAGAAACATTTATTCCAGGACAACTGCTGGCTCATGCACTGAATTAATTAATGAACTGAATAATACACAGAGTTAATTAAACAAGTTAAATAAGCGATTGCAATTTTATTCCTATTAAATGTGCGCAGCAAAGAATCATGGTGAAATTCAGAACTAATGGGGTGTGTTCATTAAGGCCTCAATTTAATATTTTTTGATAAGATTTTCAAATGATTTAATATGTTGAAATAGATTTTAATTTTGTATTATTTTGTTATTTTTGTATATCTGACATATTTTTTATGTTTGAATTTTATGTAAAAATTCTAGAAGTTTATCCAAAAACATTAAATCATTTGAAAAGCTAAATCAAGGCCCAAGTCGGGAATTGAAAATTGGAGGCCAAAAATAGTCAAAATGCAAATAAAGATTCCGTTTTGAGCTTTACTATTTTGACCTTAATTTTGCAAATGTCATCTCAAATCTTTCCAGTTTTTAGCAACTGCATGGGCTCATGATAGGTGAAAGATTATAAGTAAGAACAGGGTCAAAGAGAAATTAAAAATCCAATAGGTCGGGGCAGGGGGCACAGGTTCAAAAGGATTAAAATCCAATACATCAGGGCAGGTGGCACAGGTTGAAAAGGATTTAAATCCAATATGTCAGGGCAGGGGGCACAGGTTGAAAAGGATTTAAATCCAATAGGTCAGGGCAGGGGGCACAGGTTGAAAGGGGATTAAAATCCAATAGGTCGGGCAGGGGGCACAGGTTGAAGGGGATTAAAATCCAATAGGTCAGGGCAGGGGGCACAGGTTGAAGGGGATTAAAATCCAATAGGTCAGGGCAGGGGGCACAGGTTGAAGGGGATTAAAATCCAATAGGTCAGGGCAGGCGGCGCAGGTTGAAGGGGGGTTAAAATCCAAAAGGTCGGGGCAGGGGGCACAGGTTGAAAAGGATTTAAATCCAATAGGTCAGGGCAGGGAGCACAGGTTGAAGGGGGATTAGAATCCAATAGGTCGGGGCAGGGGGCGCAGGTTGAAGGGGGATTAGAATCCAATAGGTCGGGGCAGGGGGCGCAGGTTGAAAAGGATTACAATCCAATACATCAGGGCAGGTGGCACAGGTGGAAAAGGATTAAAATCCAATACATCAGGGCAGGTGGCACAGGTTGAAAAGGATTAAAATCCAATAGGTCAGGGCAGGTGGCACAGGTGGAAAAGGATTTAAATACGATAGGTCAGGACAGGGGGCACAGGTTGAAGGGGGATTAGAATCCAATAGGTCGGGGCAGGGGGCGCAGGTTGAAGGGGGATTAGAATCCAATAGGTCGGGGCAGGGGGCGCAGGTTGAAAAGGATTACAATCCAATACATCAGGGCAGGTGGCACAGGTGGAAAAGGATTAAAATCCAATACATCAGGGCAGGTGGCACAGGTTGAAAAGGATTAAAATCCAATAGGTCAGGGCAGGTGGCACAGGTGGAAAAGGATTTAAATACGATAGGTCAGGACAGGGGGCACAGGTTGAAGGGGGATTAGAATCCAATAGGTCGGGGCAGGAGGCGCAGGTTGAAAAGGATTACAATCCAATACATCAGGCAGGTGGCACAGGTGGAAAAGGATTTAAATACGATAGGTCAGGACAGGGGGCACAGGTTGAAGGGGGATTAGAATCCAATAGGTCAGGACAGGGGGCACAGGTTGAAGGGGGATTAGAATCCAATAGGTCGGGGCAGGGGGCACAGGTTGAAAAGGATTACAATCCAATACATCAGGGCAGGGGGCACACGTTGAAGGGGGATTAAAATCCAGTAGGTTATCATACTCAGATATATATCAGCAGACCATGTATGACATTTGTTTGCGCTACCCCTTTGATGTATTTCTAGCCATTAATATAATTTATAGTTAATAACCTGTGGGTAAGACACAGATGCTGAGAGAATGAAACAGACCATGCCAAGCTTGGCTCTGTATCCAAAATGTCCCTGCTTCAGCTATTTAGTGATTTAGAGAATTAACGTCCTGTACCTTTAATGTGGTACATGATTATGTTTACTGGGCTAAGAGAACTGTTAACAAATCCTGCAGGGGGCGCATCTGAGCAGGAGTGTAGTTTTGGCTAAAAGCCACTCAACATATCCACAATAAAAGGCATTGTCTGAGAAGCTCAGTAAATACTCAGGCATGCGAAGAGTTAATCCCATTTTATCTCAATGCTAGATTTAATGGATTTATTTATTCGTTTTCTTAAAGCGGTTATTTATGTATTTTCCAGAACGGCCCATATAGCGCACTTGTGGCGTTCACGCTCCAGCGGGGCTATAGATCTACAGGATACGTCGTGCCATCGCTCTCCTGTTAGATACTAAAAATTTACTAATTGGCTGGAATCACAGCCTCCACATAGCAGCACAGACCGTCTTTATTTATAGCAGAGAAAAGAAATGTCAGGCTCTACGCTTGTCAATGGAAATGCAAGAAAATTGGGCTCTGGGATGGGAGGACACTGTTAAATAAAATATTAGATGGGAGACTGTACAATGCAGTAACGCGCTACCTGTCAGGATCTCATGTGATCAGAAGGGAAAGTTGGCATCTAACAGATTTGTCATTGGCTTGGTTCAGCTTGGCATCAGCTTGAGACAGATCTAACACAAGAAGCAGACACTATGCACGATGGGAATGTGCCCATCACTGGAGGCAGGGTGGCATATCCCACACATCTAGCATCGCCAGCTGCTGGGAAATCCAACTCCCATTAGACTCAGCCAGCAAAGAGAGGACACTGCGTGTCTGATGGTGTCCACAGATTACAACTCACATAGCACAGAAAGGATCCACGCAGCCACACGTGGAACTAAACATCAATAATTATACCAATTATAAACCAGTCTTATTTTCAGGACGTCTTTAGAAGAAACAACACCCACTTTAGCAAACAAACAACGTTTGTCATATAAAACAAAACCAGCTGTATCTGCATTGCAAAATGTATACGTGGAACTCACAGATACAAACAGAAATCCGTCACCAAAACCCATTTTAAAGGCTGGGACCACATATTGGCCACCGGGCTCACTGCCCACAGGGAGAATTATATAAAAGTCCTGTGTGCACTAACATCGCCAGGGGGACAGATTCTAACTCTTCACGCCCCTTGGACTTCAATCGTCATCATGTTTGGCAACCCTAGGGCAGTGTGGCACAATGAGTCCAATACATAGACAGCAGCGGTTGTGTTTTGTATGAATAATCAATAACAGTTCTAATAACTGGAGAGGAGGACTGAAGGGAGAGTTTCCCTCTTTTTGGGGAGAAGGCTGGCAGAATCACTTGGATACATGAAATAAACATGGAAATCATAGTATCTGCTCCTTTTGGAATTAGAGACCCACTGAGAGCCAGACCCCCTTTCTGGAACAAACTGAACATTTGACAGAACCAATCTATTTCATCCCCCAAGGATGTCCATGTCTCCAGGAGATAAAGGGACATGGCCAACCGTATGACTGTTTAGATGAGCCTGTGGGCATTGAAGACTCCCGTTACCTCCCACTATCTTCTGTTATCTCACGTTGCCTCCCATCATCTCACGTTGCCTCCCATCATCTTCCGTTGCCTCCCATCATCTCCCATTGTCTTCAGTTATCTCCTGTTACCTCCCGATTCACTCACCTGTTATATAGTAAACGTTTGAAATCTTGGAATAAGGTGTCCTTGTTCTTATCCAGGAAACCCTCCACGGAATACCTGGAAAAAGAAAATAGTGTAACGAAACTGTGTTTAATATCTTTTCATAGTTGTTTGCTAATTAATGACTTTAATTAGTTTATCGGGCTTGTATCCTTCAATAAGGAAATCACAGAGTTTATAAAGGGACATTACTCCTTCTCAGGTAAATAGGATTTTGGGTGAAGCAGATGGCAGATCCATTATTTAGCAGAGCTAAGTAGACTTGATACTCACGTAACATTGCCGGCGTAATGCTTAATGCGAAAATCACGATTAAACGCCATGGACTTGTCAGCGGTCGAAAGCTACGGGAGAAAATGTTAATGTTACCAATTACTGCAGACACGAAGGCTAAAATATAGGGTCCAAAACACACGGAGGTAAAAAGTTGGGGATAATATAAAGCGATCACCTGCTCCCACCCAATGCCCCATAATTCTAGTTATACCCTGAGCCCTGTGACACTTTACCTTAATATTATTATTTATAAAGCACCAACAAATTCTGCGGCGTTGTACAATGGGTGGATGTACAGAAACAACCGCTGAGGGCCCTGCTTAAACCAGATCCCATCCTTGGGGGAGTGGGGTAAAATTACACAAGGTGAGAGTAGGGTGTATTCAATGTTTGGGGAAAGTCGAATTCTAGAGTAGTTTACAGTGTAGGTTGGTTTTTAGATGATGCTGTTGCATTAAAGAAGGGTGAGCTGTTAGCAGTTTAAATGATAATCCTTCTCGAAGACGTGACTTTTCAGACTGGAGACTGTGTGAGAGTCTAATGGAGCCGGGAAGGGAGTTCCATAGGAACAGATTCTCATTGGTCCCACCTTTCTGCTGGTGTAGTGGGGGTGTCTGCCCAGCTTGCTGTTCATGGACTCCAGAAATATGGTGTCCGTGACATCTCCCACCGTCAGACAGGCCTCGTCCAGGATGGAGATGATGCCTTTGTGAGGTTGTTCAACTAGATCCACGATAATCTGATTATTAAAGTATTCAATCTGCAAAAGGAAACAAGAAAAGGTGCACTTCATTGAATGGGAGCCATTCCCAGCATTTTACATATTACCGCCATGGTGTGTTACATGGTCAGCCAGCAGGTGGTGCCCCAGGTTATCTATTCTCCAAGAAGTGGCAGTGTCACTTATAGAGTAATTTTTATATGGCAGCAGCTGGGGCGGGAGAAGGGGTAGAAGAGGTATACTTACCTGGAGCCCTCTCGCCATCTCCTGCCTTCAGTACTTGGAGCATGAACTACCAGGAACTGCGTTGTGTGCAAGAACTGGTGATTTCTTAGTGCAGCAATAAATACTGCATGGGATACTGCATGGGATTGGCTGCCGTACTGCCCCGTACTGGGGAGCAGAGCGCCCTCACCTGGTAACTCACGGAATCTGTCTACGTGCCATGGGTTCCTTCTAATATAATGTTATAGCAGAATTTAACCCACAGATCCCCACAACGCCATATACTCCATCTACGTGGAACTCACGTGCTGCCACTCGATGCCCTCTCGCTGGTACTCATTCTGTTCTTGCCGAAGGATCAGTTCAATGAATAACTGTTGCAGTTTCTCATTACAGTAATTAATACAGAATTGTTCAAAGCTGGAAAAAATAAAATTAAACATCAGTGATAAAATGGTAACAAACTATGGCGCAAAGCAAGGTATAGCGCAATCAAACTGTCTCCCAGACTGCGGATATTTCTATTACTACTTTAGGGTAGAGAGAGGTACAGTAAGTGCAGTAGGTATACAGTGTATGTATAGTTTATTCATACATTAAGGTTACATTATAGTAGAGGTAACAGTGGTGGCTGGTGAAGTTTTAAGATGGTGGGGCACCAGACTCCTGAAAAATTTCCTATACAGTGCAGAGAGCTGAGCATAATACAGAGATGCCTATACAATACATAGAGCTGGGTACAATACAGAAATATCTATACAATAGACAGAGCTATACAATACACACACACACACAGAGTACAGTCACACACACACACATACACACAGAGTACAGTCACACACAGAGTACAGTCACACACACACACACACACACACACAGAGTACAGTCACACACACACACACACACACAGAGTACAGTCACACACACACACACACAGTACAATCACACACACACAGAGTACAGTCACACACACACAAACACAGAGTACAGTCACACACACACACACAGAGCACAGTCACACACACACAAACACAGAGTACAGTCACACACACACAAACACAGAGTACAGTCACACACACACACACAGAGTACAGTCACACACACACACACAGTACAGTCACACACACACACACACAGAGTACAGTCACACACACACAGAGTACAGTCACACACACACAGAGTACAGTCACACACACACACACACACAGAGTACAGTCACACACAGAGTACAGTCACACACACACACACAGAGTACAGTCACACACACACAGAGTACAGTCACACACACACACAGAGTACAGTCACACACACACACAGAGTACAGTCACACACACAGTTACCTCTTTCCATTATGGGCTAGAAGGAGGGAGAGGAGGTAGTGCAGCTCTTGTAGTGTAGTTGTTGGGGAAGCAGTGACTCTTTCCTGTGTCCCCCTTCCTGTCCAGCAGTTACCAGGGGCTCTGGGAGCTTTAAGCTCTGTCCCTGTTGCCATTTAGCCCTACCTCCTCCACGCGGTAATTCCCCGCCCTGCCTTGCTATCTACTTTCAGAGTCCCGGGTGGGAAATAATGAAATCTTTCACCCAGGTACCTGCTTTAGCTCCCCCTGCACTCCTGTGACCCGGCCATGTGTGACCTTCGTCGGCCGCAGGGGATGTTTCTTTGTCCCCCCATCCCCTGTCTCTCTCTGTTACCCCTCTGTCTCTTTGTCCCCCCTTCCCCTGTGTCTCTCTATTACCCCTCTGTCTCTGTTTCCCCCTTTCCCTGGTGTCTCTCTATTACCCCTCTGTCTCTGTTTCCCCCTTTCCCTGGTGTCTCTCTATTACCCCTTCCCCTGTGTCTCTCTATTACTGTTCTCTTTGTCCCCCCATACCCTGTGTCTCTTTGTCGTCGTCCCCTTCCCCTGTGTGTTTCTATTACCCCTCTATTTGCCCCCCATCCCCTGTGTCTCTCTATTACCCCTCTGTCCTGGTGTCTCTCTATTACCCCTTCCCCTGTGTCTCTCTGTTACCATTCTCTTTGCCCCCCTATCCCCTGTGTCTCTTTGTCGTCGTCCCCTTCCCCTGTGTGTTTCTATTACCCCTCTATTTGCTCCCCATCCCCTGTGTCTCTCTATTACCCCTCTGTCCTGGTGTCTCTCTATTACCCCTTCCCCTGTGTCTCTCTATTACCGTTCTCTTTGTCCCCCCATCCCCAGTGTCTCTTTGTCGTCGTCCCCTTCCCCTGTGTGTTTCTATTACCCCTCTATTTGCCCCCCATCCCCTGTGTCTCCCTATTACCCCTCTCTTTGTCCCCCCATTCTCTGTGTCTCTCTATTACCCCTCTATTTGCCCACATCCCCTGTGTCTCTCTATTACCCCTCTCTTTGTCCCCCCCATCCCCTGTGTCTCTCTATTACCCCTCTCTTTGCACCCCATCCCCTGTGTCTCTCTATTACCCCTCTATTTGCCCCATCCCCTGTGTCTCTCTATTACCCCTCTCTTTGTCCCCCCATCCCCTGTGTCTCTCTATTACCCCTCTATTTGCCCACATCCCCTGTGTCTCTCTATTACCCCTCTCTTTGCACCCCATCCCCTGTGTCTCCCTATTACCCCTCTCTTTGTCCCCCCATCCCCTGTGTCTCTCTATTACCCCTCTCTTTGTCCCCCCATCCCCTGTGTCTCTGTTACTCCTCTCTTTGTCGTCGTCCCCTTCCCCTGTGTGTTTCTATTACCCCTCTGTTTCTGTGTCCCTGCTGACCTTGTCACAGGAGGACTGAGGGCGGGGGCAGAGCTAACTATCATGCTCCCTCGCGGTTCCCATAATTCCCAGCATGTACACATCATGGAGTAATCCCTGTGCTGGGAATTACGGGAACTGCGAGGGAGCATGGTAGTTAGCTCTGCCTCCTCCCTCAGTCCTCCTGTGCTGACAGCTATACTACTATCAGTATCAGTGGGTGTGCCCCCGGACCGGTTAGTCATACACCACAGGAGATAGGGCCGCCGGCCGCAAGGTAAGTAACCACCTCAGAGTGTGCCGCCGGACCGGCCACCCGGCGGCACAGACACTGTCCTCACACACGGCACCGCTAACACACACACACACACACATTACATCCCACACCCAGTGCACCCCTCACAAAATGCACCCTACACCCAGTGCACCCCTCACAAAATGCACCCTACACCCAGTGCACCCCTCACACATTACAGACACACACAACATCCCTTATACACACTATATTCCAGGCACACAGCTTTGAATTCCTGGCACTATAGTATGCCTTTAAATACCCAGATGGCACAAACTGCGAATGGGTCAGGGTGGAATCACACCCAATGTAAACACTGGGGCCCTGATTATCAATATCTGGGGCTGTGTGTGACTAATATCACTATTGATTATCTGCTGTAATCCCCTTGGTACCGGGTGTATTATATGACGGGTAATATCACTATTGATTGGCTGCTGTAATCCCCCTGGTACAGGGTGTATTATATGACGGTAATATCACTATTGATTATCTGCTGTAATCCCCCTGGTACACGGTGTATTATATGATGGTAATATTACTATTGATTGGCTGCTGTAATCCCCTTGGTACAGGGTGTATTATATGACGGTAATATCACTATTGATTGGCTGCTGTAATCCCCTTGGTACAGGGTGTATTATATGACGGTAATATTACTATTGATTGGCTGCTGTAATCCCCTTGGTACAGGGTGTATTATATGACGGTAATATCACTATTGATTGGCTGCTGTAATCCCCTTGGTACAGGGTGTATTATATGACGGTAATATCACTATTGATTGGCTGCTGTAATCCCCTTGGTACCGGGTGTATTATATGATGGGTAATATCACTATTGATTGGCTGCTGTAATCCCCCTGGTACAGGGTGTATTATATGACGGTAATATCACTATTGATTGGCTGCTGTAATCCCCTTGGTACCGGGTGTATTATATGATGGGTAATATCACTATTGATTGGCTGCTGTAATCCCCCTGGTACAGGGTGTATTATATGACGGTAATATCACTATTGATTGGCTGCTGTAATCTCCTTGGTACAGGGTGTATTATATGACGGGTAATATCACTATTGATTGGCTGCTGTAATCCCCTTGGTACAGGGTGTATTATATGACAGTAATATCACTATTGATTGGCTGCAGTAATCCCCTTGGTACAGGGTGTATTATATGACGGTAATATCACTATTGATTGGCTGCTGTAATCTCCTTGGTACAGGGTGTATTATATGACGGGTAATATCACTACTGATTGGCTGATGTAATCCCCTTGGTACAGGGTGTATTATATGACGGGTAATATCACAAATGGTGGATACAATGCTAATAGATTGACAGACTGGTAGAGCCCCTCCGTTTCCTGAGTCCTTGTCCATTCCCTGTTTCCCCGTCTCTGTATATAGGCCACTTCGACTCTGCACTAAAACAGAAATATCAGAAGGACACGTGACAGCCAGGCACGGGGATACAGGGAAACACGTGTCGGTAAAACAAACACAATTAACTGCCTGCGTTCCACTGTTCTCTGACAGCTCTGTGCCTGGCCGTAGCCTCTCCCTGTGTTCATGCCATTCCCGGACTCCTTTAGCAATCATTGTGCAGCACAAGCAGATACTGGGATAGAAACAGACTGGGCATTATTCACTATACTGCCATCGTACAGACCTGACCTTGGAATTGTACAATCCAGATACAAATATCAGCTTTACAAATCGTCTGTTTCTCTAACATGGACTGTGTGTAAATAATGCCCAGAGTGGGTTCATATCACACATTCCATCCTTAGACAATATTATAATGTTATTTACAGGAATTCGCTTCATGTCTGATTTACAGCAATTCATTATTTGCTTGTTTTTCCTGATTATTTCAATTTGGTTTACGATTCACCACAATTCACTGTTTAGTAAATAAACCCTATGGATTGTATATTTTGAAAATTCCGTTTTGTTTGAGAAAACTAATCTGCAACAAACAGACAAACAAACAGACAGACAAACAAACAAACAAGCTGTATCTCTCCTGACGCCCTATTAGGACGTCCTCCTGCTAGCTTTGATGCCAGCCCACACCCAATTCAAGGTTAGCAGGCACTGGCTTGGTTATAACCCTCCAGCATTCACGGATTAAATGCGTTTTTATTGAAATGTAATATTACTTTACGGAGGTACACCTGCCGTTTATTTCTCTGCATCTGGCTGCTGTTACCATGGCATTTTACCAGGAGATAGCTAGCGGGCCTGGCCACGTGACTGGTTGGCATCTACCTGCTCTGGGCCCCTCACTGTGCATCCAGGAAGCGTCAGGGGATGGAGGGGGGGGGGGAGGGGGGGTCAGTACAAAGACATGCAATACAAGGGCCTTTACACCCCCTTTATGTTCTCCAGCGGGACTAAAAATACAATCATTACCTGATGACAGGAAATTCAAATTCCATTATAGTAGGGATATTTATGGAGAGTAATGTGATTATTTCTATAGCACCAACACATTCTGCAGCGCAGTACAAATGGAATATATATAAATAATATTAAAGTGAACAGGAACAAGGAACACATACCCCGTCACCGCTACACTAGGAGTTATGGCATTCAGAGGGGAGCATGATAGGCCTATTGGGGGTCACTTCAATCACTATTGCTGAATGTGTCAAACAAAGGGTCTGTCAGTATGGCATGCATGCGCATGGGGCTGACAAGTGTCCCAGGGCTGCCCATGTACAGAGCTCTGCCCTGAGATAGCTTAACGCACAGTCACCTGCTTTCTGGGGACGTGTTTCTGTTGGCTCTAATTGGCCTCTAGGGGCAGTTGGGAAGAAACACGAGGTAAGAGTTCATCGGAGCTCACAATCTAACGGCAGATCATACCGTTACCCCATGTAAAACAAGCACTTACCTGTTATTGTCAAATATCTCGAATCCGTATATATCCAGCACCCCGATCACTGTGTTCTTTCCGTGGATTCGGGCGTCATAATCCTTCACTTCGATTACGCTGTTGATGCGTCCGACAATCCAGCAGAAGAGTCTCTCGTAAACGGCCTGTAGAGAGAGAAAGGAGAGACTTTGCAGGAAGGTACAAATAAAAACTGATTGAATTCTTATCAGATAAAAAGTATCAGACTGCAAGACACACGCCATTAGCGACAGATAAACCACAGTCGGCGGGTAACACGGCGAGCGAGGAACGATAGGATGGGCGAGTTATATCGGAGTTAAAGGAACACTATAGTCACCTAAATTACTTTAGCTAAATAAAGCAGTTTTAGTGTATAGATCATTCCCCTGCAATTTCACTGCTCAATTCACTGTCATTTAGGAGTTAAATCACTTTGTTTCTGTTTATGCAGCCCTAGCCACACCTCCCCTGGCTATGATTGACAGAGCCTGTATGAAAAAAAAAACTGGTTTCACTTTCAAACAGATGTAATTTACCTTAAATAATTGTATCTCAATCTCTAAATTGAACTTTAATCACATACAGGAGGCTCTTGCAGGGTCTAGCAAGCTATTAACATAGCAGGGGATAAGAAAATCTTAATTAAACAGAACTTGCAATAAAGAAAGCCTAAATAGGGCTCTCTTTACAGGAAGTGTTTATGGAAGGCTGTGCAAGTCACATGCAGGGAGGTGTGACTAGGGTTTATAAACAAAGGGATTTAACTCCTAAATGGCAGAGGACTGAGCAGTGAGGCTGCAGGGGCATGTTCTATACACCAAAACTGCTTCATTAAGCTAAAGTTGTTCAGGTGACTATAGTGTCCCTTTAATGGTACGCAGCGAGGTCCAGGCCACGAGGATTTCCATTACATGGGCTCAAACATTGGGAGCCAGAAATGGCAATGTTCTGATCTGATATTCATTGAATGGAACCTAAAAGGCCAGGACTCCATGAAATCTCACTCAGGAGAGATGCTACCACGCACAACGTCACACAGGCACAATAACAGGGTTGGTCACTAAAGTGAGAATTCAAAGTGAAATCAAACTGAATTTCAAATTTCAGGACACATAGCCACACTGTACACTATATGCTATTACACTATATGATTACACTATATGCTATTACACTATATGCTATTACACTATATGCTATTACACTATATGCTGTTACACTATATGCTATTACAGTATATGCTATTACACTATATGCTATTACACTATATGCTATTACACTATATGCTGTTACACTATATGCTATTACAGTATATGCTATTACACTATATGCTATTACACTATATGCTATTACACTATATTCTATTACACTATATGCTATTACACTATATGCTATTACACTATATTCTATTACACTATATGCTATTACACTATATGCTATTATACTATATTCTATTACACTATATGCTATTACACTATATGCTATTACACTATATGCTGTTACACTATATGCTATTACAGTATATGCTATTACACTATATGCTATTACACTATATGCTATTACACTATATTCTATTACACTATATGCTATTACACTATATGCTATTACACTATATTCTATTACACTATATGCTATTACACTATATGCTATTATACTATATTCTATTACACTATATGCTATTACACTATATGCTGTTACACTATATGCTATTACACTATATGCTATTACACTATATGCTATTACACTATATGCTGTTACACTATATGCTATTACACTATATGCTATTACACTATATGCTATTACACTATATGCTGTTACACTATATGCTATTACACTATATGCTATTACACTATATGCTGTTACACTATATGCTATTACACTATATGCTATTACACTATATGCTGTTACACTATATGCTATTACACTATATGCTGTTACACTATATGCTATTACACTATATGCTATTACACTATATGCTGTTACACTATATGCCATTACACTATATGCTATTACACTATATGCTTACACTATATGCTGTTACACTATATGCTTACACTATATGCTGTTACACTATATGCTATTACACTATATGCTTACACTATATGCTGTTACACTATATGCTATTACACTATATGCTATTACACTGTATGCTATTACACTATATGCTATTACATTATATGCTGTTACACTATATGCTATTACACTATATTCTATTACACTATATGCTATTACACTATATGCTATTACACTATATTCTATTACACTATATGCTGTTACACTATATGCTATTACACTATATGCTTTTACACTATATGCCATTACACTATATGCTATTACACTATATGCTGTTACACTATATGCTATTACACTATATGCTGTTACACTATATGCTGTTACACTATATGCTATTACACTATATGCTATTACACTATATGCTGTTACACTATATGCTATTACACTATATGCTATTACACTATATGCTGTTACACTATATGCTATTACACTATATGCTATTACACTATATGCTGTTACACTATATGCTGTTACACTATATGCTGTTACACTATATGCTATTACACTATATGCTGTTACACTATATGCTGTTACACTATATGCTATTACACTATATGCTTACACTATATGCTGTTACACTATATGCTTACACTATATGCTGTTACACTATATGCTATTACACTATATGCTTACACTATATGCTGTTACACTATATGCTATTACACTATATGCTATTACACTGTATGCTATTACACTATATGCTATTACATTATATGCTGTTACACTATATGCTGTTACACTATATGCTATTACACTATATGCTATTACACTATATGCTGTTACACTATATGCTATTACACTATATGCTATTACACTATATGCTGTTACACTATATGCTATTACACTATATGCTTTTACACTATATGCCATTACACTATATGCTATTACACTATATGCTGTTACACTATATGCTATTACACTATATGCTGTTACACTATATGCTGTTACACTATATGCTATTACACTATATGCTGTTACACTATATGCTATTACACTATATGCTATTACACTATATGCTGTTACACTATATGCTATTACACTATATGCTGTTACACTATATGCTGTTACACTATATGCTGTTACACTATATGCTATTACACTATATGCTATTACACTATATGCTGTTACACTATATGCTGTTACACTATATGCTGTTACACTATATGCTATTACACTATATGCTATTACACTATATGCTTTTGCACTCTATGCTGTTGCACCATATGCTGTTACACTATATGCTATTACACTATATGCTATTACACTATATGCTTTTGCACTCTATGCTGTTGCACCATATGCTTACTTCATACAGCTATCTGTTCCCCCTCCCTTGCGCCCTCGACTCATAAAGAGTTAAAAAAAATCCTCTTAACACTTACCCGACTCCAGCACCGATCTCCCTCAGTGCTAGGTCGGAGCTCCGCCTCCTCCGATGTGGGGGTCTAGTGCGCATGCACAGCGAGCGCTGGAAGCGCATTAGGCCCTACCCACAGGAAAGCATTGCTTCAGTGCTTTTATATATGGGGATTTTACTGACACTGGGTGTCCTCATACAGAGTGTTAGGCAACCATAAGTCGGTGAGCCACCAGGAAGTGTCTCTAGTGGTGGTCTGAACGACAGCCACTACAGGCAGTCTGAGTCCTGAAATGTAATAATTGCAGTTTCTCTAAAGCAGCAATGTTTACATTGCAAGACTAAGAGTAACAGGGACACTGCACTGAGACCACTTCAATGAGATAGTGTTCTGGGTGCCTATAGTGTCCCTTCACATATGAAATTGACTTTAGTAAATCGACCTGCACCAACCTAACAGTAATGTCCAGCAACACTCCTACAGTATATGTGTTAACAAAGGAAAATAATACAACTATATAAATCTAAGTATTATATAAGAAAGTAGTGGGAGTAGGGGATTACTGTCTAAACGCTCCAATAACTGGTCCGAGGTTCACCACACCTGATATAAACAATAACTATAGATCTTTCACCAAGGTAAAAAGGTGACCAGGAGCCGAGGTTGAAGGAGTCATGGTGGTACGCAGGCCGAACTTGACTTTAGCGCCGAACAGCCTTCGCAGCTCCCATCACACAGAGCCAGCCAAGGGGCAAGTGACATATACAGTGGCAGACGGCAGACCTTACACAGGGGACTCATCCCCTGACAGCCAACCGCAATTCTCAGATTTTGTGAGGGTTTTAGTCTTTTGGTCAACAAATTGATCATGCACAGTAAAGTAAAGCACACTCTTTGTAAATTTAGCTACACAGGTGGCGATCTTATCTACTCCATGTAAATAGGGGGATACTTTGTGAATACTTTAGAAAAATATACTTGGAAAAATAATAATGAGGGGAAATGTCAAATATCAGGAACTGTATAGAAATACTTTAATTGCATATAAGAAAATAAGTAAGCAAATCAATTGTAATAAATGAAGAAAAATATCAAGTAAAACTAGTAACTCCAAACAAAGTGTATATACTGCTAAATGTCACATAATGACCAAATGCTCTACGTGCCAGAAACACATATATTAATAATAATAACGCTGATTGATGCTATATTGCAGTCCGGACAGATTGCTACATTTGTATTCGGTCATTGTTTCCCCATTGCTACATTTACCGACTATCACTCACCATTCATTTGATTTGGGATTAAATATTGGGTCATTATATTTTGGATTTATAATGACATTTGGATTCGAATTATTATTTATTTATTTTAAACTAGCTATTCCTATATAAACCATATCCACGGTTAAATTTGTTTTTATTTGATTTTATGTACTTTATTTTTATAATTGATTCCAATATTGACTCCTGGTCATCGTTTTACCTTGGGGAAATCTGCTATTTCCTCAATTAGTCTATTAAACAAGATGTTTTACACGCTGCCCACATTGACGGGCGATTTACTAGTGAAATAACTCTGTATCTATAGATATCAACCCTGGAGAAGGATTCATTTCTATGCAGGAGCATGGCAATTCATCAATTCCTATACAAAGCAAAAGGTGACATGTGTAAGGATATAGCGGGTCGAATCGGGATCATTTGGCCCATGCTAAAGCCTCATCATGTGCTACGGAATTTTGCAGGCGCTATATAAATAACAAAATAATAATAATAATCATTCCACTAAAGGCTTTCTGTAACTACCCGGCTGGCAGATACAGTCCTCACATGCTGCCCCCTAGTGGTAGTTGGTTTATACTTCTAAATGTGTGGTCCAAGAGATCTTACTTATCAACTAATTAATAACTAATGAAATATTAACTGTATAATAGGAAAACGGAACAATTCAGCACAGAATGGTCCTGACAGAAACCCACCGTATTTAAGCAGGGACTTTAGCTACAGAACAGTGCATGTAATTTGGAGTCTCATTCACAAAATCTCTTAACATCTTACACCTCAAACTCCCCAGTAAGGAAAGGATTGGACCCAGACCCATTAAGGTAAGACCGACATGTATTTACTATTTTCATTTAAACGGACGTAAAACCCCTACTTAATTTGTCATCTTTATTAGAAATTTACTTATGAGCTGCGCTAACTCCACATCGCTGGCCATGCAGCCACTTCCCACAGACAGCCATTGTGACACATTGGCCCTAATTGCCAAGATATTTATTTATTTCCCTTCTCCACACCCAGCCCTGGTTCACACCCGGTACCTTGGCGCAGGCGTCTTTGCCATAGCTAGCTTCCTTGACGCTGTGACCTTTTTCAATGACGTCGCCCCCTCCTGTCGCCATCGTTCTGTAGAGAAATGTCTTTCGAACATTTTCGGGGTTGCAGCAGGTCAAATCCGCGATGTAAACGAGCAGATCTTCGTCTTCTATCACAACTGAATCGTCCTGCATAGCGAATCTCATGTTACCCTGTAAGAGTCACCTGTTAGATAAGGACCAGTCTGCCACGTCGCTGTCTAGTAGAATTATAAGAAAGAATTAGAGTGAACCGAAAAGTTTTAACACCGTTTCCATTACTGGGACAGTACTGCTTGAGGGTGATGGGAGTTGGAGGGAGCCATTGGTTTCCATCACTATTGTAAAGAAGTGAATTTAATGGCCCTAATTGTATGCAATTTA
Source organism: Pelobates fuscus (assembly GCF_036172605.1). Taxonomy (NCBI): domain Eukaryota; kingdom Metazoa; phylum Chordata; class Amphibia; order Anura; family Pelobatidae; genus Pelobates; species Pelobates fuscus. Next base: position 383,223,262 of record NC_086320.1, on the reverse strand, counting down.
CATAATTATCAGACAGTCTATAACCCTACATGTATGCACACACTGACAATTCATTGATTAGTTACTGAGATTTCAACAGGAATATCCCAGACAATTTTAGACTGTTCTACATGTCCAGAAATCAGAGTGCGAGAAGTGAGTGGGGAAGATGGATCGCTAGTTAAGCATGGACGTACTTCCTTCCAATAAATATAACAAAATATGGCCATTTACATGACAGCTGCCCCTTTTTGCTCACTATGGAAGTGCGAATGTATACAATATATATCTGGGAGTGATTCACTACAGATTGGGGGCTCAGCATATCGATGGTCGTGGGGGCTCAGCATATCGATGGTCGTGGGGGCACAGCATATTGATGGTCGTGGGGGCTCAGCATATCGATGGTCGTGGGGGCTCAGCATATCGATGGTCGTGGGGGCTCAGCATATCGATGGTCGTGGGGGCTCAGCATATCGATGGTCGTGGGGGCACAGCATATTGATGGTCGTGGGGGCTCAGCATATCGATGGTCGTGGGGGCACAGCATATTGATGGTCGTGGGGGCTCAGCATATCGATGGTCGTGGGGGCTCAGCATATCGATGGTCGTGGGGGCACAGCATATCGATGGTCGTGGGGGCTCAGCATATCGATGGTCGTGGGGGCTCAGCATATCGATGGCCATGGGGGCACAGCATATTGATGGTCGTGGGGGCACAGCATATTGATGGTCGTGGGGGCTCAGCATATCGATGGTCGTGGGGGCTCAGCATATCGATGGTCGTGGGGGCTCAGCATATCGATGGTCGTGGGGGCTCAGCATATCGATGGTCGTGGGGGCACAGCATATTGATGGTCATGGGGGCTCAGCATATCGATGGTCGTGGGGGCTCAGCATATCGATGGTCGTGGGGGCTCAGCATATCGATGGTCGTGGGGGCTCAGCATATCGATGGCCATGGGGGCTCAGCATATCGATGGTCGTGGGGGCTCAGCATATCGATGGCCATGGGGGCACAGCATATTGATGGTCGTGGGGGCACAGCATATTGATGGTCGTGGGGGCTCAGCATATCGATGGTCGTGGGGGCTCAGCATATCGATGGTCGTGGGGGCTCAGCATATCGATGGTCGTGGGGGCTCAGCATATCGATGGTCGTGGGGGCACAGCATATTGATGGTCATGGGGGCTCAGCATATCGATGGTCGTGGGGGCTCAGCATATCGATGGTCGTGGGGGCTCAGCATATCGATGGTCGTGGGGGCTCAGCATATCGATGGCCATGGGGGCACAGCATATTGATGGTCGTGGGGGCACAGCATATTGATGGTCGTGGGGGCACAGCATATTGATGGTCGTGGGGGCTCAGCATATCGATGGTCGTGGGGGCACAGCATATTGATGGTCGTGGGGGCTCAGCATATCGATGGTCGTGGGGGCACAGCATATTGATGGTCGTGGGGGCTCAGCATATCGATGGTCGTGGGGGCACAGCATATTGATGGTCGTGGGGGCAAAGCATATCTATGGTGGTGGGGGCTCAGCATATCGATGGCCATGGGGGCACAGCATATCGATGGTGGTGGGGGCACAGCATATTGATGGTCGTGGGGGCTCAGCATATCGATGGTCGTGGGGGCTCAGCATATCGATGGTCGTGAGGGCTCAGCATATCGATGGTCGTGGGGGCTCAGCATATCGATGGTCGTGGGGGCACAGCATATTGATGGTCGTGGGGGCAAAGCATATCTATGGTGGTGGGGGCTCAGCATATCGATGGCCATGGGGGCACAGAATATCGATGGTGGTGGGGGCACAGCATATTGATGGTCGTGGGGGCTCAGCATATTGATGGTCGTGGGGGCACAGCATATTGATGGTCGTGAGGGCACAGCATATTGATGGTCGTGGGGGCTCAGCATATTGATGGTCGTGGGGGCACAGCATATCTATGGTGGTGGGGGCACAGCATATCGATGGTCGTGGGGGCTCAGCATATCGATGGTCGTGGGGGCTCAGCATATCGATGGTCGTGGGGGCACAGCATATTGATGGTCGTGGGGGCTCAGCATATCGATGGTCGTGGGGGCTCAGCATATCGATGGCCATGGGGGCACAGCATATCTATGGTCGTGGGGGCACAGCATATCGATGGTCGTGGGGGCTCAGCATATCGATGGTCGTGGGGGCACAGCATATTGATGGTCGTGGGGGCACAGCATATTGATGGTCGTGGGGGCTCAGCATATTGATGGTCGTGGGGGCACAGCATATCTATGGTGGTGGGGGCACAGCATATCGATGGTCGTGGGGGCTCAGCATATCGATGGTCGTGGGGGCTCAGCATATCGATGGTCGTGGGGGCACAGCATATTGATGGTCGTGGGGGCTCAGCATATTGATGGTCGTGGGGGCTCAGCATATCGATGGTCGTGGGGGCTCAGCATATCGATGGTCGTGGGGGCTCAGCATATCGATGGTCGTGGGGGCACAGCATATTGATGGTCGTGGGGGCTCAGCATATCGATGGTCGTGGGGGCACAGCATATTGATGGTCGTGGGGGCTCAGCATATCGATGGTCGTGGGGGCTCAGCATATCGATGGTCGTGGGGGCACAGCATATCGATGGTCGTGGGGGCTCAGCATATCGATGGTCGTGGGGGCTCAGCATATCGATGGCCATGGGGGCACAGCATATTGATGGTCGTGGGGGCACAGAATATTGATGGTCGTGGGGGCACAGCATATTGATGGTCGTGGGGGCTCAGCATATCGATGGTCGTGGGGGCACAGCATATTGATGGTCGTGGGGGCAAAGCATATCTATGGTGGTGGGGGCTCAGCATATCGATGGCCATGGGGGCACAGCATATCGATGGTGGTGGGGGCACAGCATATTGATGGTCATGGGGGCTCAGCATATCGATGGTCGTGGGGGCTCAGCATATCGATGGTCGTGGGGGCTCAGCATATCGATGGTCGTGGGGGCTCAGCATATCGATGGTCGTGGGGGCACAGCATATTGATGGTCGTGGGGGCTCAGCATATCTATGGTGGTGGGGGCTCAGCATATCGATGGCCATGGGGGCACAGCATATCGATGGTGGTGGGGGCACAGCATATTGATGGTCGTGGGGGCTCAGCATATTGATGGTCGTGGGGGCACAGCATATTGATGGTCGTGGGGGCACAGCATATTGATGGTCGTGGGGGCTCAGCATATTGATGGTCGTGGGGGCACAGCATATCTATGGTGGTGGGGGCACAGCATATCGATGGTCGTGGGGGCTCAGCATATCGATGGTCGTGGGGGCTCAGCATATCGATGGTCGTGGGGGCACAGCATATTGATGGTCGTGGGGGCTCAGCATATCGATGGTCGTGGGGGCTCAGCATATCGATGGCCATGGGGGCACAGCATATCTATGGTCGTGGGGGCACAGCATATCGATGGTCGTGGGGGCTCAGCATATCGATGGTCGTGGGGGCACAGCATATTGATGGTCGTGGGGGCACAGCATATTGATGGTCGTGGGGGCTCAGCATATTGATGGTCGTGGGGGCACAGCATATCTATGGTGGTGGGGGCACAGCATATCGATGGTCGTGGGGGCTCAGCATATCGATGGTCGTGGGGGCTCAGCATATCGATGGTCGTGGGGGCACAGCATATTGATGGTCGTGGGGGCTCAGCATATCGATGGTCGTGGGGGCTCAGCATATCGATGGTCGTGGGGGCACAGCATATTGATGGTCGTGGGGGCTCAGCATATCGATGGTCGTGGGGGCACAGCATATTGATGGTCGTGGGGGCAAAGCATATCTATGGTGGTGGGGGCTCAGCATATCGATGGCCATGGGGGCACAGCATATCGATGGTGGTGGGGGCACAGCATATTGATGGTCGTGGGGGCACAGCATATTGATGGTCGTGGGGGCTCAGCATATTGATGGTCATGGGGGCACAGCATATCTATGGTGGTGGGGGCACAGCATATTGATGGTCGTGGGGGCACAGCATATTGATGGTCGTGGGGGCACAGCATATTGATGGTCGTGGGGGCTCAGCATATTGATGGTCGTGGGGGCACAGCATATCTATGGTGGTGGGGGCACAGCATATTGATGGTCGTGGGGGCACAGCATATTGATGGTCATGGGGGCACAGCATATCTATGGTGGTGGGGGCACAGCATATCTATGGTGGTGGGGGCACAGCATATTGATGGTCGTGGGGGCACAGCATATTGATGGTCGTGGGGGCTCAGCATATTGATGGTCGTGGGGGCACAGCATATCTATAGTGGTGGGGGCTCAGCATATCGATGGTCATGGGGGCACAGCATATCTATGGTCATGGGGGCTCAGCATATCGATGGTCGTGGGGGCTCAGCATATCGATGGTCATGGGGGCACAGCATATCTATGGTCGTGGGGGCACAGCATATCTATGGTGGTGGGGGCACAGCATATCTATGGTGGTGGGGGCTCAGCATATCGATGGTCGTGGGGGCATCTTGTAACTAGTGATGTGTAGTTTGGTTTTAAAGGCGCTATATAGAATTATCTCACCAGGTGGAGAATTGCCGCCAGGATACTGTAGATTGAGTCCACCTCCTCGGAGCTGAATCCAATGACTTTTAGTGATTCCACCACTGTCTTGTAGTCTGATTTGTCATTGATCACCAACTGAAACAGAAAACACATAGAATGTTATAAGAGAGGAGCCAGGGAGAGACATTGCTCACAGAGAGTCGGCCCATGGACAGCGCCATGGTTGAGAGCTGGGAGAGTGCCCCTGGGAGAGCAGCCAGGGAGATTGACTAGGGAGGGCGCCCCTGGAGAGATAACAGATGCACAGTACAATTTTAATACCAAATCAGAGCTGGGAGCGTTCCATGAATTAGTTGGGTGATCTTCCGGATTAAAGGGACACTAAAGACACCCAGACGTCATCTAATTGAGGTGGGTGCAGTGTCCCTGTCCCCTTAACCATGCAATGTTAAAAATGTTTCTGAGAAATTGCAATAAATAAATTGCACGATTAACTCCACCCACTAGAAGCGCTTCCTGGCTTTTCACTAAGTTTAACTCTGTGACGATGCTGGATGACCTCACTCTTTGATTCAATGCTTTCCATTGAAGAATGCGTAAATTGCAACGGCGCTCGCCACACGTGTGCATTAGGTTCCACCATTACCGTAGAGAGAAGAAGATGCAGCCAGTGCACCAGGACCTCGGCGCTTAAAGAGATAAGTGTTAAAATGGCGTACCAGACCTTTAGCTAAGGGCAGGCGAACACTATAGCGTTAGTAATACAGTTCTGTCCTTTAATAGAGGCAAAGCGTGGAGCGAGGCGGGAATTCTTCACCCGGCATCTTATTTACCCTGAATTGTAATAAATTAAAGGCAATTTGCAAAATGCAGGTAAAATGAGCAGATTTGGTAAAATTCTCACACTCCCTTTCAGTCACAGTTTAGAATTTTGCACTTTGGTTTTTCATTCATTGTAATTTGGTGTTTAGTTGAGGCCCTCTGCATCATCAGTTGGTGGAGCAAGGGTGACATCTAGTGGCCATTTCCTCATATTACATATAAAGCTGCTATGTAATCACAACCTTCATCAGCTATCATTAGAATTATCAGCGTTCTGGTGACGTTGCACCTCCTTACTCCACCTGGTGACCTAACAAGACAGAGATCTGTGTCTCACAAGGCAGATATCACTACCTTGTCAAGAGTGCTACCACCTGCCTGTCCGTCCATTTAAAAGAACATGTCTTGTTTCTGATTGTGTTTGCCCCTTAGGTTAGCACTACGTCTATCCCAGTACAAACCATTATCTGGAAATCTATTCATAAACAGGGCTATACATAGGACACGAGGTCACACATTTAGGCTTGAAGAAAGGAGATTTCATCTAAGGCAAAGAAAAGGTTTTTTTACAGTAAGAAGAATAAGGATATGGAATTCTTTGCCTGAAGAGGTGGTTTTATCAGAGTCCATACAGATGTTCAAACTGAAATTGGATAAATACTTGCAAAAACATAACATACAGGGATATAATTTCTAATTAGTGGGGTAATAGCTGCTTGATTCAAGGAGACATCTGACTGCTATTTTGGGGTCAAGAAGGAATTTGGAAGCAAAATTGCTGTATGTGCATTGTTAGTGGCGTTGCGTTTGTGCAGGTCGGGTGTGTTTGTGTGTGGGCTGTTCGTATTATCTGTATGATGGGGGGTTATTCTGCATTTCTGTGTATATCTAGCAGTGTGGGTGGCTTCTCTGGGGTCCAGTGGGGACCAGGCTGGCCGGGCAGGAGCTGCAACAGCTGTTGGGGGCTGCTCTACTCCAGTGCGGATTCCCATTCACAAGTGCTGGATTTAAGTGATCTGAGATCACTTATTGAGGATTGTCCTTCTTCACCTTTTCGTATTAGCAGATATCTGAAGTTTCACTGGGACTCCTAATAGGCCAGAGCATGTTTGGCTAGCAGCCTTGAGTGCCGTGCAAAAACACCTTGAGTGCCATGCATGGCACACGTGACATAGGTTGCCTACCCCTGGTATATTATACGGGTATATTGTACTGTCAGGGTATTTATATCGGCAGACATTTTGTGCTATGATAGAAATTAAACATGTATATTGTCAGAGTCCATCTGAACAGAGCAGACTCCATTTTGTTTTTTTCAAGTTAACAAAAGACACAAGATTTCTATCCCTTCTGTAAAACTAACCACTTTGCCAGAAGCTAAGGAATGCTTAGTATATACAAACCTGTTGATAAGGAATGAGAACGGGGGATGGACAGACTGTCTAAATGCTAATGGAATATAATCAATTCTAAACCCAGACATTTGTGACAGAGAAGATTAAATAATTTAATTTTACTTTCGATATTGTTTAACGTCCCATTGTAAGTTTAGGGGTCATACTTTGTTATAACTGTCATATTAGAAATTATAGCAGAATTTGCCAGACACATAGTCTGAAGAAAGCCCAAAGAAACTCTTTGATCTGACAGTAAACTTAAATTATAGATAACCATAAAGATAAGGTAAATGATGTCAAAATAGCCACCAGGAAAAGTTAACTCTTTCCTGGATAGGAATGTTTAGTGGGACGAGACTGCCCTCTATAGACCAAATACTTAAATTGCTATCTGGAAGGTAACCACACCTCCAGTTTTTCTATTGGTCTATCACCTAGTGAATTTTTCCCTTTAAAAGTTAAGACAAAGGGAAGAGAGAGATATGCAGAGGAAGCAGTTGGAAGCAGGCTAAGTCAGGAGACAGAGAAAGAGACCCATGATATTCAAATTCCTGAGACTACCTACTAATCTGATGAAAATATCTATTTAACTGGTAATTATACTAGCTTCATTTAATTAATCTAATTTAATTAAAACATTTCTAATAGCATGATATATGACTGGATAAGTCACGATCAGATTTCGATATTTAGAAATCTTAGTTAACTAAGAAGTATATAGTTATAACCATTCCATGCTGCAGATGGAATTAGAATAATTATGTATTTATGTGACATATCACATGTTAGCATATCGTGATATTTATCCAGGTGTATTGATTTGCTCTAAAATAAGATAAAATATCTGTTTAGGCAAGTTAAAATTCTGCTTATAGAACATGGTAGATTACTCTTATTGGATGGTTCCAGGAAATGACTAATGAGCTGGTTTAAATGTTATTTTATTTAAAATCACATGAGAATAGGTCTTAATTACCTAGGAGGTCTAACCAGCATTGAAAGGGTTATTCTAAATATCAGCTAAAGTTTTATGGCCTTAAGCTGCAGCTATGTGTCTTGACAATTAAGGCTGTTAACCATTAAAAAATGTTTTTGTATTGCATACCATGTTATACTGAATATTCATTGATTATTATCACACATGTTACATATTATTATTATTTAAATTGTCACAATAAATTGTATCTATTTTTATAACAAATTGTGATTTTATTTATATGGAATACATTTCACTTACACGATAACGATCTTTGGGATCTGAGAATTGAAATAGTGGGCAATTCTCAACTGTTTACTATTATTATCCCATACATTTCCCCACAGTACAGATATTGGATATTGTATGGGTATATTGTACAGATAATGTATATTGTATGGGTATAGTATATTATATGGGTATAGTATATTATACGGGTATATTGTACAGATATTGTATATTGTATGGGTATAGTATATTATACGGGTATATTGTACAGATATTGTATATTGTACAGGTATAGTATATTGTACAGGTATAGTATATTGTACAGGTATAGTATATAGTATGGCTATGTTGTGAAGGTATAGTATATTGTACAGGTATAGTATATAGTATGGCTATGTTGTGCAGGTATAGTATATTGTACAGGTATAGTATATAGTATGGCTATGTTGTGCAGGTATAGTATATTGTACAGGTATAGTATATTGCACAGGCATATAATATAGTATGGCTATGTTGTACAGGTATAGTATATTGTATGGCTATGTTGTGCAGGTATAGTATATTGTATGGCTATGTTGTACAGGTATAGTATATTGTACAGGTATAGAATATAGTATGGCTATGTTGTACAGGTATAGAATATAGTATGGCTATGTTGTACAGGTATAGTATATTGTATGGGTATGTTGTACAGGTATAGTATATTGTATGGGTATGTTGTGCAGGTATAGTATATTGTATGGGTATGTTGTGCAGGTATAGTATATTGTATGGGTATGTTGTGCATGTATAGTATATTGTGCAGGTAGATTGCATGGCTGTACACAGTACTCACATTGTTGTTGAACCCCTCGCTGGTGAAGTTATATAAAGCAGGATCTCTCCGTAGGTAAAGCCTTTCTAAAGTGGCATCTGGAGCCCCTAGGAGGAGCTGTAAAGAGAAGATATCGGGGGTAAAGACCAGGGCTGGTGACCTAATATTTACCAGCATTCAGACTTTATTGTCACAGCACCATGTGCATACAATGTCAATGAAACACAGCTGGCCTCTGAATAGAAATGCACCATAACCACATTCTAGATTAAAAATATATATATATATTCCATAAAACCACTAGACCACTATTCATGACTGTTTCTTAAGCATTCCCATGTTGAGGTACAAAATGTACCAGAGTTTGTAATCTAGATGTTCTATTAGTGTCAGTTAGCGCTATACCTGAGTGGACAGGTAGTGGTAATATTAGTGTCAGTTAGCAATATACCTGAGTGGGCAGGTAATGGTACTATTAGTGTTAGTCAGCGCTATACCTGAGTGGACAGGTAGTGGTAATATTAGTGTCAGTTAGCAATATATTTGAGTGGGCAGGTAATGGTACTATTAGGGTCAGTTAGCGCTATACCTGAGTGGACAGGTAATGGTACTATTAGTGTCAGTTAGCAATATATTTGAGTGGGCAGGTAATGGTACTATTAGTGTCAGTTAGCGCTATACCTGAGTGGACAGGTAATGGTACTATTAGTGTCAGTCAGCGCTATACCTGAGTGGACAGGTAGTGGTAATATTAGTGTCAGTTAGCAATATATCTGAGTGGGCAGGTAATGGTACTATTAGTTTCAGTAAGCGCTATACCTGAGTGGACAGGTAGTGGTACTATTAGTGTCAGTTAGCGCTATACCTGAGTGGGCAGGTAATGGTACTATTAGTGTCAGTCAGCGCTATACCTGAGTAGGCAGGTAATGGTACTATTAGTGTCAGTTAGCGCTATACCTCAGTGGACAGGTAGTGGTACTATTAGTGTCAGTTAGCGCTATACCTGAGTGGGCAGGTAATGGTACTATTAGTGTCAGTTAGCAATATACCTGAGTGGGCAGGTAATGGTGCTATTAGTGTCAGTTAGCAATATACCTGAGTGGGCAAGTAATGGTACTATTAGTGTCAGTAAGCACTATACCTGAGTGGACAGGTAATGGTACTATTAGTGTCAGTTAGCAATATACCTGAGTGGGCAGGTAATGGTGCTATTAGTGTCAGTTAGCAATATACCTGAGTGGACAGGTAATGGTAATATTAGTGTCAGTAAGCGCTATACCTGAGTGGACAGGTAGTGGTACTATTAGTGTCAGTTAGCGCTATACCCGAGTGGACAGGTAATGGTACTATTAGTGTCAGTCAGAGCTATACCTGAGTGGACAGGTAATGGTACTATTAGTGTCAGTTAGCAATATACCTGAGTGGACAGGTAGTGGTACTATTAGTGTCAGTTAGCACTATACCTGAGTGGACAGGTAATGGTACTATTAGTGTCAGTTAGCAATATACCTGAGTGGACAGGTAGTGGTACTATTAGTGTCAGTTAGCGCTATACCTGAGTGGACAGGTAATGGTACTATTAGTGTCAGTTAGCGCTATACCTGAGTGGACAGGTAGTGGTACTATTAGTGTCAGTTAGCGCTATACCTGAGTGGACAGGTAGTGGTACTATTAGTGTCAGTTAGCGCTATACCTGAGTGGACAGGTAGTGGTACTATTAGTGTCAGTTAGCAATATACCTGAGTGGGCAGGTAATGGTACTATTAGTTTCAGTCAGCGCTATACCTGAGTGGACAGGTAGTGGTACTATTAGTGTCAGTTAGCGCTATACCTGAGTGGGCAGGTAATGGTACTATTAGTGTCAGTCAGCGCTATACCTGAGTGGGCAGGTAATGGTACTATTAGTGTCAGTTAGCGCTATACCTCAGTGGACAGGTAGTGGTACTATTAGTGTCAGTTAGCGCTATACCTGAGTGTGCAGGTAATGGTACTATTAGTGTCAGTTAGCAATATACCTGAGTGGGCAGGTAATGGTGCTATTAGTGTCAGTTAGCAATATACCTGAGTGGGCAAGTAATGGTACTATTAGTGTCAGTAAGCACTATACCTGAGTGGACAGGTAATGGTACTATTAGTGTCAGTTAGCAATATACCTGAGTGGGCAGGTAATGGTGCTATTAGTGTCAGTTAGCAATATACCTGAGTGGACAGGTAATGGTAATATTAGTGTCAGTCAGTGCTATACCTGAGTGGACAGGTAATGGTAATATTAGTGTCAGTAAGCGCTATACCTGAGTGGACAGGTAGTGGTACTATTAGTGTCAGTTAGCGCTATACCCGAGTGGACAGGTAATGGTACTATTAGTGTCAGTCAGAGCTATACCTGAGTGGACAGGTAATGGTACTATTAGTGTCAGTTAGCAATATACCTGAGTGGACAGGGAGTGGTACTATTAGTGTCAGTTAGCGCTATACCTGAGTGGACAGGTAATGGTACTATTAGTGTCAGTTAGCAATATACCTGAGTGGACAGGTAGTGGTACTATTAGTGTCAGTTAGCGCTATACCTTAGTGGACAGGTAATGGTACTATTAGTGTCAGTTAGCGCTATACCTGAGTGGACAGGTAGTGGTACTATTAGTGTCAGTTAGCGCTATACCTGAGTGGACAGGTAGTGGTACTATTAGTGTCAGTTAGCGCTATACCTGAGTGGACAGGTAGTGGTACTATTAGTGTCAGTTAGCAATATACCTGAGTGGACAGGTAATGGTACTATTAGTGTCAGTTAGCAATATACCTGAGTGGGCAGGTAATGGTACTATTAGTGTCAGTTAGCAATATACCTGAGTGGACAGGTAGTGGTACTATTAGTGTCAGCGCTATACCTGAGTGGACAGGTAGTGGTACTATTAGTGTCAGTCAGAGCTATACCTGAGTGGACAGGTAATGGTACTATTAGTGTCAGTTAGCACTTTACCTGAGTGGACAGGTAATGGTACTATTAGTGTCAGCGCCATACCTGAGTGGACAGGTAATGGTACTATTAGTCTCAGTTAGCGCTATACCTGAGTGGACAGGTAGTGGTACTATTAGTGTCAGTTAGCGCTATACCTGAGTGGACAGGTAATGGTACTATTAGTGTCAGTTAGCGCTATACCTGAGTGGACAGGTAGTGGTACTATTAGTGTCAGTTAGCGCTATACCTGAGTGGACAGGTAGTGGTACTATTAGTGTCAGTTAGCAATATACCTGAGTGGACAGGTAATGGTACTATTAGTGTCAGTTAGCAATATACCTGAGTGGACAGGTAGTGGTACTATCAGTGTCAGCGCTATACCTGAGTGGACAGGTAGTGGTACTATTAGTGTCAGTCAGAGCTATACCTGAGTGGACAGGTAATGGTACTATTAGTGTCAGTTAGCACTTTACCTGAGTGGACAGGTAATGGTACTATTAGTGTCAGCGCCATACCTGAGTGGACAGGTAATGCTACTATTAGTGTCAGTGCTATACCTGAGTGGACAGGTAATGGTACTATTAGTGTCAGCGCCATACCTGAGTGGACAGGTAATGGTATTATTAGTGTCAGTTAGCACTTTACCTGAGTGGACAGGTAATGCTACTATTAGTGTCAGCGCTATACCTGAGTGGACAGGTAATGCTATTAGTGTCAGCGCTATACCTGAGTGGACAGGTAGTGGTATTATTAGTGTCAGTTAGCACTTTACATGAGTGGACAGGTAATGGTACTATTAGTGTCAGTTAGCACTTTACCTGAGTGGACAGGTAATGCTACTATTAGTGTCAGCGCTATACCTGAGTGGACAGGTAATGCTACTATTAGTGTCAGCGCTATACCTGAGTGGACAGGTAATGGTACTATTAGTGTCTCGCTATACCTGAGTGGACAGGTAGTGGTACTATTAGTGTCAGCGCTATACCTGAGTGGACAGGTAATGGTACTATTAGTGTCAGCGCTATACCTGAGTGGACAGGTAATGCTACTATTAGTGTCAGTTAGCGCTATACCTGAGTGGACAGGTAGTGGTACTATTAGTGTCAGTTAGCAATATACCTGAGTGGACAGGTAATGGTACTATTAGTGTCAGTTAGCAATATACCTGAGTGGACAGGTAGTGGTACTATCAGTGTCAGCGCTATACCTGAGTGGACAGGTAGTGGTACTATTAGTGTCAGTCAGAGCTATACCTGAGTGGACAGGTAATGGTACTATTAGTGTCAGTTAGCACTTTACCTGAGTGGACAGGTAATGGTACTATTAGTGTCAGCGCCATACCTGAGTGGACAGGTAATGCTACTATTAGTGTCAGTGCTATACCTGAGTGGACAGGTAATGGTACTATTAGTGTCAGCGCCATACCTGAGTGGACAGGTAATGGTATTATTAGTGTCAGTTAGCACTTTACCTGAGTGGACAGGTAATGCTACTATTAGTGTCAGCGCTATACCTGAGTGGACAGGTAATGCTATTAGTGTCAGCGCTATACCTGAGTGGACAGGTAGTGGTATTATTAGTGTCAGTTAGCACTTTACATGAGTGGACAGGTAATGGTACTATTAGTGTCAGTTAGCACTTTACCTGAGTGGACAGGTAATGCTACTATTAGTGTCAGCGCTATACCTGAGTGGACAGGTAATGCTACTATTAGTGTCAGCGCTATACCTGAGTGGACAGGTAATGGTACTATTAGTGTCTCGCTATACCTGAGTGGACAGGTAGTGGTACTATTAGTGTCAGCGCTATACCTGAGTGGACAGGTAATGGTACTATTAGTGTCAGCGCTATACCTGAGTGGACAGGTAATGCTACTATTAGTGTCAGGAGGCTGATCACTATCCATACTACCAGTGAGTGTATAAGTAGCGGTTAGTGTCACGATGTTTGTTCTATGACTGCCCAAGGAGGTGTGTGTCTTTGAACCTGTCTGGACAGAATGTGCCTTTCCTGTGAGGATCCAACATATAAATAATAATTTACTCACCTGATAGAATGAGTGAAAGTTCCTCTCCCCTTGTTGCTGTTTGAGGACCCGAGACTGGAAAAATATAAATAATGTAAGTTACAAGTTCCTTTTTTGGGGTAATATGGCGCTCTTTGTATATTATAACAGACCCTGGCTCTGGACAGCGCCAATCACTGCAGATCCAACCAAGAGCCCTGCTCTCCCTGTGACCGGTTCTAGGAAGGCAATCACAATCTGCTTCTCTTATACACCCCGTGTAACTTAAGTCTCATTGTTCCAAACAGAATTGTAAAACTGATTGTGATACTAACTATAGCATTTTTATCATTTACTTGCCTGGTTCGTTTAGGCCTATTTACATCAGCTTAAAAACCATCTCTAGAATTAGGTGAATTATTGACTGTATCTGGGGTTATTTTTGTCGCTGATTAATAACTCCGTAGGATGGGTCTCCTCAAAGAGCGGTTTCTAAATGAAACACTATTTCTTCCATCTCACAAGAAACAATAACTTGTTGAAAAAGTTAAAACGTGATTGATGTGTTGTTATCTGTGAGTGTTTTAACAATGATCCGATCTACGCACATGTTGGTCTCTCACCTTCTCCAGTAGGTAGTTGTTGATATGTCCTCCGGTAGGGTCTCCCTTGAAGTCGAAGTTAATATCCATGTATTTGCCGAATCGGCTGGAGTTGTCATTGCGGTTGGTTTTTGCGTTTCCGAAAGCTTCCAGGACACAGTTAGATTTCAACAAAACGTTCTTCACCCTCAAAGAGATAAAGAAAGAGAATATCAGCAGCTATCGGGACGCCAGGCATGCTATGACAGAGAGAGAGACAGAGAGAGAGAGACAGAGAGAGAGAGACAGAGAATGTCAGCAGCTATCGGGACGCCAGGCATGCTATGAGAGAGAGAGAGAGAGAGAGAATGTCAGCAGCTATCGGGACGCTAGGCATGCTATGAGAGAGAGAGAGAGAGAGAGAGAGACAGAGAATGTCAGGCAGCTATCGGGACGCCAGGCATGCTATGACAGAGAGAGAGAGACAGAGAATGTCAGCAGCTATCGGGACGCCAGGCATGCTATGACAGAGAGAGAGAGAGACAGAGAATGTCAGCAGCTATCGGGACGCCAGGCATGCTATGAGAGAGAGAGAGAGAGAGAGAGAGAGAGAGAGAGAATGTCAGCAGCTATCGGGACGCCAGGCATGCTATGAGAGAGAGAGAGAGAGAGAGAGAGAGACAGAGAATGTCAGGCAGCTATCGGGACGCCAGGCATGCTATGACAGAGAGAGAGAGAGACAGAGAATGTCAGCAGCTATCGGGACGCCAGGCATGCTATGACAGAGAGAGAGAGACAGAGAATGTCAGCAGCTATCGGGACGCCAGGCATGCTATGACAGAGAGAGAGAGAGACAGAGAATGTCAGCAGCTATCGGGACGCCAGGCATGCTATGAGAGAGAGAGAGAGAGAGAGAGAGAGAGAGAGAGAATGTCAGCAGCTATCGGGACGCCAGGCATGCTATGAGAGAGAGAGAGAGAGAGAGAGAGACAGAGAATGTCAGGCAGCTATCGGGACGCCAGGCATGCTATGACAGAGAGAGAGAGAGACAGAGAATGTCAGCAGCTATCGGGACGCCAGGCATGCTATGAGAGAGAGAGAGAGAGAGAGAGAGAGAGAGAGAGAGAATGTCAGCAGCTATCGGGACGCCAGGCATGCTATGAGAGAGAGAGAGAGAGAGAGACAGAGACAGAGAATGTCAGGCAGCTATCGGGACGCCAGGCATGCTATGACAGAGAGAGAGAGACAGAGAATGTCAGCAGCTATCGGGACACCAGGCATGCTATGACAGAGAGAGACAGAGACAGAGAATGTCAGCAACTATCGGGACGCCAGGCATGCTATGAGAGAGACAGAGACAGAGAGTGTTACGACACTCACCGCCAGGTAGATGAAGCCGCCGTTTAGTGAATAATCCCCTTCTCCAGAAATGCAGATTTAAACCAACCGATCATCAAAACTCCCGAACGGAGCATACGAACGCGGCAACTCCCGATCAGCAAAACAGTCGAACTCCTTCCACAGCTAGAAATAACGAAAGCGCTGTCCCAATAATAATTCCCCCACAAACGAGACCAAGCTCCGTCTTGAGGGTCAAACAGGAATGTATTTAATGGGGGCTACCTGCCCGGTATTTATGCAGGTCTCCACAAGGTGGACACTCCCCTAGAGGACCTTGTGGAAGACTGTAAAACATATTGGACAGTAGCCAATCGCAGTGGCTTCAACATAAGCCCTTCCCATCTTACCCATAAATCCTTCTTCTCTATCCCGGAGATAATTGGGAAGAAACCTAATTATCTCCCAGGATAGAGACAATCGCCATTTTAAAATGCAATAGGAAAAATACAGTAAAATACATAAATGCAGAAATACTGAATGAATATGGTTCGTGTAACGTATCCCCAAATAGCCTGGATCTGAGTGCATATTTCTACCGAATAGCGCTCAGATCCGATGTACCTAGTTCAATCGCCATGGAGTCAAAGTCTTTCACCAGTCCTCCGGTATACGAATGACTCCATGGGACGGCTATCTGGGTAAAGTCCATACGAATGTTAGAAACTCCCGAACTGACAGGTGTTCGTACGCCTTGACGAAATATAAGGCGGGCGGCAACTTCCAGCGGTGTTCGGTAGATAAAGTGTCCGTTTTTAGTTCCATAGGATTTGCACCGAACACCGCTGATCCTCCTCGTGTCCCAAGATGGCCGCCGCCTCGTGGTCGGCATACGAATGACGACCACCCGTACGAATAGAATGGAGAGGTGTCTGCGGTTAACCACAACGTTCTAATTGGGGCCAAGAGGTTAACCAGCAGCACACTCCTCTCCTGGGTGGCCGTCTGTTCGGTAGTTTCAATCGGTATTCCAGAATCACACAAACAGAGGCATACGGACAGGAAATCCAGCGAAAATAAGGGCAAACAGACGAACCAGCAATACAAGTCTATACAGATGGATCTGTCACACAGCTCCCCCCTTGTGAGACACTCCGGCAGACCCGGCTTGACCCTTTAGCCGGTCAACTTGGGGATGACTGGACTAGGAGGTAGTAAGAACGTCGGTTTGCCGAGACAATCCATCTGCATTCCCATTCTGCATACCGGGTCGGTAGCTGATGGTGAAGTTATATGGTTGTGATGCTAAACTCCACCGCAGCAGTCTACCATTGTCTCCTGAGACCCGGTTAAGCCAGACAAGGGGATTGTGGTCCGTCACAAGGGAAAATTCCTGTCCATACAAGTAAGGGCTTAACTTTTTCAATGGGTGAAATTTGAGAAGATAGAGTTAGGTTAGTCTGGTATGCCTAATGCAACACACAGGGATGAGGGAGTCTGACTTGTAATGAAGATGCTCAAAACTGGATAAGGCAGAAATTTCACCAAAAATCTGTCTAAAAACGTAAAATAATATAGTTAACACCATGAGATCAGTGTGATGGATCCAGGAGCTGGTTCATTAAAGAAGGCTTAGGTTAAATTTTGGGCATATATTTCAAGAAATCTAGGATAAATGACAACGGTTGATCTCACGGTGTTAACTATATTATTTTAACTTTTTCAAGGCCCAGACCAGGGCCAAGCATTCCTTCTCCACTGCCACATAACTCACTTCCCGGGGTAACAGCTTTCTACTGAGATATGCGACAGGGTGCTCTCCTCCATCTTCCCCGACCTGGCTCAGCACAGCCCCCAGTCCATACATGGAAGCATCTGTATGGACGAGAAAATGTTTGTTAGGGACTGGGGAAGCCAGGACAGGGGCATTCACAAGAGCCTGTTTAAGTGCTTGAAACGCAGCTTCACAAGCTGGAGACCACAGGACCTGCTTAGGCAAGTTCTTCTTAGTCAGGTCAGGGTCAGGGTTTAGGGTTTAGCAATAGTGCTGTAGTCGGGGACAAAGCGTCTATAGTACCCTGCTGTCCCTAGAAAGGCTAACACCTGAGTCTTGATGATAGGTGTGGGCCAGTTGGCTACTGCCTCTATCTTAGCTGGCTCCGGTCTCTGGCTCCCACACCCCACTCTGTGACCCAGGTATTGCACTTCAGCCATGCCTAAATGGCACTTTTCTGGCTTCAATGTCAGGCCAGCGGCAAATATAAGGCGGGCGGCAACTTCCAGCGGTGTTCGGTAGATAAAGTGTCCGTTTTTAGTTCCATAGGATTTGCACCGAACACCGCTGATCCTCCTCGTGTCCCAAGATGGCCGCGGCCTCGTGGTCGGCATACGAACGACGACCACCCGTACGAATGGAATGGAGAGGTGTCTGCGGTTAACCACAACGTTCTAATTGGGGCCCAGAGGTTAACCAGCAGCACACTGCTCTCCTGGGTGGCCGTCTGTTCAGTAGTTTTAATCGGTATTCCAGAATCATACGAACAGAGGCATACGGACAGGAAATCCAGCGAAAATAAGGGCAAACAGACGAACCAGCAATACAAGTCTATACAGATGGATCTGTCACAGAGAGAGAGAGACAGAGAATTCAGCAGCTATCGGGACGCCAGGCATGCTATGAGAGAGAGACAGAGACAGAGACAGAGAGAGAGAGAGAGAGAGACAGAGAATGTCAGCAGCTATCGGGACGCCAGGCATGCTATGACAGAGAGAGAGAGACAGAGACAGAGAGACAGAGAGAGAGACAGAGAATGTCAGCAGCTATCGGGACGCCAGGCATGCTATGAGAGAGAGAGAGAGAGACAGAGAATTCAGCAGCTATCGGGACACCAGGCATGCTGTGAGAGAGACAGAGAGAGAGACAGAGAATTCAGCAGCTATCGGGACGCCAGGCATGCTGTGAGAGAGACAGAGAGAGAGACAGAGAATTCAGCAGCTATCGGGACGCCAGGCATGCCGTGAGAGAGAGAGAGAGACAGAGAGAGAGAAAGAGAGAGACAGAGAATGTCAGCAGCTATCGGGACGCCAGGCATGCTATGAGAGAGAGAGAGAAAGAAAGAGAGAGAGACCGATAATGTCAGCAGCTATCGGGACGCCAGGCATGCTGTGAGAGAGAGAGAGAGACAGAGAGAGAGACAGAGAATATCAGCAGCAATCGGGACGCCAGGCGTGCTATGACAGAGAGAGAGAGACAGAGAATGTCAGCAGCTATCGGGATGCCAGGCATGCTATGAGAGAGACAGAGACAGAGAGAGAGACAGAGAATTCAGCAGCTATCGGGACGCCAGGCATGCTATGAGAGAGAGAGAGAGAGAGAGAGAGAGAGAGAAAGAGAGAGAGACAGAGAATGAGAGAGAGAAGAGAGAAGTGGGCAATGAAATAAAATCAGTATTGAAAGATCTATCTATAAAATATGTGGCAAAACACAACAAACCGGTGACAAGACGGCCAGAAGACCCCCCAGGGCTAATGTTTATCTCAGTATTCGGACATTGCACTATATACACATTATACGTTTTACCATGTTTGGATGTTTATTATGATATTTTATGTCACGATATCCAAGGCATCACCACCTTCCTTCCTAACATGGGATCCACTCTATGTCCTGGTTTTCTGGCTGGTTTGCCCTTCTACTTGCAATCTGTTTGGGATCCTCTAGAGGGCGCTGTTACTAGAAGTCATACATGTCAATTGGCCACGATTTCTTTTTATTAAAGTCACACTCCAGATATAGAATTATTAAATCATTGAGGAATACAAACGTGTTCTCTCCTATCCCAATCCAAGTTCCCTGTTACAGAGAGTTCCAACATTCCCCACCTTTAGGATTTTTATTCTTAGTTTTTTTTTATTAAAGGGGCAGTTCATTCATTATCTGCGCAGGTTCTGAGGTCATTGAGAGAGATAGGTTTGCAGGGTTAAGGTCACTCCTGTGCCTTTCAATGTCCTTAAAAAGAATACAACTTAAAACACCATAGTTTGACATGGAGATTGCTAGACTCTGGGTAGTTTGACATGGAGATTGCTAGACTCTGGGTAGTTTGACATGGAGATTGCTAGACTCTGGGTAGTTTGACATGGAGATTGCTAGACTCTGGGTAGTTTGACATGGAGATTGCTAGACTCTGGGTAGTTTGACATGGAGATTGCTAGACTCTGGGTAGTTTGACATGGAGATTGCTAGACTCTGGATAGTCATATCCCATCCAGGGCTTTGAAGGTTGAGGCCTACCATCCAGGCTACTCACAGCTGCAAGCATGGAGGGTCTGTGTGTATTTTATTAGGGCTTGCCAGGGCTAATTTTCACTTGCCAAAGGCTAGCGGTGAGTGGAAAATGTGAGCCTTGTCCCGTTGCATGGCGTCTTTTCCTTTCATAATATAAGAAATATTGTAACAGGATTTATTTATGGCCAAAATCTGTCTGTTTCTGGAAAATAAATCTGAAAATAACCTTTACCCAAATGTTCTGCTTCCTGGCCTTTCACCAAATATCTGACTCTTCAAGGGGAAATGTCAATAGCCAGAATGTAATATTATGTTTACTGACCATGTCATTGCCCACTATCTATATGTATATTATGGAAAATACCACTACAATCCCCACCTCTTTATCCTGCACCTGGGCGCCTCCATCTCTGTCACTCATTGTTATAAGCTCCGCCCTTTATACCTGGCGGTCAGCACAGAGAGTATACAGAAAAGAGGAGAAATGTAACAATGTTTCTATTTCTCATCTTCATTTGCATTGTGTGCCTTGACTATGCCTTGTCTGAACTGGATTATAATGACACATACTAAATGTTTACTATAAATTTGAAGGAAAACAGAGCATTTCATGAAACAAGGTTAACACAAGTTATAGGTGATTTATTTTACGGTATAAATTTCAGAGAAATTACAGTTCCCCTTTAAAACAGTCATATCTAGATAAAACAAGGGATTAAGATACAAAACTAACAATGTCAGAACCCATGAACGGATCTTTAATCACCCATAACAGCAGATACACAATAAGGGCCAATGGTGTTTGGGTATTAGTGCATTAATGCTGTTAGACAACCCTTTACCAGTGTAATTCTGGATAGATACACCGTATTCTACTTCTCCAAAGTTAAATCAGATCAAACACCATCACTACTGCTGTAAATCCCTTCCTGTTACAGTGCCTGACGTGTCAGATTAAGTAAAACTCATTGCTATGGATGTTGGGAAATAAAAAAAACCATATGGTATCAACCAATCGCTTACAAGCTTCCCAGGGCATCAGCAGAACATACCGTCACCTACCTTTCCACCTCTTCACGCTGGGTGGGGTTAGTGATGGCTGCGATATACTGCATGATGTATTTACTGGCCTCCGTCTTCCCAGCCCCGCTTTCTCCTGGGGAACAAACATTAAATGAACAATCACAGTATACTCCATGCTATGTACATACTGCTAGTGTGCACAGACATATACTGTACGTGGCCTATAGACACATATTGGGGGCTGGAAAGATAAGGACTGCCAATATAAAGGCATATTATACATCATTCAGAAACAACTGCACAAATGTGCAAAACATGTGTTGTCTCAAACACATCTAATGCAATTAATCAAGGTCTTCATTAGTTGCACTAGGTTTGCTTGAGCTGGAACACTTAACAAACCCCTAGCCAGTTCAGGTATTTCAAGTGTCACGTTTGACTGCATGTTACAAATATGGCTAAGTCAAACTAAGGGTAAATAACTATGTTTCCATATCTCTCTCTATCTCTGCTTAACGTTATATACCGTATCTTTATTTATTAAGCGCTATATCTATATATGAAACTAATGGTATATATCTGTATATAGTGACATATCTATATGCTTTTCAATACCTATCTCTACATCTCTATACACATTTTAAGAAGAAAAAGGGACAAAAATCTGTTCTTAGTCCAAGGTGGCAGTTGGATTTCTGTATTGGTACAATCAGCCTTTAATCCCCTTTATATTAATTATTTAACCCCAAATATCCTTCCTGCTTTGCCAAAAAACACCCAGACTCTTTTGCAAGATATCTACAGAATTATATAACTACACTAGGCTGGAAACTGGCCCTATATTTGTTGTTATCAATGTAAACCAGTCTGACAGGTTATTTGTAGTTATTTTTATTGTAACATTTTCATGTAATGTCTTATGAATAGTGCACTGACCACCTCTTACTCTAACAGTGCTGTGTGTTACGTGATAGGGCAACTCCCTGATGGCCCATACCTGATATCACAATGCATGTGTCCTTGGCCCGGCGTTTCATGGCCTTGTAGGCTGCATCTGCAATGGCATAGAGGTGCGGGGGACGCTCGTACAGCTCCCTGCCCTTGTAGCTCTCAATCATTTCTTTCCCATAAAGCTCCATCGATCTATAGGGGTTCACGGATACAATCACTTCCCCAATATAGGTGTATATCCGTCCACGCTCGAACCTGCAGAGGAACATCAGACATAGTTGGCCATGTTTTTTTTAGTGACATTTCGCTTTCTTTATTACATAATAAAGGCATTTATGATGGTTATGTAATATAAGGCATAAAATGATAACCTCTGTATTAATCTGTCATCTTCAAATTATCTTAGAGTAGAACTTGTTGTAGAATTATTAACCCCTTATAACTTATATCCATTATTAGGCCCCTTATAAACTATATAATCCTTACTGGGACCCTTTTTTTTTTTTTTTTAATTCTTTATTTTGGTTGTGCATTGTTGAGTACTTATGAAACAAACATGTCAAATAAGAGCTTTACATCTTGTATCAGGCAATAAAATTATACATGTTGAGAGTGCTGCACATTTTTTTTTTGTTAAAGAAGAGAAAAACATTGAGGAATAGTGGCGTTCAGTGTGTTGGGTGTAAATGAGTGAAGAGAATATTCTCCTAGGCTACGCACTGACTATGATTATGAGGTATATAGATGTAAAGGTAAGGTGATGAGTCTATTACAGCTTACTGGTGAGTAGGAGATCAGACCTTTAGATAAACATGCGTGCAGTCTGTAGATGTGCGTTATTAAAGGCAGGTATAGAAGCTGGGAGCTGTAATTGAGTGTGTTGAACAGTGCGGAGAACCAGGCTGTAGGGGATATTTAAAGGTGGTATCACCGTAATGAGACCTGATTTTACTTAATATTAACTCAGGGCCAGGGCCGGATTAAGAGCACACTGGGCCTGGTGCTGACAATTATGATGGGCCTAATTACGGAATCTTATTGACCAAAAACAATAAAACAATCATACCTCCCAAGCGTCATGTATCTGATGGAGATGGTGCTGGAGGGAAACTCATAGGATGCAGCTATAAGAAAACACATACTCTATGCTAATCTCTCTCTAATTTATATCTTTCATCTTTCAATTAAATCCATAACCCTTAACAGCAGTGTCCAGTGAAGCAGGCAGTCAATGGGCAGGGTAAAAGGGTGGCCACTGGTGCGAATCACGTGACCAGACCTGCCAAAAGGTGAGGACATGCCCAAAAAGGGGGCATGTCTGTCCAAAGAATTTGAAGGACAGCCTGACATGAATGCATGTCAGGCTGCCCGCCAATCATGCAGGCTGTCCAACTAAGGGCATACTATGCAGGCAGCACCCTGAGCTTAACATAAATGCGTCTAATGATGCGCTCACTCAATGCTTTCTAAGGACTGTCCCCTAGCACTCGCTGGTCCACTTGTCTCCTTACCTTCTTACTAGCAGGCAGAAGTTCCTGGTATATAGTCTGAGACAGATAAAAGGTGTATGTAGTGAGTGTAGATGAATGGGGACATGCCACAGTGTTAGAGAGACCAATGTCTGCATTACCTAAACTAATTGTATTGTCAGCCAGTCCACACAAGTTTTGTTCCCACACATCCCTCTTAAGCTTCCAAACTTAAAGGGACACTATAGTCACCAGAACAACTACAGCTTATTGTATTTGTTCTGGTTAGTAGAATCATTCCATTCAGGCCTTTTGCAGTAAACACTGTCTTTTCAGAGAAAATAACTCCACTGGCCACTCCTTAGATGGCAGGTAGAGGTGCTTCCTGGGGCAGTACTGCCTAGTGTGCAGCACTGCCATTCAGTGTCTCCACCCTCGGCATGCAGACACTGAACTTTCCTCATAGAGATGCATTGATTAAATTTATCTTTATGTGGAGATGCTGATTGGCCAGGGCTATGACTTGTGCTGGCTCTGCCCCTGATCTGCCTAGTTGACAGTCTCAGACAATCCTATGGGGAAGTATTGTAATTTGCTCAGACCACCACTTCTGATGATGTCAGCAGACAGTCAGTTCAGAGGCAGAGCTAGCAGCTGCAGACTTGAATACAAGTTATATTTTACTATACTTAGGGAGGCAAGAAGGGGGCAGGGTGGTGGTTTTAACATAATTGGGTCAGAAATACATGATTGCGTTCCTGACCCTATAGTGCTACTTTAAGCAAGAGTATGTGAAGAGTAGTTAAGGTTGCCACCTTTCTTGGAACAAAATACCAGCCTTAATCCTTTGTATAATCACAAGGAGTGACATCAGAGAAAATTCTGTAAAATCACCAACAAACTACTCACAGTTTGATTCTGCTGTATAGATGGATTGCTCCCAGTGTCTCAGTCTCGCAAGTCTCTCAGTGTCCCTATGTATCACAGTGTCAGTTTCCCCATGTCGCCCAGTCCCCTAGTCTCCCAGTGTCTCAGTGTCCCAATTTCTCCCAGTTTCTCAGTGGGTCCCCATGTCACTAGGACACTGAGAGACATGGAGACACTGAGAGACCTGGGGACACTGAGAGACCCGGGGACACTGAGAGACCCGGGGACACTGGGAGACATGGGGACACAGACATTTAGGGAAACTGGGAGAAATGGGGACACAGACACTAGGGACACAGACACTGGGAGACATGGGGACATTGAAACATTTGGGGACACTAAGACACTAGGGACACAGAGACATGGGAACACAGACACTGGGAGACTATGGGACACTGGGAGACTAGGGGACACTGGGAGACTAGGGGACACTGGCTGGGAGACAGACACTTGGGGACACTGGGAGACATGGGGACAGTTGTGGACTTAGACATGGTGACACTAGGCACACAGAGACATGGGACACAGACACTGGGAGACTTGGGGAAACTGAGACACTGGATGGGGGACACTGGGAGAAACAGCGTCCCCATGTGTCTCAGCATCCCCATGTGTCTCAGTGTCCCCAAGTGTCTCAGTGTTCCCAGGTCTCCCAGTGTCTGTGTCCCCATGTGTCCTAGTGTCTGTGTCCCCATGTGTCTCCTAGTGTCTCAGTGTCCCCATATGTTCCCTAGTGTCTCAGTGTCCACATGTGTCTCAGTGTCCACATGTGTCCCCTAGTGTCTCAGTGTCCCCATGTGTCCCTGCTGCCTTTCCCCCCCATCCCTCACTTATCTGAGCTGTAGAGCTGCTTTCTGGACTCTGTGCTGTGTTGCTGGTCCCCACGGATCAGTGAGTAGTACAGAGAGGCAGGGATATGCATGGACATAAAATACTAGACACCGCATTGACTGCTACTTCCTATTAGCGCTGATGAGCTGCGGGGCCGCCATCTTGGATCGGTCACAGTGTGATCTGTAGCATAGACATATATAGAATATATATGTCTATGATCTGCAGAGCAAGGTCCTGAAAGTAAACATGGTTAGTCTTAAAATCCACCTGGAGGGTGTATAGATCCAGTAGCATGATGTTTAATCCTGGGATATTAAATAAAATTAACTGATATTTGCTGCTTTAAGACCTCTGTGGTTATTTACGTTATCAACTAAGTTTACTCAATACATTGAAATTATTTGAATTTCCAGATTGAAACTATGCGTTGCATTTGGATTTAGGTTTGCTAAAATTATAAGTTTAGTGAACTAACCCCACAATCTATCATCTTAATATACATGTTTTAAACTGGGACTGGATCTTTGCCTGATTTGTAATGTATTTACTTTTCACCTATTTTTAACTAATATGGATTTTGGAACAGTGCAAAATAAAATGTAGATATCTACAACTCTTTATTATTGTGAGCTCTGTCTTTTGCACTTTGAAGTCCGCATGGAGATAGCATAAAGAGAATAGGAGAAATCAAACAATCACATCACTATTTACTAAAGTGAGATTTGTCACTAAGGCAAAGTAAATTAAAAAAATTAGGGACAGAAGTCCTAATATATAGACATATAATACCACACCGGGTGCCCGCATTTCATGGCCCCCCGAGGTCAATGCGGCGTCTAGGTATTATATGTCTATGGGGATATGCTGTAACTTCCTATCCCTGCCTCTCTCCACACACAGTGACCCCTACTGGCCGGTGCTGGTATTGCAGAGTAATCTCCACTTATTCTGAGAAAAATACCTGCATTTGTATTGCCAGTATTACTGCAATACCGGCACGGCCAGGCAGTCTCAAATACCGGCTGTGCCAGTAAAATACCAGTCAGGTGGCAAACCTAAGAGTAGTGTGTGTGTAAAAAAAAAAAAAAAAAAAAAAAATTAATTTTTTTTTTTTTTTTTTTTCAATGGGCCTATTCCATGGGCCTGGGCCTGGAGCTGCAGCTCCATCAGCCCCTATGTTAATCCGGCCCTGCTCAGGGCTGGGTGTAGGTCTAAATGTACATGTAACGGTTTCCGCGTTAGGGTGTTCGTAGTGTGGGTGGTGCCCTCGTCTTTTCAGGGAGGGGGTGCTGCGTGCCTTCGTGGAAGGCCGACCTCTCAGTGGAGGTATTGCCCCTAACCAAGGGGGTAGCGGGGGGGTATAAATGATTCAGCGGTTGCGCATGTGTGGCTAAGAGGAACCGGACTAGGTTCATAGGAGGCATCTCTTTATGGGTGCCTGGTGTTGTGGTAGAATGCCTAATCTCCCTACCCCTGGGTGGTACAAGCCGAGGATCTTGTCCTCGTGTGGGAGATTCTGCAGTGGTAAACAAAAGAAAAGGAAAAACATATGTATAACAACATTTGGTGAAAGTAAGCAAATAAAATCAAATAAAATCATAGCGATAAATTTTTTGCAACTTCGCAACTGTGCGACTTGGAGCTGCTGGTCGAGTAAGGCCCCTCAGTGGGTATAGGTCGGTCTAGGAATGTCTCTGCCAGTCAGGTGTCCAGCTGGTTATCGCTTGCTGATCTCGGCACAAATGGTGTCACATTGGATGGGTCCCATCCGTGGGTGCGATTTAGGCCCGTCGGGGCCGCCGTCTCCTCCTGGATATCCAGAGCTGCAAGGAACGCAGGAATATCAGTCCCTGTGGTTATTTTATGGGTAGTCCCTTTATGTGTAATAAGAAGTGATCGTGGGGGTCCCCACCTGTAGGGCACTCCTGCCGCCCGTAGTTGGGCCGTGACGTGGGTCAAGGATTTTCGCCACTGCAGGGTGGCTTTGGATAAGTCCTGGTAAAAGGACAATTGTGAGTCCTCAAATGTAATTGGGGTCTTGTTTCTTACCGCTGTCATTATTTGCCCCTTGTCGTGAGGTTGTGCGCAGCGGAGAATAACATCGCCCGGTGTTGTAGTGTTGGTAGCATTGGACGTCGGTAGGCGGTACATCCCAGCGATGTTTACTTTTTTGGCGGTGGCGGGTGGCAGCACTGTGGCTAGTAACCGTCTTACATAGTGTGGTAGTTCCTCCTGAGGTATGGTGGCTGGTATGCCCCTGATTTTAATATGGTTGCGGCGGTACCTGTCCTCCTGTGTTGCCACTTGTATTGATAGAGCCTGTTGAGCTGCCTGTAGTTGGGCTATAGAGGTCTGTATATTGGAGGTGTCTTGACGGAGCTCTTTGACCTCTGCTTCTGTAGCTGCCAGTCTGCCTGTGAGCTGCTGCATGGAAGATTTCAGGATGGGCAGGTCAGCAGCAAGTAGGCCTTGAATGTCCTGTAGCATGGTAGATAGGATTTGAAGGTCCTGTTTAGTTGCAGGCTCAGTGTTGCTAACAGAGGTTGTGGATTTTGGCTGTGCGTCTTCTTTTGGGCTTTGCAGCTGGGGTGCTGCAGGGGCAATTGTGTGGGGAGGCCCTGGTGAGGGTGGGTGGTCGGGGGCCGCCATAGTGGCTGATGTGTGTCGTTGGAGCATGACACCTATGTCCCTCTGTTCGGGTACGTTACCGTGGGTGGATTTCTGAGTTCTGCGCCCCATGGATGTATTGGCAGTCGTTGTTTGGGGTGACCACAGCACCGCTGCGTTTTCGTCAGGATCCCCGCCCCAGAGATACTCGAGGTCGCGGTATGAAGGCTTGTGGTAGGCCCCGGTTTTGCGTTTTGCCTTCAGATGCTTCGGGGAGTACTGGAAGGGCATCTGTGGATTCAGCAGGGTGTCCCCGGGCTGTTTAGGGCGTTTGCAGTGTCGGATGGCTGCTTGTTACCGAGATATTGTCGGGATTGCGAGTTAGATTTGCGGAGCTGGGAGAAATGGCGTCCGGTCCGGTTCAGTGCCAGGCTCCGCCCCCCTACTGGGCCCCTTTTAATACTATATTCTCATATTCAGCTCTCATGCCTCGTAGTTTAAACTTTACAAGATTCCTTTGTTCGTAGAAACAGCATGTCAGCAGAAAATGCTAGAATCTTCTGATTCGCAGAACACACTGTAGCAGATAGTATTGATAGAGTCAGTGGTGTATCCTGGTTTTGTGCTGCCCTAGGCAGGACAAAACTCAGGCGCCCCCCCTCCCCCCGCGCCACCCCCACCCAACCTTTCCCCCCGCCCCGCATTCTAAATACACACACACACATTCACTGACAGATACGCATACACTAGCTAACAGAAACACACACTCGCTAACAGAAACACACACACACACTAACAGACACACTCACACACACTAACAGACACACTCACACTCAGTAACAGACAAACTCACTCACTAGCAGACACAAACTAGCAGACACACACACTCACTAACATACACACACACTCACAGGCAAACACACACATTAACAGACACACACACATTAACAGACACACACACACTAACAGACACACACACTAACAGACACAGATACAAACACTAACACAGACACACACACACTAACAGACACAGACAGAAACACTAACAGACACACACACTGACACACACACACTGACAGACACACACACACACTGACACACACACACACACACACTGACACACACACACTGACAGACACACACACTCACAGACACACACACTCACAGACACACACTCACCCACCCACATTAACACATTTTTTTTAAAAAAATTTTAACACATTTTTTTTTATTTTTTTTAAGACATTTTTTTAAGACATTTTTTTTTATTTATTTTTAAGACATTTTTTTTTATTTATTTTTAACACATTTTATTTTTATTTATTTTTACCACTTTTTTTTTTTTTTAACACCACCCCCACCCCCCCAGCCTCCTTACCTTTGGGAATGCTGGGGAGGGGGGTGGCTCTTCCTCCCTGGTGGTCCAGTGGCTGCTGGGTGATCGGGCGGCACTGCCTGGCGGGCGGGCGGCCGGCGAGGGAGCACTTCCCCTGAGCTGTCTGCTCAGCTCCCTCGCGCGCCTCAGAGTGAGGCTGGGTGCCGGAATATGACGTCATATTCCGGCTCCGCCTCCCAGCCTCACTCTGCGGCTGGCGAGGGAGCTGAGCAGACAGCTCAGGGGAAGTGCTCCCTCGCCGGCCGCCCGCCCGCCAGGCAGTGCCGCCCGATCGCCCAGCAGCCAGGCATGTCTGTTAGCCGCAAGGCTAACAAGACATTTGCCTTGGGCATTTGGGGGCGGCTTTTTTTGCCGCCCCCTGGAAAATGCCGCCCAAGGCAAATGCCTTGTTTGCCTCGCGGCTAATACGCCCCTGGATAGAGTGTATAATTGCCAAAGAGGCCTTGAGAATACTGAGGATACTAACCTTGAAAGACTAAAGGTACCAGCTACTCTTTATGGATAGCTGCCAAAATGCCCCCTCCCATCGAGAGAACTCCTCGTGCTAGCAAGATGGCGCTGAAATCTGGAGGAGAACTTTATGACGTCAGTTATGATGTAAGACGTAACACCCAACAGGGAGGGCATTTAACTAACCACTTCTTCTCTTAGCCAATCGACAATGTTTATTTGCTTATATCTTGATAATCAATGATGATGTCATTTTGCCTTTAAAAGGGTCTGCATACCCGTTTTCTAACCAGATGCTAATAAATTTCCTGAAGTGCTTTTAACCTGAACTCCGTGTGTCAGTGTGAATTTACTTCTGCGTATACGCAATTTAAACATCTCTAATTTGGACAGGAACAGATAGTCATTCAAACTTCTTTGTTTGCTTAAAAGATTCCCTTATCAAACTCATCTCCTATCACCATCTCCTGCCACCATCTCTTATCACCATCTCCTATGACCCATCTCCTATCACCAACTTCTATTACCCATCCCGCCGTCACCTGTCATTATTCTCCTATGGCCCATCTCCTATCACCATCTCGTCACCATCTCCTCTCACATCCCGTCACCATCTCCTATCACCCATCTCCTATAGTCTTTAAGAAATAAACTACACCCTATAAAAATAGCTTGCTCATACATAATAGTGTTTAATAAATATATTTGTGGTGGACCGCCTGGCATCCTGACTGGGTACCTCCGTCAATTGCTGCTTCCTAGTGCTTACCGAGTACCACAAGCACCGCACCAGACACCATAACTACCGTCATCCCCACAGCCAGTATTACAGCTTGGTTGGGGTCTCCCTGTCCTCCACCCACCCTGGACCCAAGACCGGGATCCAGCTTCCAGTGGGTAGACCTCTCCTAATCCAGAGAGTATAGCAGATAGCTCTTAGAAGAGCTAGTGATTATAATCCAAGGGAGTATAGTGATTATAGCAATTCCCAGAGTGAATATAGCTGTCCCTCCATGCATGAGACGAGCCTCTATGTTGAGGGTGAAGGAAAACTGGTTTAATGGCAGCCACAACTGGCCTTATATGCAGGTCCCCATGCAAGGAGTTTACTATACATATTCAAGGGGCATTCCCCACTGGACCTGAGAGGGGACTGTGACAAAGTACACAATGTAATTACATTGGCTCTTAGGTCCAGGACACTCCCACACAAAACAGGGTAATCCCTCCCCTGTGCCTGGGAGATAATTACTTGAGTACACAAACATATAATTAAATTATCTCTCGGGACAAGAAACATGCAATACAACAACACCCCAAAAGTACCCCTAAAACACATGTAAACCCCACAAAAGTCACACACCCTGATAGCCCCGATCTGGGGGACCCACATATCCAAAAATCACCCAGATCGGTTCAGGGGTTCGGGATTTCCATGGAAGTCATAATTTTGGCCAACCGTGCACATGGTCCTATGCCCAAAACTGTTCCATGCGATCAGAGCTAATGGTCGGTCTCTTTCTGGAGTACAAAAGTACATAAATCACATGGAGACTTTTAAAGGGCATTTGGCAAGGTATATTGCGGGGCCCATAGTCCTGAGGCAGGAGGCTCGCAAGCAGGCCCCTCCAAGAACACATGGCAGAGGCATTTCTGCCACAATATTAAATTACAGTGTTTATATAAACATATTAAAGCACAAACATGATAAAGTGTTGATCAGTCCTCTAGGTTCACTCGCTGACTATTTGATTATAGGATGTAGTGAATATATAACGAGAGGCATGGGACCCCAGCTGGTTAAACCCATACCCGGACGAGTGCATTCATTGAAATATTGCAACCTTTACTTAAAGTCCAGCAGTTAAAACCTCACATTTAGATCAGAAAAAAATATATAAATAATAACAAAACTAGCTGTACAGCAGTGCAACATCTGAGAACGACGTAAGACGATAGTTTGCGTTGCAATACGCGTTATATATTAATATATAAAATATTATTAGAATTACAGAGCAACACTCTTACATACCAAGAAGGCAACACACTACCTAGATCACCTTGAATCGACTTGTAAATTGCGGATAAGGTGGTATATGACCCCTCAAAGACTAGCTCACATTTATATCATCACACCTTTAAATGCTAGAGGTGTGATGATATCATGGGTACCCATTAGTCATACATTTCTGGCACTGCGATATACTCATTTATTGCTTGAACAAGTAGCACAACCACAAAAGTATATAGAAAAGGATGTTTATTACATGGGTCGAATTAATAGGCTCTCATAAACAGTATCAATGCAAACAAGCAAACTGCAAAAAAGCAAACAAGCAAACTGCATAATGCATAAAAAATTATATATGAGTATACAAGACAGCTATATGAGATGCCGAATTCAATAACTCCCCCCAAAAAATTATAAATTACACAAAAAAATAAAGACAACATACCAGACCTAGTGAGAAGAAGGACAAGAGTCAAGCAATACACCCCCAACGTTTCGGCAGAATGCCTTTATCAAGGGAGCCTGCGATATACTCAACCCATTTTGGGTACAAATTAAGAAACTGATTAAAAAAAAAAAACTCTGGAGGTAGTGTTTTTGCCGTTCCAAATAGAATCATACATATTGCATATGGTACCTACTACAATACGTAAAGCTGAAAACTCTATTATCCTTCAGATATTGATAGCAACCAAAAGAAGCATTGCCTCTTACTGAAAAAACAAGATTCCTCCACCACCCTCCATGGTGCTACAGAGACCAAACAAAACCAGAATGTTTGAAGAATGACCCATAGATTAACAAATACGATCCACATTTCCAACCACACTCGGGCTAGATGATACCTGGTGTCTCAATCTACAACAATATGAATTATCCACAGAGCAAACTTCTCTTTGAGGCCGTACTGGCTCTTGCATGTGAACCACTGAAATGTGAACACGTTAGGGTCCATCTCCAGTTATTATTATACTTTGTGTCTACATTGTGCAATGCAGTGATATTCCTGTGTTTACTGTCTGCTCCCTTTAGCTACAAATTGAACACAAAATTTCAGCTTAACACTTTGGTACCCACTGGGAACATCCCTTACAAGTTGTGCTGATCAGGCATCTTCCTCAAATCTACTGTATTCAGCTATCAGTATCCCACCCCACAATAGCATGTTTTTTGGAATCCATGGGAGGTGAGTTCTAAAATAAATAATTGTAAAAATATGTGCAAAAGATTTTGCAATAATGAATGTTCTTTCTAATTTTTCTTATTTTTGACCTAACCGTCAACAACTGCAAATATAATGGAGCTCCTATAATAGGTTATGAATACAAATGCATACATAGATAGTAAATCTCATTTACATTACAGGAACACTATAGGATCAGGGACACAGACATGTATTCCTGACCCTAAAGTGTTAAAACCACCATCTAGACCCCTGCCCCCCCTGGCCCCCTAAATATAATACAATCTTACCTTTATCTTACCATTAGGAACACACTTATTCCTGACCCTAAAGTGTTAAAACCACCATCTAGCCCCCATTAGCCCCCTTACCCCCTAAATATAATACAATCTTACCTTTATCTTACCATTAGGAACACAAACTTATTCCTGACCCTAAAGTGTTAAAACCACCATCTAGCCCCCTGCCCCCCCCCCCCCTTACCCCCTAAATATAATACAATCTAACCTTTATCTTACCATTAGGAACACAAACTTATTCCTGATGCTATAGTGTTAAAACCACCATCTAGCCCCTCTTATTTCCTATAGTTACATAGTTACATAGCTGAAAAGAGACTTGCGTCCATCAAGTTCAGCCTTCCTCACATATGCTTTTGCTGTTGATCCAAAAGAAGGCAAAAAAAACAGTCTGAAGCGCTTCCAATTTTGCAACAAACTAGGAAAAAATTCCTTCTTGACCCCAAAATAGCAGTCAGATGTCTCCTTGGATCAAGCAGCTATTACCCCACTAATTAGAAATTGTATCCCTGTATGTTATGTTTTTGCAAGTATTTATCCAATTGCAGTTTAAACATCTGTATAGACTCTGACAAAACCACCTCTTCAGGCAGAGAATTCCATATCCTTATTGCTCTTACTGTAAAAAAACCTTTTCTTTGCCTTAGATGAAATCTCCTTTCTTCCAGCCTAAATGTGCGACCTTGTGTCCTATGTATGGCCCTGTTTATGAATAGATTTCCAGATAATGGTTTGTACTGGCCCCGAATATATTTGTATAATGTTATCATATCCCCTCTAAGGCGACGTTTTTCCAAACTGAAGAGATTTACATTTTTTAACCTTTCTTCATAACTAAAATGCTCCATTCCTTTTATCAATGTTGTAGCTCGTCTCTGCACTTTTTCTAGTGCCATGATATCCTTCTTTAGAACAGGTGCCCAAAATTGCACAGCATATTCAAGGTGTGGTCTTACCAGCGATTTATAAAGAGGCAAAATTATATTTTCATCTCGAGAATTTATGCCCCTATTTATACATGACAAAACCTTACTGGCCTTAGCAACGGCAGATTGACATTGCATATTGCTACCTCTTGCCCTCCTAAATAGAGTAAAATCTTATCTTTATTACAGTCTGCTGCTGGCTCTGCCCCTGATCTGCCTGCTTGGCTGACATAATCAGAAGTAATGTTCTGAGCCAATCACAATCCTTTCACATAGGAAAGCATTGGATTGTCTGAGCTTGTAAAGGAGGCAGATCAAGGTCAGAGCCATCAAAAGTCAAACACAGCCCTGGCCAATCAGCATCTCCTCACAGAGATACATTGAATCAAAACATCTCTATGAGGAAAGTTCAGTGTTTCCATGCAGCGGGTTGAGACATTGAATGTCAGTCACACTGTGCAGCACTGCCCCAGGAAGCACCTCTAGCAGCCATCTGAGGAGTGGCCAGTGCAGTTATCACTAGGCTGTAATGTAAACACTGCATTTTCTCTGGAAACACAGTGTTTACAGCAAAAAGCCTGAAGGGAATGATTATACTTAACAGAACACATACAATAAGCTGTAGTTGTTCTGGAGACTATAATGTCCCTTTAAATATGTTCAAGACACCTTACTGTGAATTTTAAATAAATCAATTATAAAAGTTCCACTCAGCGTCGTTCAGGAAAGGAACTCTGTGGGAGTTGACAATTTTCCTTAAAGAAGCCGTCCCTTCCTGCTCTCTCTCATTAATTATATAAGATGGATTAATTCTGGGTTTTTCTTGTGTTCCTGGCAGTTAGTGACCGACCGTTAACTGTGAGTAAGTCTTTAAAGGGTCCTTTCAGAATGTTTAATTCAGATTATAGAATTGAATGACGTATAGCTGGGGATTGAGCTGTGACCTGGATTGGAGGGCAGTGACTGCCGAACAGGACTCCCGCTAACTGCCAATGCGTTCCTCTCTAGGGCAGTCATGGCACACGTGCCACTATAGGCACTCAGAGGCCTCTCTGCTGCCACTTAAGTCAAAGGTTTGCCACGTTCCAGGTAAACAAGGCTGGCGTTACAGTAAGGCGGCACGGAAGGTCACCGTATGGCACCCTGGTTGGGAGTGCAGTGTCTAAGAATCCCCTCCCCCTTCCCCAGACCATGAGGGAAGATTCCTGCAGAGTACGCAGGTCAAAATGATTTTCTAGTTATTTAATGTTGTTTTATTCATTTTATACACATATCACACACAGCCTGATTTCTGTTTTCATGTTTAAGATAAGGTTCCCCATCACTGCTCTCAGGTGACTCTGTACAGGAAGCACTTGGTGTAGGATATCACATGCTCACACACAGTGACAGTCACAATGCAAATTTAAAAAACAAAAACCTTTTCTTGGGCACCAATTTAACAGCCAGAGACATTAAAATATTTAAAAAGTGTTCAATATTAAACAGTGATTTAGATTTCAGGAATTTGATCCAATATTAAATCATACTTCCCAAGTGTCCTGAGTTAAGGAGACAGTCCCTATTATCAACCCAAATCTTAACAGCCCCCTCTTTTAGGAGCCCTTTATTGCTGTAGTATCTGAGTGTATAACAGCATTTATGGCAATAAAACAAAATGTACCAAAAAGTGAAATTTCATTTCAAGTTCAAGGTAAGAATAGACAAACTGGAAGCATTCTCTAAGGCAGTGTTTCCCAACTCAGTCCTCAAGGCACACCTACCAGTCCAGGATTTAGGGGTGACCCAGTTGTGTCTAAGGTGTTTTTTTTTTTTTTTTCTTCTAAAAACACCTTAGACAAAACTGGGTAATCCTTAAATCCTGGACTGGTAGGTGTGCCTTGAGGACTGGGTTGGGAAACACTGCTCTAAGGTAGCGATGTGTCCAGCTTGGGACGTTAGTATTAAACTAGAAATTCACTTTAAATTCTAACTTTAGTGAATAACCATGGTAATCTTTTACATTAATGCTGCATTACCTCCCACTTCAAACGGACAAAGAGGGACACTTTAATTTAAGAGTGTGGCCAGGGGCGGGGCTGTTCTGGGAAATTGTAGGTGAGTTCAGTGGCGTCTCTAGGATTCATTTTTAGGGGGGCACATGGTGGGCCAGGGACAAAAGTAGGGGGGCACATTTAACCCCGCCCTCACCGCAGTTTGACCACGCCCCTGCCGCATGTTAAGCCCCGCCCCCACACAATGTGTTTTTTATTTTTTTTATTTTTTTATAATCCCTGGTGGAGAATTCATTATTTTCCACCAAGGATTATTAAAAAACATTTCCCTTGATACAGTCCATACACACACAGACTACTGACCATACACACAGACTGCTGAGTCCATACAAACACAGACACATAGACTGCTGAGTCCACACACACACACAAACACAGACTGCTGAGTCCATAAACACACACAGACTGCTGAGTACATACACATACATACAGACTGCTGAATCCATACACACACGCACACAGAGACTGCTGAGTCCTTACACACACAGACACAAACACAGACTGCTGAGTTCATACACACACACAGACTGCTGAGTCCACACACACACACACACACACACAGACTGCTGAGTACATACACATACATACAGACTGCTAAATCCATACACACACACACACAGAGACTGCTGAGTCCTTACACAAACACAGACTGCTGAGTCCATACAAACACAGACACATAGACTGCTGAGTCCCTACACACACACACAAACACACACACAGAGATTGCTGAGTCCATACACACACACACACACACTGAGACTGCTGAGTCCAAACACACACACACAGAGACTGCTAAGTCCATACACACACACACTGTTGAGTCCATACACACACAGACTGCTGAGTCCATACACACATACAGACTGCTGCGTCCATGCACACACACACTGCTGAGTCCATACACACACAGACACACACAGACTGCTGCGTCCATGCACACACACACTGCTGAGTCCATACACACACAGACACACACAGACTGCTGCGTCCATACACACATACAGACTGCTGCGTCCATACACACACACACACACACAGACTGCTGAGTCCATACACACATACAGACTGCTGCATCCATACACACATACACACTGCTGAGTCCACACACACACTGCTGAGTCCATACACACATACAGACTGCTTAGTCCATTTACACACACAGACTGCTGAGTCCATACACACATACAGACTGCTGCGTCCATACACACACACACACACTGCTGAGTCCATACACACACAGACACACACACACACTGCTGAGTCCATACACACATACAGACTGGTGCGTCCATACACACACACACACACACTGCTGAGTCCATACACACATACAGACTGCTGCATCCATACACACACACACACTGCTGAGTCCATACACACACAGACACACACACACACTGCTGAGTCCATACACACATACAGACTGCTGCGTCCATACACACACACACACACTGCTGAGTCCATACACACATACAGACTGCTGCGTCCATACACACATACAGACTGCTGAGTCCATACACACACACAGACTGCTGAGTCCATACACACATACAGACTGCTGCGTCCATACACACACACACACTGCTGAGTCCATACACACATACAGACTGCTGCGTCCATACACACACACACACACACTGCTGAGTCCATACACACACAGACACACACACACACTGCTGAGTCCATACACACATACAGACTGGTGCGTCCATACACACACACACACACTGCTGAGTCCATACACACATACAGACTGCTGCATCCATACACACACACACACTGCTGAGTCCATACACACACAGACACACACACACACACACACACACTGCTGAGTCCATACACACATACAGACTGGTGCGTCCATACACACACACACTGCTGAGTCCATACACACATACAGACTGCTGAGTCCATACACACATACAGACTGCTGCGTCCATACACACACACACACACACACACACTGCTGAGTCCATACACACATACAGACTGCTGCGTCCATACACACACAGACACACACACACACTGCTGAGTCCATACACACATACAGACTGCTGCGTCCATACACACACACACTGCTGAGTCCATACACACACAGACACACACAGACTGCTGAGTCCATACACACACACAGACTGCTGAGTCCATACACACACACAGACTGCTGAGTCCATATACACACAGACTGACACACATACTGCTGAGTCCATACACACACACACACACACACACACAGAGTGCTGAGTCCATACACACACACACAGACTGCTTAATCCTAGATACAGACACACACAGACTGCTGAGTCCATACACACACACACACACAGACTGCTGCGTCCATACACACATACAGACTGCTGCGTCCATACACACACACACACACTGCTGAGTCCATACACACATACAGACTGCTGCGTCCATACACACACACACACTGCTGAGTCCATACGCACACAGACACACACACACACTGCTGAGTCCATACACACACACAGACTGCTGCGTCCATACACACATACAGACTGCTGCGTCCATACACACACAGACACACTGCTGAGTCCATACACACACAGACACACTGCTGAGTCCATACACACACAGACACACACACACACTGCTGAGTCCATACACACACACACACAAGCTTCCTCACTAGCAGAGACACACACACATACACACATCAAGCCTACCTGTTGCTGGGGGTCAGACAGCCATCTTCTGGCCTTTGCAGCAGCAGCATGGTCTGCTGCTCAACGGCGGGGGCGGGGCTTGTGTGCGGGAGGCGGGGCTTCGTTTGGGGGCGGGGCCTTGCCTGGGAGCCAGTCAGTGTTCCCTCCGGCCCCAGACAGCACCCAGCGCTCCAGCTGCTCTGCCCTGCATTCCCTCGGGCTGTCACACACTGTTACAGCCCGAGGGAATATAATTTAAACACATGGCCAGCAGGTTGCTGTCATTTGGGGGGCCCAAGGGGGGGCACAGCATGATGTAGGGGGGCCATGGCCCCCTCTGGCCCCCCCTAGCGACGCCACTGGGTGAGTTTCTAATAACAATTTATAGAACTTAAATGTAATTATAACAAGAACAATGTGTCTTATTTACACAGACTGATTTCTAAGCACATTTATTGTAGTTTAAACACCCATTACTGGGATTAATTGCTGTGGAGCTCTGTTATACACTCAGACACATTACTGGGAGTAATATTGCTGTGGAGCTCTGTTATACACTCAGATACATTACTGGGAGTATTATTGCTGTGGAGCTCTGTTATACACTCAGACACATTACTGGGAGTAATATTACTGTGGAGCTCTGTTATACACTCAGACACATTACTGGGAGTATTATTGCTGTGGAGCTCTGTTATACACTCAGACACATTACTGGGAGTATTATTGCTGTGGAGCTCTGTTATACACTCAGACACATTACTGTGAGTATTATTGCTGTGGAGCTCTGTTATTCACTCAGGCACATTACTGGGAGTATTATTACTGTGGAGCTCTGTTATACACTCGGGCACATTACTGGGAGTATTATTACTGTGGAGCTCTGTTATACACTCAGGCACATTACTGGGCGTATTAGAGGGATTTGGGCCCAAAATAGGGACTGTCCCTCCTAAATAGGGACACTTGGTAGGTATAAAGGTTAATGTTATCACAGCTTCCCTCTGAGTATATTACATCCTTGCCTTGTTGAGCCCATATCCTCACCGATAAGTTTAATTATTCTAATTGGCGCGGGTATATTCTGTGGGACATTCCTGTAATGCTTCCCACTCACAGTGATAGTATAGTTATATAGAGCTCAGGCACAGTTCTGGAATTTCAGTGAAATTTCAACTCCCACAGCCTATACACAGCAGCTAAATCGGGGCTTATCGGGTGCTGTGTGCCTGTCGGATTATGGTAAAAGATGGGGGTCTAGCAGTGCTCGCTGAACCATTCCAATTCAATCAGCCAACCCCCTTCCTGTGAGATATGCATCAGATACCTGTACATCGCATGGAGACACTATGGAGGGACCTGTCACTACGCAGGCTCCTCCATAGAATCCGTATTGCAGTTAAAATGTCTCTTCCAAGAGCTGAACACAGGAAAGTGGAGGAGATGATCCCTTCACCCTCCAGGTACCACCATGCAAGCGGGCATGTCACCTGAGGTGGGGAGTCAAAAATGCAAAGAAATATCCCATCGATATCCCATTGTGTATTTTGAAGACCTAGTGTGCTCCCTTATAACTCTTACACAATGGATTAATGCGGGATTTGCACCTAGGCATCGGAGCAATTATTTTTCTTTAAGAGAGGAGTGCCAAGCTTTCTTGTTTTGATATAAATATATCTCCAGTCCCCTGTTAGGTAACCCAGCTGATGGTTAGGACGTGGTCTCTGCCTTATGGTAACTGATTGCAGATGTTGGGTGTGGTGCTGAATGTACGACTATTTCTTATACCATGTGAGGAGAATTTCTGGTGTATAAAATCAGGTAGTCTTTCTTGGGGGTTTTATACTACTAATTCACGGCCTCACGAGTTAATATTACCATCGTGGGTATACCTCTGGGGGGATTTGGAGAGGAACGGCTTTATGCCTCTTATCCTCTCTAAAACTCCGAGGTAATTTCTCTTCTCTAAAATCAGGAAAGTATCGCAATGCTTCACAAAGCAGCAGGTAACCACCCAGAGAGGGTCCAGATATCTGAGTAAATAAAGTGAAAGGTTTTATCGGACTACGTGTGCTTATAATGAATTACCAGCCAGGTTACAAAACCCAGAGCTGCGGAATGATAAATAAAGTCTAGGATATCATTTTGACGGTTCCCACCCATCTCCTGATGGACGCTATGAAACTCCTTACAGAATTTTTGAATGCTACAAAATACACATTTTTCTTTTTTTCTTTATTTGGAAACGGAGTAAAACCTCCATGAATAAAAGTGAAATAATGAAATTATTGTTCAGATTGATTGTTATCAAACAGGTATATTTTAAGACATAGATATTTCAAATTGACTATTTAATCTAATTTCATCCTTAAATGCTATATGTATTTAGTCACTTTATTACTTGTACAACCCTTTACAGGACTAAGTAAATAAGCCGTTTCACCCACTTAAGCCTTCAGTGTGTCTTTTTACAAACCCAGTACTTGAATACCCAGTAAAGAAGAAAGTTAGTTAAGTCCCCACCCAGCACCGCATGCCCCAGATATACAGCAACGCACCGTAGCTTCAAGTTGGCCATGAAGTCTTCCATTGTCACCTGGTCCAGTAAAACAAAGTCCGCCTTGCCAAACTCCAAGCTCTCGTGTTCGGCCATTCCACTAGACAAGGTCCACCACGGTAAAACAGATCCGAGAGGGCTCAGCAGTTCTAAGAAATGTAAGCTCTCGCAACCACCTTACAGCTCAATAACAAGAGATGACTTTCAAAACTTTGAGCCGGTTTTTCACTTCCTGTGTTGAGGTTTCTTGTAGGGAGGGATTGAGCTGTCAGAAGGACGCAGAGGGGGGTTGATTTGGAGATGTTTGGTGATCGCATTTATCCTTTCTTTGTAGGAAAACACCATGGACTCTACATGCCCAAGGATGTCCATTGGTCAAACAAGGGCAGATATGTTAGATGCTTCAACTAGGAAGTGCGGGGATGATATAAACGTTCACAAAAAGAATACGTTTTGTTTTTAAAATATTAATTTAAAAACTCAGCTTCTCTTTCATTCCCTTGCAAGCCGGACTGGGTGAATCTGTCCTGCTGGAGGGAGGTGGGCGGAAGGTGATGGGACAATAATGCATGTAATGGGACTTACAAATACATTATGTGTTGGGCCTGCAGCCTATTACAGTGCTTGGGATCAGGGGTTATTGCTTGAACAATCCCAGAATTACCCGATTTATTTAGAACCAGACTAAGATTTTTACAGTCTGCAGAATGAGGTTATGTATGTCTTCCTATGTTACTTCACAGAACACAAATACATTTTTATAAAAAAAAAAATATATGTGGTGAGGTATATTGAGATGTACTTAGGTGTTATGATGGGTAGAACCCCCACTATATTGGGTAAAACAAGAGAAATAGCCGGCTTTTATATTTGGCACAAACAGAATCCATGTACCGTGTTGGTATGTTTGGTCTGAGACAGCCTGTGAACATACGCCATACAGCTACAGGGGCGTGCTTCTCTTTGGAGGGACTGTGGACATACTTAGATTAGTTGTGATGGTGCTTGTCATAGTTTTAGTGGTGCTTGGTGTGGTTGTAATGGTGCTAAGAGTGGTTGTGATGATGCTTGGAGTAGTTTTGGTGGTGCTTGGAGTAGTTTTGGTGGTGCTTGGCGTGGTTATGATGGAGCTTGGAGTATTTTTGGTGGTGCTTGACGTGGTTGTGATGGTGCTTGGAGTAGTTTTGGTGGTGCTTGGTGTGGTTGTGATGGTGCTTGGAGTAGTTTTGGTGGTGCTTGGCGTGGTTGTGATGGTGCTTGGAGTAGTTTTGGTGGTGCTTGGTGTGGTTGTGATGGTGCTTGGAGTAGTTTTGGTGGTGCTTGGCGTGGTTATGATGGAGCTTGGAGTATTTTTGGTGGTGCTTGGCGTGGTTGTGATGGTGCTTGGAGTAGTTTTGGTGGTGCTTGGTGTGGTTGTGATGGTGCTTGGAGTAGTTTTGGTGGTGCTTGGCGTGGTTGTGATGGTGCTTGCAGTAGTTTTGGTGGTGCTTAGCGTGGTTATGATGGTGCTTGGAGTATTTTTGGGTTGTGCTTGGCGTGGTTGTCATGGTGCTTGGAGTGTTTTGGTGGTGCTTGGTGTGGTTGTGATGGTGCTTGGAGTAGTTTTGGTGGTGCTTGGAGTAGTTTTGGTGGTGCTTGGAGTGGTTGTGATGGTGCTTGGAGTAGTTTTGGTGGTGCTTGGTGTGGTTGTGATGGTGCTTGGTGTGGTTTTGGTGGTGCTTGGCGTGGTTGTGATGGTTCTTGTCATAGTTTTGGTGGTGCTTGGCGTGGTTATGATGGTGCTTGGAGTATTTTTGGGTTGTGCTTGGCGTGGTTGTGATGGTGCTTGGAGTAGTTTTGGTGGTGCTTGGCGTGGTTGTGATGGTGCTTGGAGTAGTTTTGGTGGTGTTTGACATGGTTGTGATGGTGCTTGGAGAAGTTTTGGTGGTGCTAGGTGTGGTTATGATGGTGTTTGGAGGAGTTCTGGTGGTGTTTAGCGTGGTTTTGATGGTGCATGGAGCCATTGCTAGATTAGAGATGTCACTGACCTGAAACTGAAAATTAGAATAAAATATTTAAAGTTTGTGTTTCTGGTCACTTAGAGGAGCATGTTTGTGGCCTTATCTGCCGCTGGAGTTTTCAGTTATTTATTAAACCATTTCCATGTGGATTATAAACTGGACATTTCAAGCAGTTTAATCTCCACAGGCCTTGGACACCACACAGAAATCCACCGGGGGCAAGATGGCTACTGCTCGTCCAGAGAATCCATCATGGGAAGAGTGTGCCATGGACCCAGACAAGAGACTGCCCTTTAACTGTATGTGGAGAAGAAACAGCCCTTCCAATATACCTGAGGAAGATACAGCCCCTCCAATATACCTGGAGAAGATACAGCCCCTCCAATGTACCTGGAGAAGAAACAGCCCTTCCAATATACCTGGAGAAGATACAGCCCTTCCAATATACCTGGAGAAGAAACGGCCCTTCCAATATACCTGGAGAAGAAACAGCCCTTCCAATATACCTGGAGAAGATACAGCCCTTCCAATATACCTGGAGAAGATACAGCCCCTCCAATGTACCTGGAGAAGATACTGCCCCTCCAATGTACCTGGAGAAGATACAGCCCCTCCAATGTACCTGGAGAAGATACAGCCCCTCCAATGTACCTGGAGAAGATACAGCCCCTCCAATATACCTGGAGAAGATACAGCCCCTCCAATATACCTGGAGAAGAAACAGCCCTTCCAATATACCTGGAGAAGATACAGCCCTCCAATGTACCTGGAGAAGATACAGCCCCTCCAATGTACCTGGAGAAGATACAGCCCCTCCAATGTACCTGGAGAAGATACAGCCCCTCCAATGTACCTGGAGAAGATACAGCCCCTCCAATATACCTGGAGAAGAAACAGCCCTTCCAATGTACCTGGAGAAGATACAGCCCCTCCAATGT
Organism: Pelobates fuscus; assembly: GCF_036172605.1. Classification (NCBI taxonomy): domain Eukaryota; kingdom Metazoa; phylum Chordata; class Amphibia; order Anura; family Pelobatidae; genus Pelobates; species Pelobates fuscus. The sequence goes on along the minus strand of NC_086320.1, from coordinate 383,179,026 downwards.
ACCTGGAGAAGATACAGCCCCTCCAATGTACCTGGAGAAGATACAGCCCCTCCAATGTACCTGGAGAAGATACAGCCCCTCCAATGTACCTGGAGAAGATACAGCCCCTCCAATGTACCTGGAGAAGATACAGCCCCTCCAATGTACCTGGAGAAGATACAGCCCCTCCAATGTACCTGGAGAAGATACAGCCCCTCCAATGTACCTGCAGAAGATACAGCCCCTCCAATGTACCTGGAGAAGATACAGCCCCTCCAATGTACCTGGAGAAGATACAGCCCCTCCAATGTGCAATGGACCTGCACTGGGCCCTTCCAAAGTGCAATACGCCTGGCAAAAAGACAGTCAATCCAATGTGCAATGGGCCCACAGAAGAGACTGCCCTCCAATGTGCAATGGGCCCACAGAAGAGACTGCCCTCCAATGTGCAAATGGTTCACAGAAGAAACAGCCCTCCAATGTGCAAACGGCCCACAGAAGAGACTGCCCTCCAATGTGCAAACGGCCCACAGAAGAGACAGCCCTCCAATGTGCAAACGGCCCACAGAAGAGACAGCCCTCCAATGTGCAATGGGCCCACAGAAGAGACAGCCCTCCAATGTTCAGTGGGCCCACAGACGAGACAGCCCTCCAATCAGCATTAGGCGTGAAGAAGAGATTGCCTCTCCAATGTGCAATTGGACTTTTTTTTCACAATCCTCCACAATAAATAGTCCTTGTCCTGCGCAGTGGGAGATGCCATCTGTGCGTTATCATTTTGTGTGGTTTTCCTGACACCCTGCACTGGGGCGGCACTGTGACGTACAGGCCTCAATCTGGCTGAGACTAGTGAGAGTTACACTTCAAAGCATGTACTACTGCAGCTGCTGCCATTGTAATTCAGCCTCCGTAACACCACAAAACGTGTTAATTCCTGCACAAGAGCATAACTTCCACCAATCTCAGGCAAATCTCAGGACACATTTCTCCTAGTACTGCCATAAGATTAAAGGCATCCTTACTCTTTTAAAAAAAAATACAAAACAAAAAAAGTGCATTGTGAATAAATAATAAAATCGCAGGATGGAAATAAAAGCTGTAACTCTTCAATGTAACTCCCACTAACCTCAGGCAGACTCAGGCATGGGCGTCCCAGCACTGCCTGATTATGGGGCCCGCCCAGCAATGCACGGTGTATGACAAACTATGTATTATTACGAAAATTAATGGACAAATGCCGTCACCAAACATTAAAGGAACCAAAACCCTAATTTAAAAAACAAACCGCAACATCTTCTATCCTGTATAAAGATACATAACTGATGTATTGTGTGTAATGATTTTACTTTATACTTATGTTCCGGTAAGTTTTTTGTTCTGATTTTAATCCTTGTGTTGCTCACCAGGCTGGCAAGCAATAGGTTAACACCCCTCCCCCCCTCCCCCCCCCCCCCCCCCCCCCCCCCCGCAATGTCTGCGGTTAGTATTTAACAGGTTTCCTAATATGGCTTCAGATCTTGCACGCCCCATATAGATCTGAAGACGCAATCAACGGAAGGACGTCTGCTTCCTGCCCATATGGTACAATTAGATGTGAAATCCTCGCTCTCCCCTCGCTGGATTCATATAAAGGGCGTGAAATGCTGCTTCACTGTGCAACAGGCTCCTGCACTTTCCACGCAACTACCTCCGTCTACACATTAAGACTTATTCACTAAGCCGAGAGAACTGGCCGTTTTAGGTTCTATTTTGGGCTAAAGTTTGCAAATTCCCATCAGTTCTCCAAGATTTCCTGTTATAGCAAATAAACTCAAAATCTATTAAAGAAGAAACGGTATAGACAAAGGGCTTATTCACTAAATGGTGAATAGCAGTAAACTCAGAACCATGTTGCGAAATGTAGGCCAAAATGTTAAACCGGCTGAATTAGAGAATTTTAGCCACATAGCTGGTCTGGCTGTGGGTTTTTGAAGCTTCAAAAAAAATATCAGTTTTTCACCCCCTTCTGGAGTTGAATTCTTAAATCACCCTAAATCTGCAAATTCAGGTTCAATGCCTAACATTTCCTGGTTTAGCGACTGACTCTGAACGGGTATTAGTTCAGCATACACAGGGCACAAGCAATACACTCAATGACAAATAATGTACAGTGTAGAACAAATGTCTGAATTAGGACATCTTTTATCAAGTTAATATAATTAAATTATAATTTATTATAATGAATTATATGAAACAGTCTTTAAATTAACATGCAGGGTGTGACAGTAGTCACCATCACCTGGAGCTTATGAACAATTCAATTAGGTCTCTAAATGACTCTGATGTTTCAGTCACCTTGTGCCCATTGTGGGTGCAGGGTGTGTGTGTAATGTGATTGGTTGTGGTTAAATGTTACTGTGCTCTCCTCTCTTCCTAATGCTTGCAATCAACTCGGTGGATTTGGCTGTGGACATGTACAGCGCCACCTGTTGGTTGCAAGGATCTAGCAACAGCTACCTGAATAGCAATATTCCTTGTCTGGAAGGAGAGCTGCAATCTAGTCAGGTGAAAAAGCTCCAGGAGCACCCCAGTCAAGTAATGGCAACTGGGGCAGAAGTGCCTCAGGTTTTCTGGTTCCAGCTAGGAAGCGATCCTGGTGGAGGTACCCAGCCGGGGTACAGGGAGTTCCATCACACAGGGGCATACATGCAAATCAAAAGACAAAATATTGACATAGTAATTTGATTAATGTACAAATTGTTCAAACCTCGGAGTTTGAGGTTGTGTTCCTAGAAGGGTAAATCGGCCCATTCCAGGATGATAAAATGAGTACCAGTGAGTCGGGTATTAAACCAGCTATATCCCCAGACAGACAATGAATTACAAGTCAATGGGGGCAGGTGAGAGAGCGAATAATGGAGTTATAGTGTGAATGTAAGGGCTGGGGTATACAGCATGGAGGGCAACAGACATGTAGAGGCCATGGCTGCATAGTATGATGCCCAGACCCCCGTGTGATGCCAACTATGCTAGGTAGTGTATTATAAGGAGAGAGCAGGAGCTAATACACCTTCATTAATACCCCATCAATTAGAGCAAGGGTGCCCAAAAGGTAGATCTACAGATGTAGAATAGGGGTAGGCAGCCTTCAGCACTCCAGATGTGGACTACATCTCCCATAATTCTCTTACACCCATAATGTTGGCAAAGCATCACGGGAGGTGAAGTCCAAAATATCTGGAGTGCCGAAGGTTGCCTCTACCTGTTGTAGAACTACAATTCCATGATGCTTTGCATAGCTTTAGAATGCTTTAAATGACAAAGTTTCATGGAAGCTGTAGTTTTAAAACATCTGGGGATCTGCCTATTGGGCATCGCTTCATTAGAGAGATTACAGGATGGTGATTCTGGTTGGGATCCAATGTCATCAACATCTCCCTCTGGTGGATTCCAAGCACACTACAACAATAAAGGTAAAATCTAAGAAGAAGGATTGACACCACATGAGGAAATGGCAGTAGTCTCTGCTGGTTGCAGTGGCCTGGAACAGGGCCGCCATCAGGGGGTGACAACCATGACGGTTGTCACAGGCCCGGCGACCCTGGGGGGCCCGGACTGCTCTGGTAGTCCTGGGCCCCACTTTCCCTCCCTGCACACATAGATAGTGAATATCGCGATCTATGTGTGCAGCCGCGGGCCCCCGGCTCCCTGTTACCGCAGAGGGGGCCCAGGCAGCACACAGCTTCTCCTCTTCTCCTCTCTGCTAATAACTCTCGCGAGACCCGGTTGCCATGGCAACGCTCCGCGGGTCTCGCGAGAGTTATTGGAGGAGAGAAGAGCAGAGGAGAAGCTGTGTGCTGCCTGGGCCCCCTCTGCGGTAACAGGGAACCCTGGGGGCCCCAGCCGCCCCACCATGCCACCGGACCACCAGGGATGGAATCTTCCCCCTCCCTAGACACAGGTAAGCAGGGAGGGGGGAGAAACTATTTAATTAAATTACATTTTTTGTATGTTAAAATGCCCCCCCTCCCCCTCACCCCAGATTGCACATTTACACACACACACACTACATACACTGACACAACACACTCTGCATACACTAACACAACACACACTGCATACACTAACACAACACACACTGCATACACTGACACAACATACACTGACACAACACACACACTCTGCATACACTGACACAACACACACTCTGCATACACTGACACAACACACACTCTGCATACACTGACACAACACACACTGCATACACTAACACAACACACTCTGCATACACTGACACAACACACACACTCTGCATACACTGACACAACACACTCTGCATACACTGACACAACACGCACACTCTGCATACACTGACACAACACACACTGCATACACTGATACAACACACACTGCATACACTAACACAACACACACTGCATACACTAACACACACACTGCATACACTAACACAACATACATACTGCATACACTAACACAACACACACACTCTGCATACACTGACACAACACACACTGCATACACTAACACAACACACACTCTGCATACACTAACACAACACACACTGCATACACTAACACACACACTGCATACACTAACACAACACACACACTGCATACACTAATACAACACACACTGCATACACTAACACACACAGTTCATACACTAATACAATACACACACTGCATTCACTAATACAACATGCACTCTGCATACACTACACACTAACCCACTCACTGCATCCACTATACTGACACATACTCTGCATTCGCTACACATTAACACACTCTGCATTCACTACACTAACACACACTCTGCACCCGCTACACACTAACACACTCTCTGCATTCACTACACATTAACACTCTGCATTCACTACACCAACACACACTCTGCATCCGCTACACACTAACACACACTCTGCATTCACTACACATTAACACACTCTCTGCATTCACTACACTAACACACTTTGTGCATTCACTACACTAACACACTCTCTGCATGAACTACACATTAACACACTCTCTGCATTCACTACAAATTTACACACACACACTACATTCATTACACTGACACACTCTGCATTCACTACACCCTAACACACACTCTGCATTTATTACACACTTACACACACTCTGCATTCACTAAACTATGCACACACTCTGCCCAGACCTTGTGCTTTGTCAGGGGCCCCAAAATTTCTGATGGCAGCCCTGGCCTGGAACACACGTTTGTGGCTAGTAAATGAGGACACACAGGGTTAATTGCAAAGGATAGGTGTCTCATAATTATCCAGCACATAGAGGTTTCCACAGTTTGTAGAGTTATAACCTGGTGTAAAATGTTATGTAACTGAAATGTTCAAACTTCCAATAAAATTCAGAACACTTGACCCTGGTTGGTGTGAAACCTCTAGATAGTCCTGGTGCAACCAACCACTTCCAGGGTTAATGGACTAGTGACAATAAGTGTGCGTTAAAGTGTAACATAATAAAATAAATACACCTGTTTCTGGACACCACAGAGCTTGTTATCTAAACAGTAATCATCATGAAGACCAAGGAATCTATCGAAAGCTTTGGAGAAGCTCCGGTCAGCGTTGGTTTCTAAGAATATAACTCAAATATAAGCCATGATCTTCGCTCACTGACTGAGTACGGAGGGCATTAGAGACAAAGCCCAGTGGTGGCCAGGGTTAATTCTGAAAACACGTGTCTGCTGCTGAGACTGGACAAGATTGGGGCAGCTATAACCCGGGCACAAGTAGCTGGGCTTGATGGATCCACGGCAGGATTTTTTTTTGAAGTTTTTTCTTTGATTCTACACTAAGGGGTTGAGGGTATCCCTTACTATTAGTGCTTGCAGCCTCATTCCATACTCATTTATAGTTGGTACTTTAGCACTTATCCTATTTTTGGTATTTTTTTGTATATATTGACAGAATATTCATTGCAGAAAACCCATATCAAATACCATTTAGAGTTTGATAAAAAAAAAAAACAATCGTGGGACACACAGCAAACATGTGGGTTCTCTGATGTGATGAGACCAAAACTGAACATTTTGGCCATTGCTTACAGCACTATGTGTAGCAAAAATCCAACACGACTTATCGCCCCGAGGACACCATCATCACAGTGACGCAGGATGGTGTTAATTATCTTGGACAATTAGTGCAGGTTGAAGGAAAGATGAATGTAGGTGAATATAGAGCAATTGTAGAGAAATGGCTGTTTCAGTCTACAAGACATCAGAACCTCGGCTTAGGGTCAGCGTCCAGGAGCGTAATGTCCCCAAACACACAACCCGAGCTACAATGGAGGGGTTTAAACCCCAAAACATCATCAGGTCCATAATCTGACAAACTGGCCACTAGCAGCCCCTAGCACTTTCTATCTGTGCTGAGAAGCTCTGTTTGTGGTTTTGCACATGTTCCTACTATTAGATCATTGTAACCTTTACACAAACCATCAGTCAAAGCGTCACAGCTAGTCTCAGTATTTACAGTTCCTCATTCATTATTATTGTTTTCATATTATCATGATCACACGTTTAACACGTTTAATCAGTGGCGTCACAAGGGGAGTGCAGGGGGTGCGGACCACACCAGGGTGTGCATCACAAGGGGGGTGACACCAGGGCCAGTGTGTCCTTTGGGGTGCATTGGCTCTGGGGGCGCAGGATACGAGTGACCCGGCAGGAGGGCCTCCTGCCAGTCACTCTGAGTAGCGTTGCCGGGCGGCGAGGAGCTCAGCAAGCACTTCCTGTCACTCCGGCCAGGTACAGGAAACAAAAGCTCCTGTACCGCGGTCTGCGCCGCCCAGACATGCTACTTAGGGAGGTAGGAGGCACACAAGGGAAGGGGAGATACCACTGGGGGGGGGGGGGTGAGAGTAGATACCACCAGGGGGAGAGGGGAGAGACCACCAGGGGAAGGGGGGGAGGGGGGGAGAGACCACCAGGGGGAGGGGGGCGATAGAGACCACCAGGGGAGTGGGTGAGACAATCAGGGGGGGGAGAGAGACCACCGGGGGAGAGGGAGAGACCACCAAGGGAGGGGGGGGGGAGATCGAGAGACCACCAGTGGAGGGAGAGAGTGGGAAAGACCACCAGGGGAAGGGGCAGGGGGGAGACCACCAGGGATGGGGTGGGGGAAACCACTAGGGGACAGGGAAGAGAGACAACCACTACTTCACTCTTTTCAGCTTGGATTTCGGGAGACTAAGGAACAGGGGAGCAGGGGAGAGCACTAAGGGACAGGAGGGGAGGGAAGTTTACTAAGGGACACACAGACCCACAGAGGGGCTCATAAAAGGGCTGAGTCTAATCACTACTTCACTCTTTTCAGCTTGGATTTCGGGAGACGCTACAAGGATCAGCGCTGCACGGATAGCAGGATCCTTTACACTGGTGGCAAGCGGCGGGATTTTCTCCCGAATGGATATACAGAACCGAATCAAGTAGTGAATAGCATCCTAGCGACACCGGTACCATGTATTTATAATTAGGGCAACGCTAGTATTCGTACAGTGCCCCTGGCTACAGCAGCATGGAATCAGCTAGTTCCTGGACAGCGTTCCATGAGGAGGAGCACCCGGATTACAGGGATGCAGCCCGGAAAGGCATATGGCACGAGGCCATGGAGGACATGCAGCGACAACGGAGCAAGAGTCCCCACAGCGAGGAGCAGAGGTTGCGAATGTGATTGGCGCTGCGAAAGCCTCTGCTGGGGGAGCAGCCCCTAAAGGAGTGGGTGTCGTAGCTCGAGACCCTGGTATGGCAGGAGACCTGGTTAGAGGACGCATACCAGGCACTATGGTGGGACACAGTACGGCAGGCTCCCTGGACGGAGGCGTACCACAGACCCGAGGGTGAGGATTACAATGGCCCTGGTTTATTATGGGAGTCCTTTGACGAAATGGATATTGGGAGCATGGGAGAGTCCAGTTTCTGGGACCTTGTGGACTACAGGAGAAACCTACACGATTGGCCTGCCGAAAGGGGGGTGAGAGCAGATCTGACATTCCTGGTCAGAAGGGAATGGGAGCTGGAGCAGGACTACCAACATCTGTTCAGCTTGGTCCACTCACAGCCTAACCTGCAGCACTACCACTGGCAAGACCCGGCTGAGGTACACCCTGCTCCTCTACCAGCTGCAGAGGTAGGGGACCTCATAGACTGGTCTGGGGAGGACCCACAGTCGGCAGGTGGAGATGGGACCGAGGTATCTCTACCGGCCCTACAGGGATGCTGGGCAACCGACCCAGATCCCCAGCGGCAGTGTGTGGTTCAGAGAGAGGAGACGGTAGGTCTCCCTCCCCAGCGGCAGCCCGTGTCACAGAGAGAGGAGACTGTCGGTCCCTCATCTCAGCAACAACAGGCATCACTGGGAGTGGAGAGGGTCGCTACCACTACCCAACACCAAGCAGCGTTACAGGGAGAGGAGACAGCCAGTCTCCCCCTCTAGCAGCCGGGCAGCTTACAGAGAGAGGAGACAGTTGGTCCCTCTCCCCACAGGCCGGTTGTGTCACAAAGAGAGGAGACTGTCGGTTCCTCATCGCAACAGCAACCATCATCACTGGGAGTCAGGACAGTCGGTCGGACTCACCAGCGGCAGTGTATTGTAAAGGGAGAAGAGGCAACCGGTATCTCTCCCCAGCGGCAGCTTACCCTACAAAGGGGAGACAATAATCTCCTGGACGGTGCAGGAGGGCCCGTGGTCTCTACACCCGACCTACAGGGATGCTGGACGTCCTATCCAGATCCCCAACTACGCCCCCAAGAATACCAGGAGGAGGAGGTAAGCGATGTCTCCCCTCCCCAGCCAAGTTGCGTCCAGGCTACCCCAGCAGAAGCGCTGACATCGGGGCAGAGCGCAGCGGGCCTCTGCCCCCCAAGTCCCCACAGCATCTTACCCGGTAGCAATGGAGGGATCACCTGGCGCAGTAAAGGTGTGTTGTGGGTGGGCTACTCCTGTACTGGTTTATTGTGGGTGGGCGTATCGACTAACTCAGGCACTGATCGACAGGTCAGATACCTGGTTTGTCTCCCCCCCAAAGGGGAGATGTGTGACAAAATGGCTTTTGTCACTGGGTTTGCATGTGACAAACTGCCCTGCCCCCCTGTCTCTTGGAGGAGCCGGATTGCTAGCCTCTTACCCTGGGATGCTGGCCCGTTAAGTTATGGGGTCTTAAGGCATTTGGGACAGAGCCCTCTGTCTCTGGATCACATCGTTCGCCTTATTTGCTTGGATTTTACATTTCCCCTGGTGCATTAGTATGTTGGTTCGTGCAGTTTAACTTCCAGTACAGCCAGGATAATGCTGTTCATACAGACGAACAAACTGCCGAATGGCCGACCACCCTGTCTGTGGAGTGTGCTGCTTATTTACCACCCAGACCTTGCGGTTAACCGCAAGGTAATTGATGAAAGGCATGGTGATCCGTGTTTGGCTACCGAACACGTGGCAATCGCCATTTTGGAGTGTCGACCGCGCAGCGGTAAACGGCGACGATACCCTGGAACTAATTTCAGCTACTTATTTTGCCGAACACCGCTGCTACCTCTTCAGGTCCTCGTTCATACGGTGGAAAACACACGAATGCCGGAGATACTACCTCATTCGTGCGTGGATGTATGCAAAAGTGACCGACCCCAGATAGCTACAGTATGGAACTTGTAGTCGGCTACAAACACGCGAACAGCTGGTGAAAGCCAAACTTCAGTCGACGTTTTTGAGAACTGTGTTCGTGGGATCGGAGCGCTATTCGCCTAGAATATGCACTCAGATCCAAGCTATCTGGGGATATGTGGGACTTAAAGGTTATGTTCGGTTAAATCTAAGTTATAGATTTTAATACAGTTTTGTAAGATATAAAAAGCACATGTTTCTCTCTGCCCAGAGATAATTAGGTTCTCTGCAACCACTTAAGTTAATTATCTCCAGGATAGAGAGGAGGGGTAAGTTAATTATCTCCAGGATAGAGAGGAGGGGTTACACTCTTCCTGTGGGTGTGTGTAATATTTGTAAAGTACAGTGATTGGTTCTGTATATTCTGTTTCAGTCTTCCACAAGGTCCCATGTGGGAGTGTCCTTGCTGGAAGACCATCATAAAAGGGCTGAGTTTTGCCATCAATAAAGACATTCGTTTTACCCCTTCATGAAGTCTCGACTCATGTTTGGGGGATTGGGAGCTATAATCACTACTTCACTCTTTCCAGCTTGGGAGACGCTACAAGGATCAGCGCTGCACGGATAGCAGGATCCTTTACAGCTGCACTCTCGGATTTCCTTAAAACGTAACTTTTATTGAAATATTTAAGAGAAGATCAACGTTTCATCCCCTCTTGTGGACTTTCATCAGGATCATGATGAAAGTCCACAAGAGGGACTGAAACATTGATCTTCTCTTAAATATTTCAATAAGAGTTAAGTTTTAAGGAAATCTGAGAGCGCAGCCAACTGTTTCGATTGCCTGGATACTGGAGCACTGGTGATGCACCCGGTCATACAACTTTGAAGCCTGAGTGCAAGGTACAACAGCTTTTATATATATTGTTTTTTTTGTTTTGTTTTTATACATTTCTTCTTCTAATTCAAAATATTAGTTCTTTTAGGGTAATTAAATTATACAGTAAAGCATATGCACATCCAGACACAGACAATCTTACTGATGCACACAAATAGGCTCATTGACAGACAATCTCAATGACACACACAGACAAGGTTACTGGCACACACACAAATTTAGTACAGACAAACTCTGATACACACACAAGCTTACTACAGACAAGCTCACTATCACACACACACTCTCCCTACAGACAAGTCCATTGACACACACATGCTCCCTACAGAAGAGCTCACTAACACACAGATTCACTACAGACAAGCTCACTGACACACACAAACTCACTAGCAGGCGCACACACACAGAGGCTCCCTCACTAGCAGATTCGCGCGCGCACACACACACACACACAGATGCTCGCTCGCCGACTCACTAGCAGATGCACACACACAAAGGCAGACAGTCACTGACACCGAGGCAAACATCCACACATAAAGAGACAGACAGACAGTCACACACACAGGCAGTCACACGCACGCAGACAGTCACACACACAGGCAGACAGTCACACACACACAGTCACACATACACGCAGACAGTCACACGCAGACAGTCACACACATGCAGACAGTCGCACACACAGTCACACACACACACAGGCAGTCACACACTGACACACTGACCTGCTTCTTACCTCCACATCCCTTGGAGCTCCTGGAGGCTGTTTGTTGGGGACTCCTTCCTGCTTCCCATGCTGCAGTCAGCCAGACCCCTGCTGCACGCTAAGCTCCGCCCCTGCCGAACGCTAAGCCCCGCCCCTGCCGCAATTTTTTTTTATGATCCCGGCCATGTGTGAGCTGTGCCGGCCGCCTGGCTCCCCCTGCTCCCATGGGACCTTGTGCGGCCGCACAGCTCACACATGGCCGGCCGGGATCACAGGAGCCTGATCACTGAATGGGGCTGTCAGCCCAGCCCCAGGTGCCGCGGCCCACCGGGAAATTTCCCGGTATCCCGGTGGGCCAGTCCGGCCCTGTTGCCTATCCCTGCTCTAGTCAGTGTATAAAGGCAGGTGTTTATAAATCGATCGCTGAGGATAGAGCGTTCTCAGAAAGGGAAAATAATGTTTAAATATCTGATGTGAGCTTGGCATTGTGTAACATCTCCCAGCCTGGCTACTCTCGTTCACTAAATTCCAGAACTGCTGCCCCCCCCCCCCCACACACACACACACACACACACAGACTGCCCCCACTCTCACACACAGACTACACCCCCTCTCACACACAGACTGCCCTCCCCTCTCAAACACAGACTGCTGTCCCTCCCCCCCCCCCCCCCCCACACACACACTGCACCTCACAGACACACTTCACAATGGCTGCAAATTAACTACAAACCAGGAAAAAATAAACTGCACAAACATCTTCCAAACAGGTGATTTATTTTACCTGATACAAAATATCAGCAGTTTCAAGGATACAAAACGTGAATGTGAGGAGGTAATTATCAATATACAGTGAGGCAAACAGGACAAAGTAATAATTAATCAAACAGTAAATTATTATCTGATTATATCCCATGAGAAATAAATGCACAACTAATACATACAGAAAAGCTGTTTCTCCATTTGGTCTGAAAATACAAGGTTATTATCTGGGCACGGTTTATGCACCGTCTGAGATGTAGTATTGGGAAACGCATTCTGTTTTTATTGTTTCTACATACACAGGGCAGTCCGAAGCTGGTTTACAGGTCGTTGCCTGGTGATTCGCAGAATTCGCTATGCCCGAACTCTGGAAACACCGTGCCCATTGGAAATTGATGTAAATATCTGCTACTGCAGACAATATCAGGAACACACGCTATTATATATAGAGGTTATATAGCTTGTGCAAACTAATTCTATGAATGATATTTCCAGAACCTGTATTGTGTATATATATATTCCCCATAATAAACAAATCACCAACTTGAATCTGTTCTATTATATGATTTGTAGATTTTCTTTTTAACTAGAAATGTATTGTAACTCAGTAACAGATGATCCCAGTAACAGAGCTGCCTACTTTTTAGAATCTAAGTGCACAAGAAATCCAGAGACAAATGGGGAACGGGTGAATAATAGGGTTAATAAAGTCTGTTATAGCTGTGATGCGTCCGGTAGGATCCTGTAGAGACAAGGGGGAGAGGATCACTCTATCTCCCAACACACTAATACCCTGGATAACAACTGCAGTGAGGATTGTAAATCCCATAATTCAAAGAGATTACATCATCCATGTGAAATACTTCCAGAGTAGATTCCAAAGAATTCCAGAGTAAAAACAAACTTAAATGGCCCAAATATGTTCCATTTTCAACCTAGCGTTGTCATATTGCCCCCCTCCTCCCTTCATTTATTATGCCTTACCCCCACAATGTAGATAAACAGCGGGGATAGCCTAAAGCTCCCCCTAGTGGATGGTGTGGAGGGTTTTTTAACCCCTTAATGACCAAACTTCTGGAAAAAAAGGGAATCATGACATGTCACACATGTCATGTGTCCTTAAGGGGTTAAGCAAGATCATTTATCCACCACAATCTCATACTGAGAATTTCCTGCCAATACGATTATTGCACAGCAAATAAAACATCCAACAATATCAAAAAATTTAATGCTGGCTCTAATGCTTTGTGTAATGAGCAGGCTGAGATTTTATCTTAAACAATATAACATTGGCCTTTAGTTATAATAGTTCCATAATGTAAGCTATAATAAGATATATTTTACAGAAAACTGTACAAACTCTCCATAACACAACGTGTGTGGCCTCATTTTGATAAAAATATTACGAGACTGGCATGGACAAAATGACAAAAAGTTGATCTTCCAGAACCCATGTTGGACAAGATTCCAAGGCGACAGTCTATGTTTGGTTGGAGGACATGGGGTCGGAATGGGTAAGGAGCTCTGCGCAGAGACATCACTCTGTTGTAAATGCCAGTAGAAATACATTTTGACTCAGTAAGTCCACAACTCTCTAATCGCTATTGCCTCCAAACGTGGGCTCTGGAAGAAGCCCGCACTCCTCCTGAAACACACTTACACTGGATTTAGAAGTGAGGCACTAACTAGTACAACATCCTCTGTTTGGGCCTGCTTACACACTCAGAAGATTAGTATATAGAAAATGGTAACATACTATGTGCACACGATAATGTATATTATATTATATGACGTTGAAATTGTAGAGAAATGAGAGGAAGATTTCATATTTTAGGCCAAAATAGTGCAGCTAAAACATTAGCTATGTTATAGAATAATGTTATAGTTATTTTGGGGGGGGTTGCATTTCCCAGAATTCTTTGTGAATACATCTCTAAAAATTATGTTCACCATCCTGTGAATTGATGAAAATATGTGAAAGAACAGATATTTTACAGGTGAAAAATGCAAGTATAGTAGATTAAACCCAGAGCGTTTCTGTACCAAAAGGCATCCGGTCCATACTAGACAAGCTGTACAGCCGGCTCGCACAGCACCTAAACCGTACATTAAGTTCCAGCCTCGTAGAACTGGAAAATCGCCACCACAACTGAGCCACAGAGCCAAGTACCAGAGAAACAAATTATAGCAAAATATGCATTCATCTGAAAAGGTGCTGAGTGTACTGGGTAACAACTAACTCCAGGAAGAGTGTTCCATAAAAATAATCCAAATGCACATAACGTAATCTCTTTCCACCTTCATCCCCAGAGACAATCTCATTTCCTTCCATTTGGGTTTTGGTTAGACCGTGTAGGGCTGGGGTTCAGTTTCGTGGTAGGTGTCATCGTTTTGTTTGTTGACCCAATTGCTGCGCTTCTTCTCCGTGACTCAGACGTGTCGGGTGTATGGACTCTTTGTTTCGTAGACACTCGGTGATTGAGGGGAGGACTCTGTTTAGTAGAATATGAGGAAATTCCGAGTACAAGGGATGCATGATGATCATCCATGGTCACTGTTTCTACACTACTTGTTTTGTTTAACTGACGCATTTCACTCTCCTTTTCTTTCACTTTTTCTGCACTCTTTTCATGCCGTATCCCACTAATTTCACTTTGAGAAACTTTTTCCTTTTCCTTTAGTCTTTCCACCCTCTTCTTTTGGGTTGCCCCACGCATTTCACTCTGAGATATTTCCTTTTCTTTTTCCATCTTACACTCTTGGGTTAATCTACCACTCTTACTGTGGGGGACATTTTCTTTCACTTTTTCTACTCTCCTTTCTTGGTTTTCCCTTTTGTAGATGATTTCCGTTTTTTTCCAGTGTTGCATAAACACCGAGATGGAATCCGATGGCCCAATCAGATGTACATGATCTTCATATACTGTTCTCATAATTTTTGCAGTCTTTACGCAGTGTGATATTTCTTCAATAATTTTGTCTCTCAGTCGTGGTGAATATTCCTTAATATAAATATCCACAGTACGCAGACATTTTTCATACTGACCAAACAACAATGATAAATTACTGGCAGTTTCTTCTATGTTATTTGAAGAATTTGAGTCTGTAACACTTAATATAACATTGCTAAATTCTCCACAATCCTGTGTTTCAATTTGAATAGATCCAAGAACAGAAAATAGGACATCTTTATCAAAACGTTGGATGTACTTCAATATAGTGGTGTCCACTGGAAAGCTTCTAGAAAGTCTGTTGGTAGAAGAAACATTTCCTAACTTGGTCCGGTTTGAACGTACACCGCATGAAGTAGCTGATGTGGAGCCATAATCAGGTTCTGGAGAAAGGTCTCTTTGCAACGTCGCTATCTTTCTGCTAAGTTCTGACTTTACATTGGGAGAAGGGTGATGGTGAGTCACTGTTTCTTCACCCTTCTCTTGTTTTACCCCACGGATTTCACTCGGAGAGGCTCGTCCCTTTTCTTTAACTTTTTCTTGTTGTGTTTTATTTTGAGAGACTTTTTGTTTTTCTAAACTTGTTTCTTTGTTCACCCTACACATTTCACTTCGATAATCTTTTACCCTTTCTTTCCAGTATTGCATAAATCCTAAGATGCAATTTGATGGTCCAAGCAGATGTACACGGCCTTCACATTCTGTTACCATAATTTTTGTATTCTTTGCGCAGTGGGATATTTCTTCAAAAATGTTCTCTCTGTCTTCCAGTATATATTCCGTTAGATGAATATCCGCAGTCCGCAGACTGTTTTCATATTTTCCAAGCATTGATGATAAATAAGTCATAGCTTTTTCTAAGTCCTTTGAAGAATTTGAGTCCGTAACGCTTAATATAACATTGCTAAATTCTTCACAATCCTGTATTTCCATTTTAACAGGTCCATTCCTATGAAGAAGCTCATCTTTTTCAAAACATTGTACATACTTTAATGTAGTGGTGTCCACTGGAAAACTCCTAGAGAGTTTTCTGGGAGAAGAAACACAAGAAATAGCTGAGCTGGAGCCATAATCCGTTTCTGGATTATGGTCACTGTGAGATTTGTCGGTCTGGCTGGTAAATTTGTGTAATTCTGGCTGTACATCAGGAGTAGAAGGGTAATATTGGATCACTTTTTCTACTCTGCTATTTTGTTTTTCCCAACGCATTTTACTTTCAGAGAGTTCTTTTATTTCTTTGCAGTGACGTGTAAGCTCTAAGATGGCATGTGATGGCCCAATCAGACCAATGTGGTCTTCATTGTTTTCTGCCAAAATTTCTTTTGTCTTTGTCAAATGTGATATTTTTTCAATAATGTTATTTCTCAGTTGAGATGAATATTCAGAAAGATAAATGTTTGCAGTATCAAGACTCTTTCGATATTCTTCCATTAGACATAATAAAAAGCTGATGCTTGATTCTAGATATCTTAAATATTTTGAGTCAGTAATACTAAATATAACTTTGCAGATTTCTGAGCACTTTTCTATTTCCAACTTTATGGGCCCATCAGCAGGAAAGCTTTTAAAGAATTTTCCAAAACACATAATGTACATCAGCAGAGTGGAGTCCACTGAAACAAGTTTAGAATATATTTTGGGAGCAGGAACATTTCCAATTGTCAGACTGGAAGATATGCCAACGGGAGTAGTTGCTGTGGAGTCATTATCAGTTTCGAGAAAAAAGTCACCCTTAGATTTCCCACTGGTAAATTTGGGCAATTTTGAGTTGACATCGATTAATGACCTTGAGTCATCAGTAATTTTTGACGTGGGGTCACTGGGTACATTTTTTGACAGGGCATTGCATGTTCCTGAGTTTGAGTCACTTGTCAGATGTGAGGAGGAGTTCTTGGAAGGTTTATATGATAAGGAATAATCGGGTCTTCTGTCATGATCGCTAGTTGATAAAGTGCTTCTTTCATCGAGCTGGCTATTAGAATGGCTACTATCTTTTTGAGGTGAATATCGTTCACTGGTCGATGAAGACACAGCAAGTTTGCGGCTGGAAAATGACTCTGACACACTATCCTGAATCATCTTTGTTTTGAAAACGGCATTTACCGTACCGGCGCTATTACCAGCACCAGCTGGTCCCCGCTCGCATGTTCCAGAGATCACACTGTCTCCAGCCTTGTCCTTCACACGTGATGTCCGCTTAGTAATGGGTGTGTGAAGCTCTGTTTGCTGGTCACTAATGGAGGGTTTACTGAGATTCAATGCATTATAAAGGTCTGTCCTGAATCTTCTCAGCTCCTGAAAGTCCCCTTCGATGTCAATCCTGCATTGTGACTTTTTGGTTAGTTCAAATTTATATTTCCTCAGTAGTTCCTCTACCGCCTTCCTGTTCCTGAAATATTTCAAGTCTAGGGTTGTTCTTATAGGCATGGAAAACTGAAAAACAAAGAGTTTTTTTAAATGGACAGAAATTATAAACATTCAGTATTAAATAAAACTTACAATGTTTAGAATACTGTGATGTTTTCTGATGAAGATATAGGTCTATGGTGCATGTATTAGAAGAAGATAATACACAACTCCATTTCTCCCATCAGGCACTGCTGCACGAGAGGGAC